>NW_020798718.1:0-350723 GCF_003344945.1 Aspergillus welwitschiae
AAATATCATTATAAATTATGTGTAGAGCTGATTCAGTATCAGAAACTATACACAATCACGTGTATAAGCTCACTCAGTATTTCTCAGATATTGACCGAACTGTTTTTCCGGCTCCGCTCTTGACACCGACGCACTAATTTCTGAACCCGCCGCAACTGGGCCCCCGGTTGAACTAGGGGTTCTTTGTCACGCACGACCATCTCATCGGAGATCTCGCTTTTGCTGAGATTGCAGACTAGAATTGAAAAGGGTCCAGAAGTCAAATGGAAGCTGAGAATCAATTCCTTGGCAATCTGAACTCCGCCGAGAGGTTTTTCCGGCGCCTCTCTACACCCCATAGCGTTCAACTTGTATCCCTGTATATCCCTATCATTCCGATCGCAGGTGCTCCTGAGCAGTACCGAAGCTCCCACCATCTGAGGCTTCATACGTAAAAATGTATCCGCCTAGAAAACGCCAAAAAGTATCATCTGCATGTCAGAGATGCCGTCAGCGCAAGCTTGGTGTGCGTTCGTTACCCGTCCTCAATGTTTCGGACACACCAGCTAACCCCCTCGTAGTGTGATCAGCAACGCCCTTGCCAGCTATGTGTACGGGCTGGTGCAGCGTGCATATCGCGTGGAGGTTCAAGTCCCGCAGGGGTGGTGGCGTCTGTGGAAGAACCCGGAGATTCTCCCGGAAGGCGTGAAGGTGACATCCACAATGACCGTCTTGAGACCGTGATCCTCCCAGAGTCGAACATCGTGGATTTGAGTTGTCAGGTCGGTTTTGACTCTGCCGACTCGTTCTTAGAGCTGATATTTGATAGATGCTACGAGGCCAAGGAAAACGACGTGGCCTGTCCCATGATACTTCAGCGCTGCCAGGAGGCATGAATTCCGCTGTTTCTGTCGCCACACGCTCGATTTCATGGCGGGATTTAGTAGGATTGCCTTTACCGCCGAAGACGGTACTTGACACATTTATGGCTCTTTTCTTTGACTCTGTTGATTGGTTTATGATGGTATCGTAGCAAACATTATCTTCTGGGCTATTGCCGTGATGTTGATGGTCTTCTAACAGATGTTCCACGAGGAAAGCTTTCGACAACGGTACGAAAACTTGATGGCCTCCACTATAATCCCGGAAGGGGAGAACAGTAATTTCTTGTGGCTTGTACGGTTGGTGCTTGGCCTCGGAGCCTACTACGGGTCGCTGGACGCTCTGGGTGCCGATGCAGATAGTATGAAACAGCTTTCGCAGGATCTGCTGATGCAAATCGAACAAAATATCTTGGCCATTATTGATTTGCCAAGTCTGGAGACAGTACAAATATGCGTGTTGTTGGGGAGCTTTCATCTTTTCAATGGCCGCCCCAATGCCGGTCTAATGACTCTGACGGGTGGACTCAAAACCGCGCAAGTCATCGGGCTCCATCGCGAGTTAAAGTGGCGGGGGCTTTCGGACGTTGCACGCGAGACTCGGCGGCGCTCATGGTGGGCATTGGAAGTTGCAGACAAGCACGTATCCCCAAAACTCATTGTCAAAAGTGCCGTGGCTAATTGGAGTGGTGACAGCAGATACGCGGCTGTGGCCTTTGGACGACCATGCACAGTGGATGATTCCAACTGCGAGGTTGCGTCTATTAGCGATATCAAAATATATGGCCATGAAGAAACCCGACAAGGGCCATCGTTGGAATACCATCAGTGGAAGTTCAAACTTTACCGCATCGTGGGTCCGCTCTTGAGCCGAAGACTCCAAGCTAATCGGCTGGAGAGTCTCACTGCTATTCATACTCAACTCTCCTCCTGGAAGAACGAGCTACCTGATAAACTCCGGCTGGAAACATACAAAGATGACCCTAAGAGCGAATCACGAATACCTGAAATGCAGGCATTGGTTCTCCAATTGACCTATGATAATCTCCAAATTATTCTCCACCGCAGCGCTGCATTTGGTTACAACGAACGCGGATTCCATTCAAACAGTGGCGCGACCCCGCACAACTCTTCCCGAGAGCAACTGCTGGAGTCCGCATTAAGAACCTCTAAATTGCATCAGCATGCTCAACTTCTACAATCATGCCGCAAGACACACGCTGTGATGCACATTGGGATCTGCCTGTTCACAGCTGGTGTCGTCCTCTGTGCGATTGCACTAGCGCAGCCTCTGTCAGTAGCCAGTCAGAAGGCAAAAGAAGGCGTTATGCGTATCCTACGCTTGCAAGAAGACAGTGTATCCTCCCAGCATCTTCTTTCTATCCAGAGTGTCCAGATCTTGCGGGATCTAGTGACTGTCGTTATGCGCTCCGAAGAAAGGGTTATATTGGGCCACGGTTCGAGTTCTATACCTGAGAGACCTGGTGGTGACCATTCGACCTTACCAATATCGCAAGCCGATTCTATAATCATGGATCAGGCGTTACTTGATGATACAGGTGCAGCCCAGCCATCTTCAAATCCGGGTGCGCTCAATTCTCTGCAACAAGGTCAGTGTGCTGTTACAACCTGCAGTCTACGCCACTCTCTCATAAATGTATACAGTCTTCAGACAACATCTAGACCAGTCTCTCCCTGTAGTTGATCCCTCGGGCTTAATAGGCCCCAGTGGTGCACAAGATCCTGTGGAAACGCAACAATCAAACCCATCAGCAATGTTCTCATGGGATGGGAATGTATCCGCCCTAGTTGATGCTGGACTTGTGGATGCAAGCCAGATGTGGTTGTGGTCAGATAATCTGGAGTATCAATCGTTCTCAGAACTGGGCAACATGTTCCCTTGACACAACACGTGGTTTCCCGCCGCGTAGAGACCAAGCGTGACGGCGCTCGATAACTCGACTCCAGTGAAACCACAAGAAAAGAAGTGACACTGACGGCTACGGACTTGGATAAATGCTCTTCCTGTTCCTACTGGTCGGTTTCGGATGACTTGGCACCATGACATACACGAAAGGACTCGATATCACTCGACTACTTAAATACATAGATTTTAAGACTACGACCCTTCGAATGTCAATTTATGATAGCGTTCGCCTCTGGTCCAGCGCATTGATGATTCTTTTCTTGTTGGATGCTCCTTGTTTAGAGCTTGTCGAAGGCGGTCACGGCGGCTTCGGCAGTGACATGGGCACTAGCAGGGTTGGCACCTGTCACGACGCGTCCATCTGTAATGGTAAATGCGTCCCATGGTCCCGGGGGAGAGACATCTGTAATTATTAGCACAGATCGTTCATGAGCCAAAGGAGAACAACTCACAAGTGGCCCCACAACTGGCTGCGGAAGCCTCAATAGTCGGCCTGTTCCAGCTCTTGATGGTGTCGAGTACGTTTTCCTCTTCTTCGCCGCGAGTGGTAAAGCCCGTCACTCTGCGAGAATCGATGATAGACTTGTTGGTACTAGGATCTATAACGCCGGGGAAGATGGCGCCACCGTGGCAGCTAAGAAAGTCTCGTAAGCTCCGAGAGTCCACCGTGATCGGGGATAGGGAGATAACCTACACTGCTGAGACAATACCGCCCGAGGTAAAGATTTTGGAAGCGATCGCTTGTAGACCCTTGGCGTCCGGGTAGTCGATCAAAGACGCATGTCCAGCCGAAGCAAAGAAGAGTCCATACTATGATCTCAATTAGCAATTGGACATTTAAGTCGGTTTCAACCTGGCCTGGTTGGTGGTCATTCACCTTTTCTGGATCAATATCGCTCGGCTTGAGCAGGTTGTCAAGCTTGGAGCGGAATTCACTCGAGTGGTCCTCCCACACGGCGCGGTCTTTATCGTTTAGCCAATCCTTCTGCTGTGAGAGCCAATCAGGCTGGTAGGTTCCTGTTTCGGAAACCAGGTCAACCTCGAAACCGGCTTTACGGAAGACCTCGAAGGGATGCAGGGCTTCAGTAATAAAGAGGCCTGTTCGTCTGAGTCAGAAATGTACCTGGCAGATAGCATATCTAGGTGCCAAAAAGGAAAAAGAAAAAACTCACCAGTCTCCTTGCCTTCCGGATAGAGGGGGGCGTGAGCGGAGGTGATAGCAATAAGGGCGCGACGAGCCGGCGACATTGTAGACAGTGTAGTGTAAATGAAATCAATTAACTTGATATCGAATGTTCCAAAGTTGGTATTGTCAGCTTTACAATAATCGTCCATAGGTACCTCTGGGATGAAGTAGCTTTATAGCCTTGCAGTGTTGTCTGAGCGCCTGCGACCCCACCTTGTTGATTCCGTGGTAGCTTTCACCAAGTCCGTCGGAGCTCAACCGCGCCTACTTTTGGGGGTCGTCCGTTCGTTGTCGGAACTCTATTCCGTACACGCAGCCAGAAAGCCAATGATCACAGTGATTTGTAAGCTTTTGGACGGTTCTGGACGATGCGCCGGACTGTGAATCAACTCTAACTAATTACAACAACATAACAAGACGTCACGACTGCAGGCGAAGGTTCGAGCTGGGCGTTTCTCGTATACACTACTAGATTTTTTTTGACCTTCCCATTGTGATCTTAATTTTACAAGCTTGTGATCCTAGTTTAGAAACATCGTACATGCCTTGATTCATCCTCTTTTGCTAAAATTAACTATAGCCCGTCGCTTACTCAACAAGTTCACAGCATGAGGAAGATTTCTCCCATGCCTCCGCCCGCCACCACCAGGCTTCTACCTTGGGAGGAGGAGCTGTCCCAGATTTAGCCAGTAAACCCGTCTTTACATACGCCATAACCGGGTCCCCCGAGACGATCGACATAATTGCACTATGTAAGTTCACTTGGATATCCGTCCTGGGGCGATATACACCTGTTGGAGAGCCCAAAGGTGTCCTCCGCAAGATCTCCTGGCTCCGTCGGACCTTAACTCGATTCCAAAGTTACGAGGACTGTGGGAAGCATTTTGTGGGTCTCCTCAATTTGCGTATTGGATATCTTGGACGGAACTAGGCTAAAGCGGCTCACCCGCGTCTACCGTGATAAGCGTATCGAAAGTCCGACGGAGCCAAAATGCAACCCTGCAGAAAGCTCCACATCTAAGGGTAACTAATGACGGCTGCAGACGGTGACTGATGCATACGTAGCGTACTTCCACCTAGTGGGAGTTTAGGTCCCGTTTTGCAGCTTGAACGTCATTTCAAAAGCCTAGATCTATACCGCCACCCCTTTCTATCTAATTACCCATTGCAGTGTCTGCAGCTCTGACTTAAGTACTCTGCGCAGCTGCTGGGTATGTCTTGCTTTAAAACTCCGTGCTGTGCCCTCAATCAGACGGTTCCGAATCACTCTCTATAGACACCAGCCGACTACCCCTGCTGCGTTGGACATGAAATTGTCGGCACAGCTATACGTGTTGGGTCAGCTGTTACTAATGGTATTTCGGTGGGTGATCGAGTAGCTGTTGGTCCGCAGATTAATGCCTGTCTTTGCTGGAGGGGTGTATGTCAGGAGTGTGCGATTGGGAGGGAGAATTACTGCCACCTGCACCTCACCGCAACATACAATGGTCGGTATCTGAGCTGTGATAAGCCCTTCGGCGGATTTGGACGGTATACACTTTGTTTTATTATTCTCCGTGCTCGGTAAAGGGTGGAGGCCCACCCTTCTCGGAGGCCTCCGAGGCTTGGCACATTAACCTCCGTCGGACTTGGTGTACGTAATCAAGTGGTAGGTGCACGAGGTAGTCAGCTATTTATTTGAGCTACGTCACTCCTCGGAGTTAGCTAAAATTTCCAGCTAATCCTCTCCTCCTTGATCAGAGGTATATAGGTAACTATACAGCCATACAGCCAACGTCTTATATTGAGTGATATTGATACTTACGTAATCATTGGAGTACAGACCTTCTCTTGAACAAATCGTCATGCCACAAATGAGAGCTGTCGGTATGTTATCGATTCCCCCCAATTGAGAAAGAAATTCGTAGGACTATACTAAGGGACATGTGATAGTGGTCGAGGGTGGCAAAGGTCCCGCGGACGCCATGTCCATCCAGGAGATCCCAAAGCCGACGCCCTCAGTTGGGCAGGCCTTGATCAAAGTCAAGGCATTTGGGCTGAACCGCATGGACCTGCTGCAGAGAGAGGGGCTGTACCCTCTTCCGCCACAGGCGCCAGAGACCATGGGGGTCGAGTTCTCAGGCACTGTGGAGTCGGTTGCTGCTGGCGCGGAAAGCGACTTCAAGGTTGGAGATGCCGTGTTCGGTCTCGCGTATGGAGGTTGTATTTGCCCTCTATTTCTCGTGCTGAATGTTCTCGTTTAACTCTTCGCAGGAGCGTATGCGGAGTTCATCGTCGTCGATACAGGGATGTTGGTGCATAAGCCTGTAGAGCTCTCATGGGAACAAGCTGCCTGTGTTCCGGAGGTGAGACATGTATTGAACTGACAACGGAGGACTCCGCTAACCCTGCAGACATGGATTACCGCATCGCAAGCCCTCCACATCATCGGAGGTTTTCAGGCCGGGCGTTCCGTACTTTGGCACGCCGGTGCCTCATCCGTCTCTATCTGTGGTATTCAACTCGCTAAAGCAGAAGGTGCCAAAGCTGTCTATGCGACGGCTGGCTCCCAAGAAAAATGCGATTTTCTCGTTAACGAACTCGGTGTGACGGCCGCCTTCAACTACAAGACCCAAGACTGGGCCGCTGAGATTAAGAAGATCACGGCTGGGGCAGGCGTCGATTTGATCGTTGACTTTGTCGGAGCAAATTACTTCCAGGGGAATATAGACGCCGCGGCGCGCGATGGCCGCATTGTCATTCTGGGCCTGATGAGCGGGCAGAAGTTGCCGAATGGCGTCGACATTGGCGGACTGCTGTTTAAGAGACTTCGCGTCGAGGGCAGTACGCTTCGAAGTCGGGAGCTGGAATACCAGCGGAAGCTCAGAGATTCCATGGTGGAGCACGTTCTTCCAAGACTCAAGGATGGGTCCTTCAAGGTCTTTGTAGAGAAGGTGTTTCCCTTTACGAAGATTGTGGAAGCTCATAAGTTGCTGGAGAGTAACCAGACGAGGGGCAAGTTGGTGTGTGTCATATAAGCTCTCGGAATCTGTTTGGATCGCCAAGTGAACGAAGCATGCCTGTATGCAGTGACCGAGCCGATCAATCGGCCATAGAGGAATTCCATAATTGTCGCTGGCTCTCCATTACCTCTCTCAATGTGGGTATAAATGATAACAAACAAGTCCTAGTGCAAGCATTCAGAGAGCGCCTCAATGGTGGATGGATTGTACAATTTGATACCATCAGGCCGCCCCACAGGGTCTATCAGCTCGCAACTATGCCGCGGAGCCGTACGCAAAGTGAACACGAACCCAAGCTAAACAGCATTCGATTGTCCTAAAGCACAAAATAAAAAACTTTCCGATCATGCACCGCCATCATAGAAGCCCACTGTGAGGAACTACCTTGTAACCGGCCATCTTATCTTTCATCCTCAACAACGTAGGGTCCCTGCAAGACCTGAGCATTCCTGGTGATGACCCGACGATCTCCGATCCATTCAACCTTAAAGATGGCACTAGCCCACTACATCAGCCCCATGCATTGAATGACAAGCGTTGAATTCCCTCAACTTACTGGACCTTTCCTCCGTACATCTTCCCATCATCCTTGGACACCACGCGCCCCTTCACCGCGAACCCAATCGTGCCCCCACGACCCTCTTCGTCGTTGACATCGGGCGTGGCAACCGCCTCATGGAACTCGAAGTCTAGGAAGGTATAGCGAGTGCGCCACTCTTGCACGAATTTCTTAAACCCGTCCAGGTCCAGTCGTTCGGAATTCCATCTGTTGGCGGAGGGGCATAATCAGGTCAGGTTATTGACCATTCCGTCTGTTTTGGAGGGTCTATTTGGAGGTCGCTGCTGAGGGGATAAGGGAGAATGATTGCTTACTCAAACAATGCATCTGAACTGTAGTTGTCATCCACAAGGTTCATGGCCTCTTCGTCGGAGGGGACTTCGTAGATCAATCTTTAAACATGACTACTTAGCAACGACCCAAAAAAAAAAAAAGAAAGAAAGAAAGAAAGAAAAGAAAAGAAAAAAAAAAAAAAAAAAAAAAAAAAAAAAAAAACAAAAAAAAAAAAAAAAAAAAAAAAAAAAAAAAAAAGTGAATGAAGACCGTACCGTTGAATGCGTTGAACGAAAAACAGCAAAGGAATCTTCACCTCTCCCTCCGTGGGAGTGGCGGTCGTTTTGGGAATGGGAAACAACATGGCTGCGCGATAAGACTAATGAGATACCTTGGCTTAATAGTGGAATAACTTCATCTCAGACCGATTGCTGGTGAGATTTATATGTTGTCAGTCTTCAAGCCGAGCAGGGTACGCGTTGCTGCTATACGAAGATGACTGTGATGATATCACAGTACGCTCTCTTGGTAAGGATCATTAAAGTGGTATCGGATTGAGCTTAGTGTAAAATCTTCGTGAGGATCAGTCCGGGGTAGAATTTCCCGTATCGAATGACAGACAACCCCAGTCCGTCCACTAAGAACCAATGTCGTCTTGTGCAGCCCGATGGGTTATTGTAGCCTTGTGTGACCATACTGCATTGAACCCTGCGTCAGCCAAGTCGGAAACAGAAGATTGTACTTTCATGACAAAGCTGGGCACTGCAATATCTCAGCTTGTTGACTGCATTATGAGAGATACAGAAGCACTGTTTACCGCTGTCTGTGAAGGCCAACTTATTGTGTCTGGAGAATCGTCCAATGAATCAACCTGTGCTATATACCCGCTCCTTATTAAATACATTTATCGTAGCTACACTGGTAAAGGAACAAGTGCTGAATAAGTCTGACCTTTTGTCAACCTCAAACTGCAGGATGCTTCGCTGCTATAAGCCCATAAAGTCTGTCTAAAAAGTCTCTAGAGTTGTACTAATAATCATAAACACGTACATATGCTGTCAATTCAGGGCTATATCCTTGTATGGAAGCCTCAATTGGCTGACTGAGTGAGGGTCCAACTACATCATCACTGACTTGCACATCCATGGCAACGATCTAGGCACAGATTAAGCCTGTTTTGCACGAGCAGCTTACACTGCCTTTGATGCACTTTGGGCTACGTTGTACATTTGGCCCCAGGATATCCAGTGCTCCGGGGTAACACACACAGCCAATCTCGGTTCGAGCGCCAATTCCTCGGATACGGCCCTGTTTTTCCTCGTCAACGCTGCTTGTAGACACCCACTGATTGGTTACAAAATCAAATCTTCTCGCTGTCAGTCAGACTCAGCAATAGTCGCAACCATAAGACTCGGTTCCACTCAGTGTTCGCTAATACACTGGTGAGACACGAAGTTTTGTAATTATCTTAGCACTACCTGTATGACCATGATGCCCAAGTAACCTCATCAGTCGAGCAGGAAGACGCGGTGGTACATTTAAAAGAAGCCCCAGCTTAGTGCTTTGAAATGAAGGAATGGTCGATCACTGATACTTTGACTTTGGTGAGAAGCATATCCTTTGATTACATCACCGAGCACCTACACAGCTTTGTCCATAATTCGTTCAGTCACACTTCGAAGCCTCAGACGATAGTTATTATGAGTAGCCATACTGGTTGGAATCTACCAAGGTACTTATAGGCGTTGTTTATTATTTGTAGTCATTGTGAAATCAATAAACACAACATACTAGTCTCCCATACTACATTTAGCTTAATCTGAAAGTTCGATTGACTTTTTGTCTAGGACCTAATATCGGCTGATAGACATTACTAAATCTTGGTGCAGGTGTTCGTCCCCACGCTTTTTTTCACCAAGGCTGCTTTAGATGACAGTCATACACCTAATTGGGTGAGTTGACTACTCGATCACTCCACTTCATATCTCTGAGCACTCGCGTTCGGAAGCACTGCATTGACAGAAGTCTTTCACAAAGATGTCTGCCAGGTTGGCTGGCATCCAGGTGACACCAAGTTCTGGGGTATTCTCGGTGGTGTTGTAATGGTAGACCAGGCAGGGCGAGGAGAGATAGTTGTTGACCTTGGGCTCAGACGATGTCTGAACAGTAAAGACAGGGAGATTGAAGAAACAGGTGGGTAGTGAAGAGGTAGCCTCAAGGACGCTCAGCTCTACAGTGCCGGCGTAGGTACCGGTGGTGTTCTGACAGGTGTAAGAATTGTCGTAGAGAGCAGTGAGGTCGACTCCGTAGGTGTCGGTAAGCTTGGTGAGGTCGGCACTGCTGATTGTCTCTGTCATTATCTGCTTAGTAAGCTCCCAGCCAGCTCCTGGATACTGCAGGGTGTAGCAGTAATCTCCGATGACCGTGCCGCTAGTTACTGATGCGCAGTCGCCCGTCGAGTACGCGCCCTTGAGGATATAGTAATTGGCTGAGACGAGAGCAGACCCTACTAGATACTCTTGAAGCCTTGCGTTGAAAGTAGTCTCGATCGCTGTCGTCTGCGTCCCTGTGAGTTTGAACATGTACCGTCCGTCAAAGAAGTTGGCCACCTCTGAGTTGTAGTCACCCTCACGCAAGTCCGCCGGCCAACTGGAGATGTTACCGTTCTGGAAGATTTCCTCCAGTACTGTCATCGCCGCCGACACCATCGCCGTGAAAACCGTGCTGACTTGTGTGAGCAGCTCCTGGCTCTCCTTTGCGGTGGAATCGCTGTCCGAGATGTCGCCCCCAGCTGTGGAGAAAAGCCCACTGAGCGTGCCCATAACACTTGATGCTGTATCCGTTTCCGCATCCAACAGGGGAATCGTGCTACCCAGGATCCCCAACACCCCACCTACGTTGTTAAACACAGTGCTGACTGAGGGCACCGTTGCTCCCGATTTGACAGGAAAGTCGGTAGCTATCGACCCCACCGCGTTGGACTGGTTGAAGGTCGCGAAGTCGAAAAGCGCCCCGAATTCCACCACATACTCGAAGAAATTTGCCACCACCCATTCGGCCCAGAATTCTGGCGTGCTGCTGTAGCTGGTGCAGTCGGTGGGATAGCCACAAGGACCGTCAGGATAGACGTCACATGACGTGGTTACCCCGGAGCTATAGAACATTGTGTTCGCCCATTCGTAGCCTGCTTGGCGAGGTTCAATTAGTCATCGTCACCATCCTGCAGGGTAAACTTCAGTTAGGGATGAACAACATACTGCTCGTGGACGTCTCCTCTAGAAGCCAATCAATGTATGCAGCCACCCCGCGTTCTTCACTTGCCTGCGCCGCGGTCTCGTCCGAGGAGGGAAGAGCGCACGTTCCATTTCCGGAGAAGATGGTGTTGATGTTGGAATCCTTCTTAAGGAAGTAAGACTCAAATGCGTCGAGGTCGGTCGGATCAGTGACAAATTCCTCGAGGTCAATTGCCCACTCAGTCGTGCCACCCATGTTCAGCCCCTGATAGTAGGTGGTACGCGTGCTTTTCGTTGTGTTGGTCATGTAACCAACCCACTGTGTTTCATTGTAGACAATGATATCGGAATCACTTCCAGCATCAAACAGCACCTCCACCGTTGGATTAGATGCGATAATTTCATTGATCTCCGCATTGGAAATGTAGCCAGCTGTTTGGGTACAGCGGCCGGGGGTGGCTCCAGAGTCAGGCCCTACATAGGTACAATCCGGACCAGTGCAGTTTGCAGTGGTCATCTCAAAGGAACGTCCGTAACTGGCTACACCGACCATCAGCTTATTAGTATCCATTCCAGCTTTAGTGACCATTGAAAGGGCGTAACCGGTCTCTGTCAGATTAACATGCGAGCGGAGGCAGTTACCATCCGCACATCCATCATCTGCTGAGGTATTGCCGTAGTCCCACTGGCCATGTAGGTCATAGGTCATGAAAACCACAAAATCAACAACAGAGTTGATTTGGGAGACTGGGAAGCCCTTCAAGTACCAGTAGGAGGCGGGCATAGCTATAGAAAGCGTTTTAGAGGTACCAATGACTGATCGAACCTCTTTCAGGAATGCCACGTAGTTTGTGCCATCGTCGCTGTTACCGGCGGGAATTCCCGGAATATCAGGCTCACCAGGATACTCCCAGTCGAAATCAACCCCATCCAGGTCATATTGTGAGACAAAATCGCCGATATTTTTGGCTAGAGTTGCACGGTTGTCGGCAGTAACACCATCACGGAAGATTGTATATGTATCAGTGTCTGTCGAGAAATCCCAGCCGCCAAAAGAGACAATTTTCTTGACATTCGTAAGATTCAAGAACTGTTCAAATTGGTTCGTTTCGTTGATGGTAATTGAGTAATCTGCATTGATAGTGCCAAACGCATATATAACATGGGTGTATTTGCTGGTGTCGATCATGTAGGCATTCATTTTCAGGCAGGTACGTTCCACATTGTAGGCTTCGAAATATCCAATAGAGAAAAACTCCTCTGGAGCAGTAGAGTTATTGACAATATTTGTCCCGCAGTTTGAGATGCATCCATTCGTATTAGCTTCCGCTGTGCCAGGGTTCCCGGTCGTCGATTCGGTAATGGTACAAAATTCTGGCGTAGTACCACATTGCCCCCAAGCATCACAGCATGCATTGAGTGTACATGGGTTCAACGTTGCCCACTCGCTATAGTCTGTTCCGTTGGCCGTTGTTCCGGGAACCTGAGGGCCGCAGGTCGTCCCTGTCACTGGAGCTGGGAAAGGCGGATCGCCACTACTCAGGCAGATATTCTCACCAGCCTGGAGGTCGTCACAACCCAACCATCCCCATGTATGGTTGTTGTAAGATTCAATGTCGTCGAGACTCATACTATAAGCGGCAGCGATGCTGGAGCATGAGTCACCGGATTCCACGAGGTACGTGTAGCAGGTGCCATTGCTGTAGGCCTCAGGGGAGAGATCAGGCAGGTCACCTGAGCTGCAGCATACATATTGGCCAACAGCAAGAGTAGAGCACAGATCAGAGGCCGTGTTGTATTCGTAGAACTCAGTGGACGTGATTCCGCACTCTGTGACCAATGTCGCACAAGAGTCCCCAGACACCACTTGGACGGTAGAACAGCTGTCTGCACGGGACTGCAGGGTACCAGGAAGGGATCGAGCAGCCACAGTGCCATCACCCTTATCGGAAGTAGACACAGTTATCAGCGTTGTCGGTACAGAGGTCTGGGACCCAAAGCCGGACACACAATCACCATTGCTCCATGTTTTCACCAGTTCCTGGATAGCAGGAAGATCGCCATTTGTGTTTACAGCCACACCAGCCACATAGTTGGCTGTCGAACCACAGTATTGCATTGCCATCTGCTCGGAGACGCCTAGGGTACTATATTGATCGAGCATTTCTTGGATTATGTTCGTAGCGGTAGTAGAAGAATCCAGGCGACCCCCGATATAGATGCCAACAGCTGTCTGTCCAGACAAGCCAAACAAACTCCTCTTCTTGTGGCCTGCCACCATATAGGTTTCAATATCCGCGAGTGCTCCAGAGATTTGGCTGTCAGCTGAGTTAGAAGCCAGCCCCCACGCCCCAAACTCTAGATTAACGGACAGCCTGGTGGCATTTCCACCTTCTTCAGACCGCCTAATCATAGTTGAATTTGTGCTACCGTCGGTAGTACAAGCGTAGATTGTGGAATGAGTCTGAGACCCATTCAGAGGATTGAAAATAGCAAAGTCAAGAAGCATGGGTTCATCACAGGCTGCGACACGACTAGTGGAATGATATACCATCCAATTAAATGGGTCATTGCTGGCACTGCAAGCGTTGGGGCAGGCGTTCAGACCACCCCGTTGCGCTGCTGCAACACCTGCAAGGGAGGCCGCTCCCAGAATGGTGCGAAGGTACATGGCGAAGATCAATTAAATGAAAAAGAATGTTTGGTCAAATCAGACAAATAATCATGATTAGGTGTAGGCAGATATGATAGAAGATTTATGAAGTAAGGAATGAAAAAGCTAATGAGTGACTAGGATGATGATTGGGTTGTAAAAGAGTGACCGATCACAGTAAAGAATGCACGAAGGAAAAGGTAGTTGGAAAAATGATCAACGCTGCATGTCAAGTCTGAGCTGACTATTTGGTCGCCTTATATAGAAAAGAATTTCTAAACCATGCTGCAAAATTCTCCCTCAAAGCACCTACGGGTTTCGTACACTTCATACACTTCATGTCCTCAAGTATCAAAAATTACGGACTAAATCCAATAGTTCAAACTCAGTAGGTTTAGCTCCCTGAAGTAAATTAATTCGTTACCAGGAAATACGGGAGTCGCACCCAGATCCGAATTCAAGTTCAGTTCAACGAGAGCCTACCTTCCATGGTCGGCCGTCTCGGTCAATTATTCGCAATAGTGCTGTCAGATTAATAGGTTTTTGAACAGGCAATATAGAGAACTTGAAAATGGAGGTCTGGCTCACGACCTCTGTACTTCAACCTACAGTAAAGTTGGTTTTTAAGGTCAGTCGCTGCAGAATAGCTACCAAATGGCGGGCTTTAGAATCATCTAAGATGTCCTGAAGAGGAAATCGAGGCCGATATCGTTAGTTGTTCCAAGTTCGGATTTACGTAAATCTTCCGCGTGTCAAATCCGATCGGAGCGAGGCGGCCGTTTTTGTCGGCCGATTAGCCGAGCTTCAAAAGTTCCCCTTTCATGAGCACCCTTTTCTATCTTCAGCCTGTTGAAAGACTTTTAACTCCGAGACCCCCAGACCCTGAGACCCTGATCAACAGGGCTCAGTTCCCTAAACACCCATTTAGACCTCAACTCATATCTAGCAAGAGCAACAACACCTCTATACCACGCCCTATGCCTCACTTAGACCCGGCAACGTTAACATTAAATGTCTCAGATTGACTTTGGAATGGCTACAATAAGCTTTGCTAAGCCGAACTGAAAAGTTTGCAGTGGGGTCCACATGAATCTACCCGAACGAATTCTTTTTATCCATCTTTCATCTTACTTATGGGATACTAGTGGAAAACTAGTAAATTAGCACCCATACTGATACCGTGCACTATGCCAGAATAGTGTCTGGGAAATGATTATAAAGTATTCACGGGGTCATGGGCGCAGAGATTTCGCTATTCGTCCTCCTCAAGGTCTTTCCACTTTGTCTGCTATGCCCCAGACTCACTTTTCCTAACCCATCATTTCTGCTCGCGTTCCTGTTTACTCCCGATCACACGATGGATTTCATTCCTTGTTCGTTCGATGCCTTTATTGACAATTTCTTGGCGTGCTACCGACCCTGCTACTCAGACTATCTCCAGCAGCTGGTCACCAACGGGACCTGTGGTGCTAACTACACCACCCTGGCCGCCAGCACCGACCGCTCTGATCTCAAGTGCATCTGCGAGAACGCAAACGGGGTCTCCAATAACTGGACGTCGCAGGTCCTGGAGTGCACGCACACCTCGTGTAACGGAACATTCAACTACACCCGGTGGGCAGACAGTATGTGGAGCTACGATAACATGTGCTATTACGCTTCAGGTATGTCCTTCCTAATAGTTTTATTCCCTCTTACCATCTATTTTCTTCGTCCATTCACCCCCCACATCTCTACTTCTTGGTTCTGGTGGCGAGCAGTAGCTGACTTGGAAGCGAAGGCACGGCGGGTTACAAGACATGCTCCTCCTCAGCGGCATCCAAGACAACATCCACCGCTGGACTGGTGATTGGGCTATTGGCATTGAGCCAGGTATTTTTGCTTTGAGAGCGTATGAACTAAATGCAGTGCCCTGGCTTACTAGCTACTTTGTAACCGGGGAGGAGGGTTGGCCTGCAGAAAGGCACTGTACAGATTGGGATCTCAACGAATAATCATCCCCTTTCGGGAAAACCCCGGTCCCTTTCATACATATGCTCAATACCTCTTCTAGACCTTTTAGGGAGGTAGTACGGAGTATACAACAAACCAATTAAACGCTTTATCCAACTTAGGTCGGCTCCGACAAGTCCCAGCGCCTTACCCGTTCCTGCTATTGCGGAATTGTTGGATGACCCGCTGCTACCCCTGGTTGGTAACCGCTAGTAAATCAGCAAAACATGGTTCGCAAGTTAGAGTACTACCGAGGGGAAAAGAACAGAGAGGTGATATAGACTAGGGGCAAGCGAATACTAGATTACATACCAATACACACTTTTCAAGCCAAGGGACAATAAACTTCCTGTGGGGCCTACTTGTGGGTGTGCAGCTATCGGAAACATACAGAAGTTCATAGAGTGACAGTTCAGCTAATGCTCGAAATACGACGCAGAGTAAGTCTTATTAAACCCCTCTTCATTGAGTGGAAGTCCGACCTGTCGGAGGGCGCAAAAAGGGGGTCAGAAAAGATGGTGTTGGAGTGGAACCGAGCCCTATCGATCTTGCCTCTGACACCTGACTAAACGAAATCGAACTAGTGGAGAAACCCCTCGGACGAACCGGCCGGTATCGCTCGTCATGGCAGATACAGTTCGGCAAGGCCGGTAACAAACAAAGTATACTCTGTAATGATGCCTTATGCCGGAACATCACGGCCCCTTCGTCATCCCTTCATTGATGTGAGAAGACCATAAGGTAACAGAAAACTCGAATCATTGACAAAAGGTGGGGGAACACGCTCGCATGTGTTCTACATGTCACCATTGAGGCCTGTCATCATGTACTGAGTTGGGCGTCTAGCTTTGTGTCGGAGAATCATAGTAAGTGTGTATGAATATCGGTCGGCGACTAAGATGCGAGGTGAGGGAGCGACAGTCCACGCATGGCCATCGCCAATCCGAAAGCCCGCATGGCGTTCTTAGTCCGCTGGAGGCCTGTCCTCTCGCAGGGAAGACTGTTCTAGCTTGGGCGAATTAGATGCCTACATACGAAGTGAGGCTGTAGATATCCTTCCTTGACTGGACGGTGAAAAGCGCTTGGTTTCTCTCAGAGCTACTGGGGCTGCTAGTGTGTGATTTGGAATTGTGGAATCTAACCAATGACGACTTTGGTTCGATTCAAGCGAGTCAGCTCTCATTTCTTGGTGGCTTACTACGGAATCAGGTTCCCGCATGTCTATGGCGACATGCATGGATGGCGTATGAGTGTCTTATCCACCCTATAATAACCACGTAGTGGTGATTAGTTGGTCTTGATTAGGGGGATAACATGCGCGGGCGCTGTAGTGTAGGGAAATGTCCAGCCTATTCAGCACATTTTAGTATATTGCAAGGATAAGACATGTGTCCGAAACATTCAAGTTCTACGGAGTTCCCTTCCTCCAACTCATTTCTGCTCCTACTGTAGGAATGTACGAAATGGGCATGGTCAGGTGTCAGCTCAGGCCTTTCGAAGCTGCGCTAACCCCTCTGATCATAGCCTTGCAGGTGTCAAACCCTACGCGGCCTTATCAGTTTCTGCCCACGGCAATAGGTCGACGCGCAGATCTTCTAGGAGGAGCATCTTTGCTTATTTGAACATGCATGAATGATAGGTTCATGTTGAGGGGGAAGAGCTGATTAGGAGATAGACAGTGCAGCTGAAGGTGGGGAGCAGTTGACGTGTTCCATTTTATGCGCAAACTTCAGGCCCGACCCGTTCGCCGATCAAATGGTCCCCGATGGGAATCACCACACAGCAGTTCTCGCGCAGATAAGCAAGACTACGGGCTAGAGCTGCATCCGAAAACCCCTCCCATGAAGATCATCTCCGAAGGAGACCCTAGCGCTGACACCAGTAAGTCCGATCGAGATGGTCATATCAACTACAAAAGCTGCCAAGAGTCTCCGCTCCCAGACTCTTTGGTTTCCATGGCTGAGGTACAATCCAGTCCCACAGTATGTTCAGAATGCCTCCTTGGATCATGACTCTTCTTCTCCTTCCACTTTTTCTAGCAACCAGGGTACAAGCATTCAATACAGTTCACACAAATTGCACACTTCCGCCCGAGCACACCAATTTTGTCACAGCCCCCAATACCCGTGGGACCTTGCAAATCCTGTGGTCTTCCCTTTTCACTATTCTTGCCTGCACTTGGACTGTGCTTCATCTCAATGTTCCTGAATATCAGCCGAAACCAGAAATAAAGAACTTCAAGTGCTGGCTGGGTTGGATGGTGAAGAAGTACCAACATCCGACGAAGTGGTTTCTCTTGACTGTGCTTGCCCCAGAAGTACCTTTCGCCAAATACTGGGATGATCAGGTCCGAGCGCATTCTCTTTTTCATCATTATGAAGAATTTTTCGTGAAGAAGAACTGGACGAGAACTCATGTTTTGTTTGCCAACATGGGAGGATTTGCGCTGCGATACACTGCCAATGACGAGGAGGACAAATCCAGTTCAGAAAACGATGAAGCGAGTACGGAAAACCAAGATAGCAATCCACCCGGCACGGGTTCTTCTGTAGAAGATCAGACATCCCCACAAGAGGGCTCGAGCACATTGAAACAATCGACGTCGGTGTTCAGCAACGAAAAGGCAACCCAGGAAACACAACCTACTCTCACCGAGAATCCTGCAAAGAAATTCGAAGGTGTTTACTATCTGACAGCCACCGATGCTTTTAAACTTCTATGCAGCGCCAAAACATCTATTCCGGGTCTAGCTAATGTATCCGTGGAAGAGATCAACGATCGGTCCAAAACAGACGTCTTCATGCGGCTCCTTGCCGTCGGCCAGATTCTCTGGGTGGTTATTCAGATCATATCGCGAGCAATATATGGCCTATCTGTAACCCAGCTGGAGGTCACCGTTGTGGCCTTTGCGGTATGTGCGGTGGGAATGTATATCGTCAACCAAGGGAAGCCCAAGGGAGTCAATGTTCCGATTCTTTTTGAATACCCTGGGTCGATGAAGAAGCTGGAGAGGGAGCTCGAAAACGCCGAACTTCCTGACGGTGACGGGGGACACAAGAAGTGGAAATTCTACAAATGCAAGTACTGCAGCAGCGAAAATGAAAAGAGCAGAAGCCAGCGCAATATCGACCGCACTAGCGAGGCTGGGAATGAGGTCAATGAGGGCAGTAACAGAAAGGATGAGTCCGAAAATAGTAACAAACTTACCACCTCACAATCCGACTCCAACATCCAGGGTCCTGAGACAAATACTAAAAGCGGCTTGGAAAAGCTTACTACGACTATACAAGCGGTGCGGATCTTGCTTGGATCCAAGTTGGAACCAGGAGATTCAATAGGCAACGGATTCATAATAGAGTCCGATGACTCTAGCGATATGTTCACCGACATGGCCATGTTTATCGGCAGTATGGTCTTCGGAGGCATTCATCTTATTGCCTGGGACTTTCAGTTCCCCACCATGGTGGAAAAATACCTCTGGTGGGCGGCCGCATTGTGGTGCACCGCTTGTGTTGTGGCGTGTACATTGCTCGTTCTTACGCTTTTCGGACTGGATGACATCGAAGAAGCCTTGACAAGGTTCCTACATAGATTCGACCGCTCTGCACCTGGGGATACCAAGTCTGAAGACCCGGTTGACGGTGAACCCGGCCCCAGCTCAGAGAAAACCCCTAACCAGGAGTCCGAGAGATCAACATCCCCACCTTTGAATGCAAATGAAGACGTAGAACACCAAGCCCCACGATCACACTGCCAGAAATCGATACGTGAGAAAGCAATTTTTGTATTAAGGCGCTTCTTTCACTTCCTGCGACCTCTGGTAAATGCGCTTTTCTACTTTGTTGCAATCTTGTTAATCCCATGCGCGATTGCTTATATTGTGGCGCGGTTATTTATTGTTATTGAAATGTTGAGGACATTGGCCTTTCTTCCACCAGATGCTTGTGTTGCTACTTGGTCGTCGGAAATTCCTAGTATCGGTTAAGTCTTTAAACTCGGGTTGAGGTCATTCTAACATCATTAGGTGCTCTATTTTTTCATAATAGCAAGACATCTAACTGTAAAGACAAGGAGTACTATTCTCCACCCTTCGTCAATGAACGTACTCCAACGTTTTCTAAAAGAGCCTTTATAGTGCTTGGTAAGCTAAATTTGTCTATTCATACAGTAGTTGAGTAGAACAGTGGAGTGAATGTAAGGGCCCGATTGAGCTAGACTACAAGTATCACTCGACACCAAACGCCGCTAGCTTGTCTGGCTACACAGAACCAAGCACTAGGCTCAGCAGACATATCTAGATCGAGGGATCCCCTTGTCTGTTTCTTCCAGAATACCAGCAACGTCTCCATTAACTTCTCATTACCATAATTTGGTGAGCATTTTCGGTCGCGACGCCGGTTCTCCCACACCAGGTAGAAGCGAGCCACACCAACAGTATAATTCCCACAGCATAGCATATCATAATTGCGAGGAAACCGGTGGTGTAGGTAGGGGCTTGGCTTTCAAAGAATAGCTGCGATCCGACGATATTTCCAACACGAAAACTGATCAAAATCTAGACTTTACAGTCAGCATCTACTGGGTCCAAGTCTACTTCCATCGGTGGCAGTCATAACAGGGGGTTACAACACACAGCTGTGCTCACTGTCATCTTCTTGGTAAACCCCGCAACATTGCCCGATGACAAGGATATCGTTAGAGGGAAGTTGGCAGCAGCGGCTGTCATGAGCAATTTGCCGACGAATTGACCTCTCATTAGATGAGCTGCGAGCTCACGTCAGCGCCGTGCCGATAGCGGAGAGACACATTTTCCACATCATCCAATACATTCAATTGATGGTAAAATATACGCTGCCACCGATAGAGATAAGAAAAGCGATAAGCATCTAATTCGAAATCTTCATTTGGCTCTATCATATCAGCCCTCTATGTGCATCTAGTCATAAATTCGTATATACAGAGTCATCAATCCAAATTCTATATCACATCACGCCAGCATAATGTACAAGTCAGGGCATCCAGCCTTAGACATCAAACCTAACTGCGAACCTTATCGTCTCCTTAGGGTGCAGCATCCTCCTTACTAACCCGATGGCCCTGGTTAGCCTTCCGATCCGACGCCAGCGTCTGGGCAAACTTGCTCCGCTCGCGAATCTGCGGCCCCTTCCAGTAGAAGATGTAAATCGGAAGCACCACCAAGCAAGAAAGGCAAGCAAGGATAGTGGTGGCATACTCAACATGCCACTTGTCTCCGATATTCTCATACATCGGAGTGGTATACATAGCCGCAATACCTGCCAACAGATCTCGACAGAAGGCGTTTCCGCCCGTGGCAGAAGCAGAGTACACACCGTATGCAGCGACCATGTAATCAACCGAGGAAAGATAGATAGCGTAGTTGGCGATACCGACAAGGGTAGAGAAGATCATGGATGCAATCCATGGGACACCGTACTCTTGACCGAGAGACGTCCACGCGAAACCGAACAATCCTATCGGTTCAAGCAAGGCTAGATAAAGAAGCCACTTGAGTCTCCGCTCAGCAGGTAGTGCATCGTCTCCCTTCGCGTCGCGAATTTTCTGGTCCCGCCAGAACCATGGGAAGTATGAGAAATAGGCAATCACGTAGCCGATGTTGATTGGGATAACCGCCCACGCTTGGCCGAGGATACCGAAGCCCCAGCCCTTCTCGTACACAATGGAGAAACTTTCGAGGAAGGTGAAGATGAGGGAGTCGGAGAAGCCGGAGAGGAGGGAGAGGCATAGGACGATAGGTTCGCGGAGGAACATGTAGAAGGGACGGATCCAGATCTTTCCGGCTTCTTTGAGGGAAATGCGAGGGTTTTTGAGCTCGTTGGGTCCGTAGATGTTGGGGTCTTCGCCGGATTCGCGGCGGCGCTTGGCTTCGCGGTCCATGATGATTGTCGAGCGGCTTTCGGGAACGAAGAGAAGGATTACCTCGACAGTGAAGCCGAAGATGAGCATG
Source organism: Aspergillus welwitschiae (assembly GCF_003344945.1). Taxonomy (NCBI): domain Eukaryota; kingdom Fungi; phylum Ascomycota; class Eurotiomycetes; order Eurotiales; family Aspergillaceae; genus Aspergillus; species Aspergillus welwitschiae. The sequence goes on from NW_020798718.1 coordinate 21,672, forward strand.
ATCCAGAAGAACCATTGCCAGTCGAGGTCTGTTGGATGCATAGTCAGTGGTTTATGAATTATAAATGGTCAATCTTTTGGAAGGTGAGGGTACGTACAGCGCTCGATTGGTCCACCTATCACTCCTCCGATACTTGTTCCAATACAGGATGATAAGACAATAAATGCCAGAGGAAACTGTTGGTCTTCGGCTTCGTAGAGATCGGCGATAAGACCCAGGGTGACACTACCACCAGCGGTCGAGATTCCACCCTACAGACTATGTTAGCATGACATAGTGCACATTCCAGACGCAGGGAACTGACCAATCCACGAGCAACAACAATGGTGCCCCAATTTGGCGCCAAGGCAGCTGGAATTTGCCATATATTGATAAGAAACATGGATAGCTGGAGGATAGGCCAGCGACCAAATTCTTCACTCCAAGGCGCCCATAATTCACACCCAATGGAATAGGTGATGAGGTAAATCATCTGCCCCGTTCGGGCCTCCTGCTCACCGATATTGAATGCCTCTGACAATGGCTTCACGGCATTGGGAAAAACAGAGGTGTTGAAGTTCATGGATACTTGGACGCACGCTATAGCCGCAAGATACGACCATTTCTTCCATCTCGGCCAGCAGTAAGCCAGCTTATCGTAGCAGTCGTTCTCCTTCAACTCGCGTTTACCGTCTGAGCGTATGGATCCCGCCTTGCTCTCGGCTCCAGTGAGCCCAAATGCGGGGACCATATCATCCCCGCTATCCTGGCTGTCTATTCCCTTATCGGAAAAGGAACTTCGAGATGACTGGGACTGGGGTTGCTGTTCGCGGGGATACATAGTGTGATGTCATTGAATGATACTATCACACAGGAACAGGTAAAGATAAGAAGAACTATACCTCTCTTAGAGTGGTCTGACACGGCTGGATACCCTGCCGGTCGTCTGATAGATATACCATCCGGCCTCAATCATCCATTCTAGATGTTGTCATACTGGAGCAGTTCATTTCCAAACCGGATTTGTGACTTTGGGGTTGCAGTGGGGCGGGCCGGGCAGATCCACTCGGTGGATCATCGCCGGGGAGAAGTTCATACGCGCCCAATCAGGGCATCGGCACTCGACTCAGAATGCGCCCTCGGGCTCGCTTTTGATTTGTCTCGATGGCTTCCGGAGGTCCGGCTGCTCCATACCGATGCACCTAACTCGGAGTAACACACTCCCCGATGTCCACCGTAAGCAGCAGAGCATCCGGTATGATATCATCGTTGTGGTGCTGCATTGCAAAGAAATGCAGCTTCGCCACACATCCATTGTTTTCTTCCTCGTGCATACACCACTCACATTCAACCTGTTGCCTAGCAGATTATCGTCGAACCTCGGTCTCTCGGGACACATAAGAGAGCAGCAGCATTGAAATGACGTGTTCTATTAATGTGGTTAAAATTTCTCCAGGTACCATGCATAATGACGCTCCTTGCATCCCCTTCTGTCTGATAAGGTTCTTTCGGATAAATTTTCCTTCATGTGCTGTTGTCGGTGGTGCTCATTCAATCAGTGGCTTATACATTCAACTGCATCTCAACCTGAAATGACGTCATAGTGCCTGTGCATTCTATGAGTGACAGACACTACAACATCCAGTCTTTTTGAACATTACTAAGAACAACAACACATGTCGTTCATTACTCGAACTGCTGATATTCTGATTTGACAATATCATGCTAAACGACGAGTCACCCATGACTAATGTGACGAAAACCACTCTCGGTGAAAAGTCAAGGATGCCTTTGTGGGAGATGACCATTCGTTTTAGGGGAGCGATAATCTTGAATAATCTTGAAAGAATGAACCGACATTCCCACATACAGAACAATTAAGCAAGTGCCAATAATTCTTCATGGTTCTATTCTCAGAAAGTCGGCTTCGAAAGGATGGTTCACAAATGCCAACAACTATTTCTGCTACCTTCAACATTAGAACAAGCTGTCACACCAGCTAGACCTTCTCCGCGCCATTTTCCTCGCAATAATGACTCTCATTAGAGGTCTAGTTAGCAGCCATCGAAGCACTCAAGCTCAGCCCCTCACAGTGCTCTTGACTTTAATTGACTATGGTTTTCTAGGAAGCTTATGAATGACAAAATCTACCTGGATACTTTCGATATCCTCTTGAATTTCAGGTCCCAAACACAAGGAATCAATAATGACATCGTCAAACATTACCATACTTCAATTTACAAACGTAGCAGAGGAATTAATAAGGATGGAGTTTATCCCTTACAAGAAGCATCATTTTCATTACAGCATAATACATTCATGGTCAAGGTCCAACACAAGCTATATACCAGTAGTAGTGTATGTTAATAGTTAAGTTCAGACCTGCCAGACAACCTGAGTCTTCTTACTAAGCTTAGAGCCAGGGAGCATCGGCAATGGGAAATGTGCATGGAAAGGTTATTCAGTATGACTAATCTTCAATGGGTTCTGCATTCCTCCTAATGCAATCATGATACGGTTGGCAAAGGGCGAAAGCAATTATCGCATCCATTCTGGACTCCAATGCGGGACGTCGTTGTATCGAAACCCCCTTCAGTCCGTGTGCTAAGTACACGCCGATTCCGCCCCTCTTCAAGATAGAATTAAACTCACTTTAGACGCACTGAACGAAGTTAAACACCGTGAAGTCGAACCCCTCGAGAATCCATTTTTAACACCAATCAAGTCCCTTTCCCCTTCCGATATCGCTTCTTCTTGGCTTGAGAATAGTAATTTTACTACTAGCTCTTTTATATCTTGGAAGTCACCGGCTCTAAGCGGCATTAAGCGGGTTTACGCAGCCTCAACCCCACTGACCGGCTATAGATAAGCCTACTAATCCACGCGTCAGCTAGTTCCATTATGGACATTTGTCCGAGCATAAGCACATATATAAAGGCCTGGCCCTTCCAGTAAGCCAAATTCCAGTAAGCCAAACCCATTACACGTTTGTAGCACTAAATAAAAGCTCTCCTGGAAGAAAACAACTCAATACCATCATGAAACTCTACGACTCTCCCGCCCCCAACCCCATGGCCGTCCGGCTGTTCATCCTCGAACGTGGCGGTCTCCAACTCGACGTCGAAGTCGTTGACACTAAGACTCTTCAGAACCGACGCCTTCCTTATCGCGCTATTAACCCTCGTGGAGAAGTTCCGGCCCTCCAACTCGATGACGGCACTATTCTGACTGAGATTACGGCCCTTTACGAGTATCTGGACGAGATCGCCGTTGGAGGCACCTCGCTGTTCGGAAATACGCCGGAACAGCGTGCCGAGACCCGCATGTGGATGAGAAGAATGGACCTGGAGATTTGTCAACTGGCTATTGCTTGGTTCAGGAATGATCCTGCTACTATTGATCTCTACAAAGGCCATCGGATTCCAACGCCCGAGGCGAGGGTGAATCAAAAAGTCATGATTAATCGAGCTTTGAATATGCTGGATGATCATTTGGAGGGGAAGACTTGGCTATGTGGGGATAGATTCTCTGCTGCTGATGTTCACTTGTATGGATTGTTGAAGATGATGACCATGAAGGCGTGTGGGTGGGTGCTGTTGCCAGGACGAGAGAACTTTCTGGCATATTGGAACAGAATGGATGAGCGAGAGGCTTCAAAGAAGGCCTTGCAGACCTTCTCAGCCAGGGTTGAAGTGTGATGCACATACTGGATCTTTAAGGTGAGTTTATGGAGGATTATATCATTGATGCTTCGCAGCCATGCTACAGAACTTGTGGCGTCATATTGTTTTGCAAATGGCTCCTGAGCCTATATAGACTAGACTTTTAGACGTTTTACAGTCTCCTTCGGCGGGAACAAGCTGCTTTCTTCCTGTCATTGTCAGTGAAAATTCATGTTATGTCGAGGCACTGGAGAAGGTCCTTGTGTTTTGGGAAACTCATATATATTTTCCTCTTCCAATGTTCATAAAAGAGCATAGTCGTTCCTCCTCCATGCGTGAAGTGGTTACTTCATCTCACTTACTCAGGTCATGTCGAAGCGGCCAACGTTAGCATCGTCGAAAAAAAAAAAAAAAAAAAAAAAAAAAAAAAAAAAAAAAAAAAAAAAAAAAAAAAAAAAAAAAGAAAAAAAAAAAAAAAAAAAAAAAAAAAAAAAAAAAAAAAAAAAAAAAAAAAAAAAAAAACACGAAAAACGATCCCTGAGGAACCAAAAGCGACCAAAGGTCGTCGAACACCAGAAGGGTGAATAATTCTTGGATAATCTATGACAGTATCAACACCCACAGAGCTCCCTTTGAATGGTGCGTTCCACCGTGCGCAATAGCGTGATTAATGTCGAGTGCCGAATTTTCCCTAATATTTGACTCTCGCGCGGTGCGGAAATAGTATCCGTACCTTAGCCCGACCTCAAGATCTCTTGTCTCACCATATCTCCCCCGGTTCCCAATCTACAACAAGTTGAGAATATTATCAATGATTATGACTGGTAGTAAGCAGGTCCCTTCCTAGCCGAAATTAAAGAACCAATACGTATGACCGAACCGCCTAGCGACCCATTCACCTGCTTAACTACCAGCCGCGCAACATTCGGCGCTTGAGCTCGGTAGGCTTTTGGCATGACATTTTCACAACAAAATCAGCTTTTTTATGGAACGCAACTTCACTAGAGGATTTTCCAAGGCAATCTGCACAACCGTACAGGCAGTGCGATTGACAATACGTTAATACGGTTATTGCAGCCAACTCCCAAGGCGCTCAAGTCCGAGTCGAACCGAGAGTTTGAGTTTGAGACAGCAATCTCGATAGGCCAATTCTCCACATCTCCACGTTCTCACCGTCGGCTGTGGTTTCGACTTGCCAAATGAGAGTGACTATGACCATAATGACGATTATTCTCACCGGGTGCTTCGGCGTTGACATAATAGAATCCATGGCTTTGTCTTACCGTCTAATCCTGGCCCCCACATCATCAAAATGAAGGGTCACAACCTCGACTTCACCTGTGGTTGTCCCTCGTTGTGGGATAATCGTACCATACTAAGCTTGAACAAGCTTCAGCCACTATAGCGCTGAAGACATATATGGCTCTTCTAAGTGGCCGGCAGGGGGCAAGGTGAGCCCACTGTACCCGCTTCCTTTACATTTTTGGCCCCTTTTGGCCCCTTTGGCCCCCAACATCCTCGCTAAGCCTTGCCGATACCCCATACAACCTGAGCGCCATGTCCTATCCTGCAGCAGCAGTCAAGGTCGGCTGCACCATGGGATTATGAAGAAATGTCTATAAATTGCGACACAATCTCTGTATTCCCTCAGGATTTGCTGTCTACAGTCTTCCAAGAAACCTTTCATTCCAAACCAATATACTACAACTTCCCTTACTTGTTCAAACCCACAACAAGATACACAAGCAACAATGAAGACAACCCAGCTCATCCCTTCCATCCTCCTTTCCCTCATCCCCACCCTCACCCTCGCCGATGGGGTCCCCGATGGCGCCAAGCTCTGCGTAGGCCAAGGTGCCGGCAGCTGCCAATTCGCTGCATACCAGCTCCAGCCTACAGACACGTGCGAAGACCTTCAAAAGAATGCCGCCTATATCTACGACCACGAATGCAATCTTATCGGCCACACGGAGAATTTCGTTGAGGGAGACGCCATCGACTCGCAGCTGCCGTATACTGTCGATATTAAGAACATTGTTGGCGGTCCCTCTTGTTCGATCAAGTACGAGATTGCTTATAGTGATGGGTTGTACGGGTATGGAATGCCCTCTGGTGGCGTTTGGGGTAGCTGTACAGAGTCAGGCCATCAGTGCAACTGGTACCGGGTGGCATTCGATTGCCCTGGGTTCTAGAGGAAGTTGGGTTTGATATTGTGGGGTGGGATGGAATCAAACTGCCTAATATGGACCGGTCAATTTCCTTGTGCAATCATGTATATACTATCAAGGCTTTATAAGTAATTGTGAGAGCCTCAAACTACTGCTGATACCAGCCGTCGGCTAAAGTTATCTTTCGTCAATGTTCGCCGGAAGATGTTACAATGGACCGTTTTCATACCTAATCGATTCCCTGATATTTTTCACAAACTTTGAAATATCTTTCCGATTTGACACCTCCAAGTAACGACTCTATGGTGTCTTATTTCTTTTCAGATAACTGATTTTTTAATCATAGTGTCAGGTAAAAATATCACATGACCGTGAAATAAGCACGTGCTGGTTTCCCCTCTCATATTCCATTCAGCCTCCTCCTTATCTTAATATCACCTCCATCCATCGACTCCTGCTCTTTTCATTATGTGGGAGCCGGTAGCTCTCCCCTTCCAGAGCTCCCACCATTTGCCTACTCCGCTACCTACAATAAACGAAATTCGCGCATGCACCAATGTTCTGTGGGAGGCCAGGGGCTCTAAGGTTGTGGCAGTGAACAACAATATCGTGGTGAAATATGGAGTTCGTGTGGAAACCTGGGAAGGCCAGGCTTTAATCTATCTTGAACAATGTGTTCCAGAAGTTCTGGCGCCTCGCTTATATGCGATGCACTGCGAGTCTGATGAGCGTTTTCTAGTCATGCAACGCATTCATGGAGTACCGCTGAATTCCCTTTGGTCATCATTGGCGCCTTCTGAGAAGGACGATATTATCACTAAACTCCAGCAAGTATTCGATGCCATGAGAAAAGCTGAATGTCCATGGCCTGACTTCTTTGGAGGCTTGGATGGGGGTCCTCTACCTCACTACCTATTCTATAGCCAACGTGGCGATGATCATGAGGGATTTCTCGGGCCCTTTTCCAATGAATCTGCCTTCGTTACGGGCCTTGTCGAGAACTATAGAGCCCTAATTGAAAAAAAACAAACATCCAGACTATAAAGCTCGCTTTTATGAGAAATATCTCCCTCGTGTTCTTCAAGGACACCGGCCCACACTGACGCATGGGGACATCCAGCAGAAAAACATCCTGGTTGTGGAAAACTGCCAAAATAATCAAGATAGACGATCATTCGACATTGTACTTGTTGACTGGGAGAATGCTGGATGGTTTCCTGACTTCTGGGAAGGCTTTTGTGCATCTTGTCCTCTACATTTTTGCTGGGATGAAGACTGGTCCTGGCGAGTCCAGGAGTTTATCCAATTCTGGCCCGCTGAGATGTCCATGATGCACCTGATTGAGAGGGATTTGGGCTGGTGATGTCGCCAGTGACATGCTATAGCGCTCCTTTGGCAGCATTCAGGCTTGCTTCAACGAAGATATCTGTGTGGTATCGCTTGGGAGGGCGACTGTGTCGAAGTCTGGCGTATAGACTTTGCACCGTCTTCCCCTCTGGGCGTGGGGAGGCGTTCTTCTAGGTGTCGCCCTGGGTGCTGCTTTGAGTGTTGCTTTGAAAAAGAAGAGAAGGCTTCTCAACATCCGTAGAGTCTCTTTATCTGGTATGAACCCAGCCTAGAAAAGAGCGGCGTAATAGCCACACAGGCAATTGAATCCGGCCATAGTCCGCAGTCACTCGCATTACCCCTGATGCAGAAGGAATGTCTTATCGCAATGGCTGTTCGAAGAATAGTAAATTGTGCCCGGGAAACACTCGAATAATCTTACTAATGTTCCATTCAGTGTGATAGGTCCATACTATGCCATATTCCGCGGTGCCCTTCCCAATAAGCCAGCGACGTGCGCATAATACGTTCATCTATTTCTAACTCCTCATCTAGATGCAATATTCAATCTTCTTTAGAGTACTTGTATTTCTGGCAGAAGAACTACCTTAGTATCTCATCTATTGTGGTGTATAATAACAGTTCTCTGCGGGAGTGTTAACAATTAACTTTGCTGTAAGCCCTCGCTTCCTTTCCATACTTCATTTAGTGTCTCCTTCCTGTTCCGAAAATAATCACAGTGTGTTCGAGCAAAGTTCCGGGAATAATGACCGACAGCCATAGTTCTCAGGATCAGCTACCTCAACTATCGGCATGGTACAATCGTGATGTTCCCAAGCCCGACACGAGTTTAAGCGAGCTCAATCCCCAATTTCACCAATATTGACTCGGCATTGTCTTCAATACATAGATCAGACACCCCAAAACTTGTACAAAAACAAATAATTACAACAAATAAAAAGGGGGGAAAAGAAGAATACATACAACAGAAGGGATTCGCTGGTGGTCACCCACCCAACTACTAACCTCCCGGCGTGTGGCTTAAGTACGGCTGAGCGGACGGGAAGCCCTGTTTTCCACACCCTGTGGTCGTATGTACTAGCCTTTTCTTTCCAACAAATTATATGGTGCACAAATTCTCGCTTAATATCGAAAAAGGAATGGTTCATTCCAAAGCCTTTGTGGGGCGCCAGGTCCTTAGACCTTAGGGACTTGGTACCACGTGATCGATATATCGACCTCTCCGGAAGAGACTCACATTACGTCAGCCACTATAGGATTCCGGATCATCAACGGCTTGTTGGTTTGATTTTTGTATGTTGGGTCTGTGGATTCAGTTTGAGTGTTGCTATATATGCAGTACCTGTGCAGGCGTGCCTTGAATAGTAGTATGGGCGTACTAGTAATACTACTGCTAGTTGCAGTTGGCTCAGGAGATTCAGCCGGTCGAGCCCAGGCAATGTTCAATGGGAGGGTAGGGTAGGATTATATATATAACGGTGCAGCAGGATGCATGGCTGCTGATGACAATAGTAATAATGCTGTGATAATAGCACGGGAAAAACGAAATGATATAAAATAAAGCTTCCTTCGGTCGAGAAATAATTCCAGATAGTAGTAGGTGTGGATGTATTCACTCTGCACAATCTAATAAATGACTAAGTACTAGTACGAACCCCCTCACGTGCTATATTGATCACATAGCTGGAACATTAAAGTAAAGTCACATTCCAATCCGGTATCTGCTAATCTGTCTGTGTATACGTATATACTGGTATCTATTTTACTCCTCAGAGGGCTTAATATCATACTCCACGTCCGTCCGAATAATATACTTCGCTCCCTTCCGTACCCCGGTTCCCTCATGCAACAGCGCCCCATTCGCCTCTCCATGTGGGAAAATGGCAACAGCACCCATGACGGGACGCACGGGGTATGCATTCAGCGTGCCTTCCCTGGCAGCCGGCATAAAGAACGTCGTCTCACCGCCCTCGAACTCATCATTCAGGTAGAGTAAGAAGGTATACATGGAGCTCTGTTTGTTCCCCTCAGGCGAGGCATCATACACGTATGTATCATCGGGAAGGATACCCGACGGCGGCCAGGCGCCGTCAATGTGGCATCGGTATTCCGCACCAGGAACGTATCGGTATACCCGGAAACGACGGTTGATGCCTCGCACAAGACGGCCGTTGATCGATTGGGGCACGTACTTGGATATACGAGCCCAGAGCATGTCGTGGAATGTGGTGTCGATCACCCAGTAGAAGTTGTGGGCGAGAATGCTCATGTCGCCGTCTTCACGGAGGGGGACGTCGGGCAGGAAGTTGACGGATTCACCGGCAGCAATGATGGCCTTGCATTCAGACGGGGTGAGGACGTTCAAGGCCAGTCCGAGGCCCGGGACCGCGGGGTGGGGGTGGTATGTTATCGATGGGCTAACGGGGTCCAGCGGGATGGCGTTGGGAAGGGTAGTGTAGAGGATAGCGGGATGGTGGTTCGGAGGTTTGCGGAGAGGGCCAGGAGTCGTCTCGATAATGCGGAGAGCGGCAGGGTCTTTCGGGGCTTCGTTCAGGATCGATTTATCGAGGACGGAGGCATATACTGGAAGGGGTGTGGTATTGGGACGGAGGTCCCAGATGGACTGGAAGGCGATGGGATCCGTCGAGTCGACTGCATTCGATCTGAGATCAATGGGAGTGCTGACACGTAGGATGGCATCAAGAACGCCGAGCAGTTCCAGGTCCTGAGGGGTGCGCTCGAGGGAGGCCTTCGCGAGGGCTTCGGGTTGGGTGGAGAGGCCGCTGACGACGTCGAGATCTCGTACCCAGCGACACAAGGCTCCGATCTTGGGTTGTTCACCCCGGATTCTCATCTCAGCAAGTAGGATCTTTGCTTCCAGGTATCGTTTATCGGCCAGGGCACCGGTAATTCGTGCGGTCAGGTTCGCGCCCTCTACCGAACGATTAATCGCCACTATTAATTAGAGACAGTGCAATAGCAGCATACCGGCATTGTTCACGCCCGTAGTACAGGCCTGGCGGAACTCATAGACCGCCACCCGGAGGTCCTTGCATGCTTTTGACTTGGTCAGACTGGGATACTGAGTCAAGGTTGTGAGCGTCTCAATGGTGATTTCGAGGTCCTCGTCGGGGACGACGGTGCTGAGGTTTTTCGGCTCTCGACTGGCGCCATCGGGAGGGGGCGTAAGGATCGTGGAAGCAGCCTTTGGGATCTTTTGCGGGAGATCGGCTTGGGCGTTGCGCTTGCGCTTGGCAGCTTTCGACTTGGCCATCGTTATCGGTGATGCTGATGGCCAGTTGGGGCGACAATGGCTACTGATAACTGACGGATAACCGGTGGGGATGGGGATTTCCCACAACCATTTTTGCGGCAGTCGAGAACCGATTATTAAGCCTGACCGACCCGCCGTGGATTCTGGCACTGGCTCTACTAGGGAAATGACATGCAGGAAGTGGGCAATCCAGCAAGAATTACATTGTTACGTCCAGGGATTTTGAAGACAGCCAGAGGGGATAGGCTACTGTGAAGAACAAGGGGCAGCACTGCTCTACAGTCGCAAGTGCAATGGCTTCAGAACTGGGGTTGATTCGGAAGTGCTGGCTGGCGAACAGGTCCGGACGACAACCTTCTATCCCAATATCTATTCCCGAGATAGAGAAAGCACCGTGCTCTGCTGCTCCGTCCGGAGATATAAGTAGTCCCCGGAAACGGTCGCAGCAGCCAGTCCGCCGGATCGAACACGCAAATCTCTGGGGGGTGCCGAATTGAAGTAGGTAGAGGAAATTGAATTTTTCGTTTTTCATTCATCAGAATACATCATGTTTTATAGATATATCCCGACTGTAGGCAAGATCCCATATTGTTCGCGTCTTCCGGAACTCCCGCGTTATCACTGCCATTTGCCAGATATGAACTAAACCTCACAAAAATCCCCCGATTTAAGCGGACTTGGCCTTGACGGCCTCACGACCCTTGCCAACACGCTCAAGGATGGCCTCACGGTCCTTGTCGAGGTGGAGCTTCTTGATGACGACCTTGGAGGGGTGGAGGGGGATGGGGACGCTCTGGCCGTTGCTCTTGTCGCGGCTGATGCGCTCGACGTGGATGGCCCACTTCAGGCGGTAGACGCTGGTGACCTTGCCCTCACGGCCCTTGTTGCTGCCACGGACGACCATGACCTTGTTCTCAGTTTAGCGAGTGGGTTAGATGTCGGGTTAGAATCAGCCTTGGCTCACCTCGTCGTCCTTGCGGATGGGCATGGAGCGGACCTATCAAACGACTGCGTTAGAACCATTTCTCCCAGCATTGTTTCGTTGTGCCTGATATCTCGGATTGGATGTTTGTCGATTGGATCTGGTTCTTGCATCTGCCTCCCAAATCCCAATCTCGCTGGCCTGATCCAGCCTGTCCCCGACCGGAAAGAAAGAAATCATGCCAAATCCATCTCCAAACACACACACATCCCAGGGGCTGCAAAAACAAGAATCACATCGGTCTGATCGAACGTACATTGTACTTGGCGCGGAGCTCGCTCGAGAGAGGAGCAGAGAGGATAACGCGGCGCTCGCTGGAGGGGGCGTTGAAGTGGGCGGCGCGCGACTTGCGGCGAGAAGAGGCGAGACCTGAAATCATCACGAAGTCAAATTAGTATGGATTGGATTGGCGACTTCGAGAAAAATCGACAGAACAGGACGACGCACTGGAGTTCCTGACAGCCATTGTGAATATGCCACCTAAAGGTCGTGGGAGAACTCGGACGGGTGTCGTGAGGGTCGTCGGAAAGGTCGTCAGGAAGAGTCTTACTGCTTTGCTGGATCTGTTTCGTTTGTGGCCGAAAATTCGGGCTGTGCGTCACATGACCCCCCGCTTCGCCTAGCGGCCAGGTCCGTCGTTGTGATTGGCTGTCGTGGGTTTCCGCCCGCAGCCATTCTCGATGCTGACTGGAGCCCGGCTCGATGCTCCTTAATTCCTAAATGATTTGAGGGTATTGTAGGTTACTTAACTTACTGATACTGTAGAACTAAGAATAGCCACATCTGTACCGACACTGGACATGAATCATGATATCTTGAATTTCTAGTGGGGTGTTATCGCTGTTGATGATTATATGACCCTCTGAAAACATTGTATTGCATACTATATGTTTCTGTATCCTCTCTTTGCACTTATGCAGGGGCGTTTAGAGGTGCTCCCCGCGGGAGAAAACTGGCTATTACTCCCTACCCGATTAGGACAGGTAATAGGGCTGCCCCGGAGTTTGTATACCTACCACAAGGTTCTTTTCTCCAAATCAATGTTAGTCAATGGAGAAATTTCTCTGGGATGTATCTTTGAGAATGTAGTGGTAACTTGGGTTTGTTTTCCAGCTAAAAATGTGGAATTAGTAATAATTTATGGTCGATATCCTGATCTTGAGGCACCTGACCGTGGAACTATATATAATGGGTCCTACTATACAAACTGACCCTGATCACTCACTCCTGAATCCACTGGCGCTTTCATGCCAATTCATCAATTTCATCACTATTGTCCATAAAAAGGTGTGCCCTAGCGATATTAGCATACTATTCATTCTCTTTTTAAGAAAAGACATGCACTGTCAAGTTTGTACATACGAGTACGAAAGCGGTTAGTAGTGGCTATCGTTATCGGAGCCGTGACTGCCGCGCCTTATCGACCACAAGATTTTCTACATGTTCAGAATCATCGTCGCCACTAAGCAAGTACATTAGCACGCTGAACTGGTCAAGAAACAACATTATTATTACTACTAGCACTATTATCATATACCATAAGAACAAGCTAAACGCTAAAGCAAACCCGAAACTCGACGAGAATTCCGATCGCTCAAACACAACCACCAATCTACTTCGCCGTAAACCGACTCCTCGCCCTCAGCGCCGCCCCAAAGTGATACAGCGCAAACATCCCCGCAATACAACCCACCGTCAACCCCGCCAGCAGACTAATCCCAGGCCCGACCCCCAGATTCACATACAGGGGACGCGCAAACAGCACCGCACCACAAGCCAGCGCACTCCGCATGAGATCATTCCCTGCAAACAGGCTCGCCGCGTACTGTGGGTACGTCATGGGGATGTAGATGAAGATGCACTGGATGACCACGTAGATGCCAATAGTATAGATCAAGATTCCAATTACTGAGACTATCCAGTGCACTGAGGTGCGGGAGGTCCATCCGAAGAGGAAGAGCCCGATCGGAGGCAGGAAACAGGCGAAGAGGGCGGGGATGAGGCGTCGCTCGGGGGACTGCAGACCCCGGGTTCGGATCTCGGGCTCGAAGACTTTATTCAGGTAGATAAAGTAGGCGGGGACGGCTATGGCGAGGGCCACTGCAATGCTGAGGAAGACGAGACCCATTTGGCCGAGGTTGAAGTGGTACATGTCGATGTAGACGATGGGAAAGACTTCAAAGAACGAGTAGTAGATGCCGTAGATGAGACTGGTGTAGATGTTGACGAAGAGAATGGCAGGGTCGAGGACCACAATCTGGAGGGGCCGGTAGAGTGCTTCCATGGCCACTGCGGTGAAGGTGAGCTTCTTCTGGTTGATTTCTGACTGGGAGAGGAGTTTGTCGTTGCCAGTCAGTCGACGGAGGCGTCGTGCGCGTTGGAGGAGGATGGAGTCTGGGAAGGTTTCGGGGAGGAAGAAGAACATGACAACCAGGATAGGGGAAGACATCCAGACTGTCTCCCACAGTGACCAGCGCCAGCCCTCGACGGGGACACTGAAGCCCGAGATGACGGGTCCCAGGGCTGGGCCCAAAGTGGCAAAGGCAGCCCATGCGGAGAGACCGTAAGGTAGCTTCAGGAGACTGAATACATCGCCGATGCTGGCACCGCCTGTTGCGAGGCATGGACTGCCGAAGAAGCCCTGGAGAAACCGGAGGACGAGGAGACCTCCGAATGTGTTGACGACTGCAGCACCAATGCTGAACAGGATAAAGAGAAGAAAGGTGATGATGTATGGCGGGTTACGTCCGACGCTGGGGATCTCGCTAAGTGGGGAGAAGATCATGGGGCCGATGCCGTACCCAAGGACATACAAAGCCAGGCCCAACGATGCAGCTGTCGAGGAGACCCCGAAGCGTTCTTGAATCTGAGGTGCGCTGGGAGTGTAGATGGACGAGCCCATATAGACGACTAAGGTGTAGAGATAGATCTGGGAGACAACGGCTAACTTCTTGCCGATAGACCAGTTTTGGGGATTCTCTGGATCGCGCGTAGTATACCAGTCGACTAGGATTGTACCATCAGCAGTTTTGGTGGGTGCGATGGGTCGGCTAGGAGCCTTCTGCAGTGTCTCTGTCTGTGTGGCAGCCGTATAGATACGTGCCAGGTCCGATTGGGTCTGGACCTTTTCCACGTCCGCCATTGAAGGCACGCGGGACAATTCGGATGCGCCCAATGTTTCTCCATCTCGAGTTTCGGATCGAGAGACATTGTCTGTCGCATCTTCGCGTTGTTCACCCTCCGGGTCGGATTCGGGCTTCGGGGTCTGCTCGCCATCTGCTTCATGTGCGAATAGTGTCGGGGAGGCGGCTTTGTCGGCGTAGCAATGAGGGCATTGGAAATCCGGACGTTCCTCAGGGTGCAGTAGAACTTTATTCCTGGTGATCCAGCGCAGCAGCTGGCCGGCTGTGCTATTGCGGATGAGGCCTTCCATTGGTCAGAAGACTGTACTTTTCTTTTCCTCCTTAGTAGATGGAGAAATTGAGGAGCTTGATTGAATTGAGACTGCGTATTTCATGAGCGCCATCTTCGCAGATTTATACTGATCACGACGCTATACTAGTAAATCTATTCGAATTATTCAGCGCACAGACAAAGGCACCATTCTGCTTCCATGGACGAACGAAGCGGCCATTACTCAGCAACCAGCTGTCGTGCTGCATTGGTGGTGGTTGCGATAAGATTTCGATGATTACTGATCAGCAACGAAGCCACGCCATCATCGACGACTCCAGATACGAGAAGATGCAACATGAGCTGTGCTCGTGTTTTCCATCGCATTCGGTTGGCTGGCTTGGTAAGCGTCCCATAGAGTTTTAGTAGTCCATGGAAAATCGCGTCAGCCCTAGTAGCGTGGAAAGAATACACTGGCAATTTGACTCAATGCCTGACAATCAGATGTCGACATTGAACCAAGCGCAGAAAATGATCTGTGCAGATCTCGGGCATTATTAATGACCTGTCAGATTAGATATCGCAAGAACACCACGAAGCAAAAGCTTAGGATTTTGCCATGTCAATACGCACACTGCGGGTGGGGAGCCTCCCATCTCCGCTGGACTACTCAGAGTACTTAGCTCTCCGAAATAATCCCCACACTGCGCATGGGGACTTTGAGGCTCATCTCCCAGTATCTACTGAGCAAGATTGACTTGGCTGATTGCATCGTGCAGACCAACGTGTCGCGGCCACACAGGTCAGACAATCACCGCTTATCAGCCTCATCTCTTTCTATTCCAGAGCAATTCCGATATCGAAGACCAGAGCAGAATTTCGGATCCATTGCCCTCTGTCAAGCATTTTACGCAATCTCTTCTATCGAAAGTTGCATGATGAACGGGACAGTTTCTGTAGAATAGTGAATTGGATATGGTCAACGTGGCTAACAACCCTTTTTAACGGTCGCTATGGCTGATAAGTGGCCGGATGGATGTCTATAACCATGACAGAAAATTTCTATGAAACTGAAGTCGGACCGAAGAATTCACTGTCATTATCAATCTAAGATCACTTCCACTTTCTCGGACACAATCGGCGGACCATTCATCCGTATCTGCCTGAGGCATGGTAATTCATTCCGATGCCCGCCAATCAGAAGCGTGGAATGTAGCCGAACCGCCGATCCACTCGGGGTGATTCTGCCCGCGGATTGGGTTGAGCTTCATCTTGACTGGTATAAGCCCGAGTTGAGTGAGCATTGCTCACTTAAACACCATCATCAATAGGTCCTCTGTATCGGAGACATTTTTGCACTCTAGTTACCATGCGGGACGCCCAGAGTATGGCCTTGGGTATTTATTACCTTGCGATCACTGCCCGCTATCATGTTTGGCTCAAGCAATTCAATTCCATCCTCTGCCTCACTGCAACCTCGCTTTCAAGCACTCGTGCAGCACTATGGCAACTTTGCGTCAGTATTTCAGTCTCCGAGACTCCGTGAGAGCGGACGTTGCCAAAGTCCACTCCTACTCCGACAGCTCCTCGGGCACATCGACCCCTGAAGAAAAGGCGTCTGCCCTTATACCCGGGATACAAATCTCCCGTCCAGACGAGCAAGATGGCTCTGTTACCTTTCTAGTCGGCTGGAAGGATTGCGATGCTCACAACCCTCAAAACTGGAGTCGCCCAAAGAAATGGTTTTGCACGGTAGCAACCTGTCTCATCGCCCTGGCCATCACCATCCCCGGTACGATAGACGCCCCAGTCTCCGATGCCTTTAATGAACACTATGGCGTGGGCGCGATTGCAGGGTCCATGACCACCGGTAAGTCGACCGTCTGGAATTTCAATGATCGTCAATTGATTTTAATGCCCCTGGCAGGTATGTATCTTATTGGTGTGGGCTTTGGCTCGCTGTTTGTCGGTCCTATCTCGGAAACATTTGGCCGCAATCTTGTCTACTTCACCAATTTGGCCGTGTTTATGCTGTTCATCATGGCAAAGGCATTGGCTCCTAATTATGGTGCTGCCATTGTTTTTCGCTTTCTAATCGGCTTCTTTGGTGCCGCCCCCATGACCGTTGCGGGTGGCACGGTGGGTGATCTTTGGAGCCCTCTCGAGGCCACCTTTAGCCTACCATTTGTCACTTTGGCATCGTATTCCGGTCCTATTCTTGGTCCCATAATTGGTGCTTATATTCCCAAGTCAGCCTTCAACTGGGTCGACTGGATCTCCCTCATCATCGCCGGGACAGTCCTCATCTTTGTGGCCTTGTTCCAGCCAGAAACGTACGGCCCGTTGCTGCTGCAATGGAAAGCCAAGCACCTGCGAGACCAGACCGGAGACCCTCGATACCAGGTTGATGAGTATGCGTCTGCCAGTTCTCTGGGTCGCCGCCTTCTCGTTAATGTCTACCGTCCGTTTCAGATGACCTACACTGAGCCGATCATCCTGGTTTTCTCCTTCTACCTGGTCCTCTTATACATTGTATTGTTCACCTTCCTGAACGGGTTCCCTTTCATATTCACCGATACATACGGGATCTCGACACCCCTGACTTATCTCATTTTCGTGGCCATGCTTGCCGGAGACGCCGTTGCACTGGTGCTCATACCGATCCTCTATCGCTGGACGAAACAGGCAGCGGCTAAGGCAGCGGCCGAAGGAAGAGCCCTACAGGCAGAGGTATCACTCTACTGGGCAATGGTTGGGGGTTCGATATTGATGCCAATCTCCTTGTTCTGGATGGGATGGACCTGCTATGTAAGTTTTCCCTGACCCGTTCTGCGAAACCCAACATGACTGACAGTATGACACAGCCCGGAGTCAGCATCTGGTCACCAATCCTCAGCACTTTCGTTTTCGGCTACTCCCTCGTCACCATCTTCACGGCGACCTACCTCTACATCTGTTTCGTGTACACGATCTATGCCGGTTCGGCTCTCGCATTCGTTTCGTTCAGCCGCTACGTTATCTCGGGCGCATTACTGCCAGCTTCCGTGCCAATGTACCAACACATGACTCCCCACTGGGTTCTCACCATGGTGGGCATCTTAACCACCATCATGGCCCCGGTGCCATTTTTGCTCTATCGCTATGGCCACCGGATTCGGGCCATGAGCAAGCACGTCCAGAATAAGGCTTGAGGCACTGGCGAGCTGCCGTTATGCACGGGCAGTTTCCAGGACGAGGTGCTGATAGACATAAAGTATATAGTATAATGTATAGATCCTACCTCATGGAATAACCCTATTCTTTTTTGGATCTGGAACTTGACTCGAGCAGATCTGTGGCCTGTACTAGATATGGAAGTTTTTGCGATTGTGTGTAACGATAATGACGAATGATAGACGTGTTGTCTTCCTTTTGAGAGCTCAGCATTATCGATGTAGGACTGAACAGTGACTGTTTTGAAGCCATGGACTACAAGAAGCCCCTTTATCGAGCTGACTGAATGTGTCTCATCTTGCAGATAAATGCCTGATATTTCAGGCGTTAGCGTCGTCCACTAGCGCCTGGGCACGCCGCACTCCTTCGCGCTTTCTCACTTTCTCAAACATTTGATAAATCTCACTGACTTCCCGAATGTATTCCATTTGCTTGCTCCGTTACCCTACATGATTGCTGGCTTTCTTGCGCGGTGAAAAGCAACGCCTATTGGAGCGCGTTGTAGCCGGTCAATGGCCTCGACTGACCGCAGTACAGCTGCGGAATCGAGCGACACCAGGGACGATTCCCCGCAGGACGACACCTATGCCGCTCCCTACGGTCGCTCCTGCTTAGACTGCTTTCAGGCCAAGTGCAAGTGCATCTACTCCAAAGCCAGCGGGAAATGTCAGAGGTGCGTATGTGGCTCACATGTCTTAACTCCAATCGTAACATGATTATAGGTGCCAACGCTTGGACAAGGAATGCCGTCAGCCCGCTACTACCCGCCGCTCGACCACACGAAGATCAGCCGTCTCTAAGAGCACATCGAAGACAAACCGGCTGGAGGATAAGATAGAGGACCTGGTTGCGCTGCTCCGGGCAGGCGTAAATCCTGGAAATGCTTCTACAACTTTACTCAGAGAGCTGGCGCAATTACCCGAGAACCAGAAGTCCACCGGCAGCAATGCTGTGTCGCCACCAGGCCATTCTGACATCTCTATGAGTAGCTCAGGACCTAGCTCCGTTTACACACGCCTCACGAATGGCACAGAGTCGACACCAGAAGCTAGCCTGTCGGACGGCGGAGGAGGCTCGTTATCGACAGGCGTCTCAGCCGAGCATGAAATGGAGCCAACAGGCGTTCAGGCAGAGGAATATTTTACTGTGTTTCTCACTCAAATGCTACCGTACTTTCCGTGCATATACGTTCCACCAGGCACTACTGCGCAGAAGCTCCGTCGTGATAATCCTTTTACATGGGTTTGTATCATGGCTATCGCGTCCAAAAGCAGCGCACAACGTCGCATTCTCTTTGATCGAATCAAACAAACGGTTGCGCAAAGATTAGTGCATGAATACACCTGTCGCGAACTTGATATGCTTCAAGGGATTCTCCTATATCTTGGGTGGTATGTATTTAGCCATAACGGATACTGCCTATCGGCTGACATGGGTACCAAGGTCCAATCAGCAGGTCTACAACAAGGCCAACATTTACGTCTTTGCACAGTTAGCAATGGGAATCGTCTACGAAATGGGTCTATTCAACCCAGAAGCGAAGGGGAAGCATATGTTGCTGTGTGTTCATCCAGAACCGCACGAGAACCGTACGGCACCCCCGCGCCAGGTTATGGAGGAGCGCAGAGCTGTTCTGGGGTGCTTTCTATTGACATCCACGTAAGAATTCCTCGCAATCCTGTCTCGTTACCATAACCGATGCTCTAACAATCTCTCAGAATCGCAACCTTTCTGCAGCAGAGTGACTCTTTGCGCTGGACACCTCATTTGGAAGACTGTCTGCGCCTCCTTGAAGAGCAGCAAGAGTGTGCCAATGACGGAATTCTTGTGCAGCAAGTTCGACTTCAATTAGTCACGGACAGACTCAGTTTGGGTAGCAGGTATGGAGGTTCAGCGAGCGTTGAGTCGATGCGACCGTCGCCTTCCGTTTATCTCCGCCCAATGCAGACGCAGCTGCAGTCACGCCTTCAGGAAATCATGAGCAGACATGGTTCTCACTCTAAGGGATATAGTCAGTGTCCAAGGCTCCACAGACCATCTACGATGCCTGTTACTCATCTGCTCTAGAAATTGTCCTCTTGCATCATTACAACACCTCGCTGAGTCTCTATGAATCTGCGCTCCCAAAGGGTGCCATTTCATCAACTGTTAATGTGACGTACGAGCACCTTGACTACCTGTATGGTTGCCTCGACGCCACGAAGTCCTGGTTTGATGTATTCCTGAGCATACCGCCCGGGGAATACATTGGATTCCCCTTCGCCGTGTTCGCCCAAATGGTCCAGAATCTGGCCACTCTCTTCCAGCTCTCCACTCTAGAGAGTTCACTTTGGGATACGACCAATGTTCGACGAACGGCCGATATCTTACAGATTTTGGACACGGTCGTCAGCAATATGAGCCTAGTTGCGACCATTAATGGCCTGGATGGAGATCCTGGAGCAGATATCTTCTCTACAATAGCTCAGACATATCACGCTGTCCGCGTGGGATGGGAAACCAGGCTCTTTACTAACCCCATAGGTTCATCTGCGGTGGATTCAGTCCCACAAATCCTTAATCAGACTCTTTCCGATATCCTCACTACCCCGGCTGATCCTTTACCACTGATTGGGGATAATGATTGGTTGACAGATGCGCTGAACACCATGAACCGCAATGAGAATGGATGATCGGACTGGTGCTCAAGTCAAGCCGAGATTGCATGCCCTACAGCAGGATTACTGGTCGAATGTGGGGATAGTGAAGTAATCTACACCAAGGTTCTGACACTGTCTACGGCGACGCACGCTTGCCAAAATTTTCTGAAGTGGTCACCACCAGCAAGCCGCAACGCGCCAAGATCGAAGATTGTACGATTCCTTAATTTCCTGACGATTGCACAGTAATATTGTATGTAATTTCTACCTTTATCTCAGATGTACACATTGTACGGGGTAGCACTAAGGACAACCCAGATGCACTCGCTATGCAACCAAAGCCAGCCTAACCAGCCATTGCCAACACCGCATAGTTTCTGATATCATTCAATTCCCCTCGCAATCGTGCCTCTAAGGCGAGACAGACCGACATTGAATTGTCATTTGCGAGGTCTTCGTGGCGACAGTATCGGCAAGCGAATATTTGCACCAGCGCTTGTACTTTGTTCAATCCAGTCATTACTACCTGGATCACCATCCGTTTAGAATCACTCTTGCTCAGTTCGAACTCTCCGATCTTGATTGGAGGGAACTCCACAAATGTGCAACTTGAATGAGAACTAAAGACTTTGCAGTCGCTGATAATTCCAGCATACCAAGTGAGGATCTTAGTTATTGCTTCGGCGATCGACGGGGCAAAAAGAGATGCGACGCGGCAATGGCACTCTAGCACCGCAGAAAAGTTGCTCAAAGCGTCTTCATTGAGTCGTAGGACTGTATCAAGGCTGAGCAATTGAGACACATCCACTTGTCGGATATAATACTCGAGCGGATAATCAAGTCTTCCCAGTGTCTCCACGATCATTGGGAGACAAGTGGAGACGTGCCAAGTGGTGTCGCTTGAGCAAGGGGAAGATGCGCGTGAGGAGTGTAGTAAAGATAAGGTGGGGCTTAGTACTGAGTCCATCTGGTTGTCTGACTGCACAGTTTCTGAAGTGAGGGTCGACTGAGGTGTGGTTATGTCAAACGGGAGGTTGAGCTCGTGATCCAGGAATTTCCAGTCATCCAGATTTTGGATATCACAGGATGAATGACTTGTTGTAGATGTGATTTTGGTTTCTGGCGAGCAGTAGATATGACTGTCTGCTGTTGGTTCGGGATCGTAAGACGTAGAGAGCAGGTCCAGATCAATACACGGGTCTGGCGAGCAGGGTTGAGATTTCACAGCAGGGAGGCTAGGTGAGCGATGAGAGAGTCGTGGTCGTCCCTTCGGTCGAATGAGCCCGTAATTGCAAGCTTGCTTCCTCGCCACGCAGCGATCACATCTAGGATGCTGTTTTCCACAGCGCACCTTGGACTTGGCACAGCCGTCGCAGCTGTCACGGGTCTTTCGACGGCTTGTAGTTCTGGAGATGTTGTCCGCCAGGCTGACAGTTGTCGATGGTGATGAGGAGCCAACCATCTTGATTCTGAGATCTTTCAGTTTCATATGAATATCACTTCCATTTTACGGTCAGGTTGCACCCCTAAGAGGGTACTTATGTCCCTTCCACCTTGCTAACAGGTAAGTAATTCTACGAAATCCGTGCAAAATTGAAGCGGATTTGATGTCTACGTGAGCACAACCCCGGAGGTAGCATGATGCAGTATCTGCAAAGGAGTAATATCAGGGGAATAAAAAGTACATCATTGGACCAATTGCAATGTTGAAGAATCCGCCAAGAACCAATTCCGGGCTGGCATCGTCTACTATTTGAGGCTATGGTGGATGTCGGGAATCCCCCGGAATCCCGGTCGAATCCCGGCGGTCAGCGGGTTCTGGCATTGTTGACCGCTTTGTCAGGTGACTTGGGAGGGTTGTATGTTCACGTGATTTGATAGAATCTGGGCATTGTTAGAAGGGTATTATGCATATAATAGATTGAAGGTCATGTGCTGTTCATAATAATACTAGAGTTTAGAGGGATATAGGTACATTAAATAGGAGCGGGGGTCCTATATGACTAGTAATACAGATCTACACTATATCATTCACTACGAGCAGTAGACGACGGCCCAGTGGTTCACATGGTGTATAACAAAAATTCAAAATATACTACTTTCATTATACATATCAAGCTACCAAGTACAATAACAGACAATATATATCTTTAACCTACAGAATAATCGTACCACAATCTCTAATCTAAACAGCCTGCAAAACAGCCATCCCCAGCACACCCGGCACCAACAACGCCCTACCCATCTCTGATAGACCTGTCGGCACCACACCTCCCCCGCTAGACGTCGCCGTCGTGAATGTCAACGTCGCAGCCGCCGTGCCTGTAGAAGCAGCAGGTGTATACGCCGTAACGCTAGCCGGCCAATCCCCGACAGCACTAGGCAATGCCGTCCCAGTGCCAATTTCCACAATCTCATTTTCACCTTCTTTTTGATCATCATCATCCTTCAGCGTCGCAACGCCCACAAACTGGTTATTATAATCCACGGCGACATACATCCGTCTCAGAAAGGGAACACCCAGCTCCGCACGAGTCTTGTAATCTGAATCCTGGGCCTGGATGCCGAACTTGCATAGTCCGTCACGCGTCCACGGGACGAAGAGCTCATCCCAGGACACAGAGAAGGTCATGTTGCCGATGGCTAGAGAGATTGTGTGAGATTCGGTCTCCTGGCGGGAGCAGGGGAGGACACCGTAGAATCTTGAACTGGATATCACGCCGTCCATGGTTATGTTAAGGTCGGTGTAGAGGGATTGGACGGTTGAGTTGGGGAGGTAGGTGATTAGTTCTTCGGTTCTGAGCATCATGGGGGTGGAGGAGGGAATGGGGTAGGTGGAATTCTTGTTGGTGTTGGTGGTTAGTTGGATGGAGTCAGCTTCGACAGTGACGAATGGATTGTTGGTGATGCTGTGGTCTGCAAAGGAGAAGGCTTGCAGGGGCCCGTTGAATTTGGAGGTGTTGATGCCTCCGAAGATGATGCTGGGGGTGGTGGTGTTTCCGTTGTCGCCGATTAGGCTGAAGGATGGGGAGGTGGTGAGGCCGCGGTCGACTAGGATGTAGGGGAAGCTGGTGTTGACGGAGGAGAGACCGAGGGAGCTGTCTATGTGGTGGTTAGATGATGGATAAATAGAGTGGTGAGAGAGAGGGGGGACTGACAGGAAATGTAGGACAGAAGGTACATGTCTAGTGGGACCTTGTCGGTTGCGTGGTCTCCGAGTGTTATGGTATCAAGGTAGGAGTAGTCGACGCCTGCATCGTGTCTCTGTGTGTAGGTGAGATGCTGATAAGTGGATGAATCTGTGGGTTTGTAGAAGCCGAATTCGGAGCACAGTTCATCGTCAGAACAAGTGTAGTCCTCATCGAGGGTGTATGCAGGCTCAACCCTTGAGCGCGTAAGATCAAGTAGGAAACTTAGTGACTGCGCAGGGGTTCCGATTGAGGCGTTCATCCAGTAGCTATCGCCCTGTTGGTTGTTAGGGTTGTCGAGTTAATGACATAGATAAGAGTGGGAGAGCTGACTGACATATATCACTAGAGGAGCTTCTACTGTCTTGGAGCTATCCCGCTTGGCAACATGGACATCCTCAAGATTGCCAAAAGGAAATGGAACCACAAGTGAATCATCTCGCTGGCTCGATAGGGCACTGCTGCAAGTCGACAATGCGAACACGACGGCAAGGCGCAAGGTAGAAGATGGCATTCTGATGGAGCGAAATCACACACATCGACGGTTCTCTGAAATCGGTGTATTGACCGTCAATATCGACGCAGGGTCTTGCTCTTATTAAGTGATGATAGAAATCGCATCCAAGCTCAAAACAGGGCACCACGGGGCACACTCCGCCGCCCGCTTGGCAGTCCCAAGGCCAAGGCCCCAAGGCCCTGAAAGACGAATAACGAGCTCCATATTCAGGCACGTAGAGGAACTATATTTCAGGGGTCCAAGCCATGCGAAATCGGGTGGGGGAAGGATTAACCTTTACTGGTAGAGGTTAGGGTTGCCGAGAACCCGGCGAATCCCAAGTTTGCTTGGAAGAATTGTGATTGGATGGAGAATTGAGCCAGAGACGGAGGTTACATGATGGCTCGTATCAGTTCAAGTTGTTTTTTCTTTTATGCTGCATAGCTAGGTATAACTGCTGGGTCATTATTCCTTTGCTATTTGACCATTTCCTTGGGTTCCTTGGAAATGAATCGTACGAAAAAGCCTCATCCGTTTAAGGCTGACATTAACTGAATGTGGTCAATTCAGCCCAACTGGGTTAGACCACCATAGCCGGGATCACCTGATACAAGCATCCCTCAGGCATCGACTGTCAGGCATCATCTTCTTGCACTTGGGCGGGGCAGTTCATCTCTTCAGATAATCCACCCCAGAAGGTGCTACTAAGACTTGGAGTCAGTTCGATGGGATAGTCTACTATAGCTACGAGTCGTGCTGATTCTCATAGACGCCCTGCCCACCTTGTCCAGGATGACCAGATCCCTCATCGTCTTACTGGCCTTGACCAAGGAAAGGATGAGGCTGAGCAGGGTGGCTTGTCTCATGCCTATCGCTAACGCCCGATTGGCGTGATGAGAAAACCTTCTGTTGGAGCGGGGTAACGGGCGCTATGCTGTTAATCATCTTTCAGCAGGTGCTACTGCTAACCCAATCCCTGCTTTGGAAGCTCCGACTTTAGCTGCAGTACCGAACATGTCCTCCAGCTCCTCCGACACGGATCCAGATACAGATCCACACGTGGTTATGCGAGAACGAAATTATTACAATGGGGTCTACGATACACCCATTGCTACCTTTCTGGCAAATGCGTCTACCTGCTTGGATTGCAATCTGGTGCTGCAGGTCATCGAGGCTGTCAAGCCAGGCTGGGTAAAAGAGAACGCGCATCTCGGTCTAGTTGACTACCACCGGGAGAAATCAGAGGATGACAAGTCTACGATAGTGCCTCAGTTTACCCTGCACCTGCAGCAGTCGGTAGGAATGGCAGGTGTTGACTTGCACCAGCCTACTTCCTTCCACTTTTTCAAACGTGCTGCCACTGCACGCTACGAGCCGCATCATGTCGATTCGCATGCTGGCAAAAGCCCTGAATTCACCGGGAATTTTCTCGCTCAGTCCCTCGAAGTGACGCATGATTCAGGCTCACCAGCAGCCTTTGAACGAGCTCATCAATGGCTATCATACTGTGACGAGCATGACGGAGCCTGTAAGCCTCCAAATCCTGGATACAAGCCGCGGCGCCTTATCAATGTCGGCTCGTCGGATGGGACCCGCCATCCATTCCTCTTCGAACCTGCCGAGCCTGCCCGCTACGCATGTCTCAGCTACTGTTGGGGTAAGGATCTTGACCAAGTCCTGACCACAACGACCAATAACATAGAGTCGCATTACCAAGCTATCGAACTCTCCACCTTACCACTAGCCCTTCAAGACGCCATCACTGTCTGCCGAAACCTCGAGATACCCAATCTATGGGTCGACTCTCTGTGCATCGTCCAAGATGACCGACTTGCCTGGTTACACGATGCATCAGCAATGCACGATATCTATCTCAACTCTTATCTAACCATCTCAGTCAAGGAACCCAACTCATGCAAGTTGGGATTCCTCGGCAAACAGCGCTTCGGTGAGCCTACCTGGCAACAACTCCTTCGTCTCACCCGCCCAGACAACGCCCCCGGCTTAGACCTGTTAATACGCCCAGGGGAGTTCTACCCCAGATCGTATCGAGACCGATCATCTCTCGACAGAAGGGGATGGTGTCTACAAGAGTCCATCCTACCCAACCGCAGACTCTGTTACGACGGCAACGAAATGATCTGGGAGTGTCTCTGTCGCCAGCTCTGTGAATGCGGACATGCAGTGGCACCCCAAGTACCACACCTCACGACCCTGGATTACGGCAAGCTCGGAGCTTCCATCAAAACCGAGATCCTGAAGGGGAAAATCCGCTCTAAGAGACAAGGCTACTCAGAGTGGCACCGGTTTTCGCTGGGCTCACGATCATGGCTTGAGCCTCATCAGGAGATATACCAGAGATGGAGAGACCTTGTCTCGGACTGTTCGCACCGATCACTCAGCAAGAAGCATGACCGATTACGGGCTATTTCGGGACTGGCGAGAATGGTGGGGAATAATATGCGGCAAGGACCCGAAGCAGCAGATGAGTATCTGGCTGGACTTTGGAAGAAAGAGCTCCCTTTTGATCTGTCGTGGGAGGTTGAGCCCCTTACTGAAGGTGCGGAGGTACTGGAGAGTGGCGAGGTAAATGCGAATGAAGCTGCGTATCATATCCCGAGCTGGTCGTGGGCGTCTGTGCGAAGACCGGTCGGCTATCGATTCGACCTTCCGTTGGAATTATGGAAATATGAGCCTGTGGCCGTTGATCAGTGCATCGTGGAGCGAGTTCATTGTCAACATGAGCTACTGGAGGACCCTATGAGTGCCGTTACAGACGGCTCTATTGTTTTAACAGGCGCTTTTGCGCAAGTGAAGCTGATTCACCTCAAGCAAACACAAGGAACCGCTCGAGAAGATCACGAAGGCCTCATCGTCGATGAAGGTGGTATCCAACGGGATACATTTGTGCAATGCTCCACTGGGCACAAGTTGAGAGTGACCCTCGACAAGCTGGAGGTGAACGATCCAGACGAATCGTATTACTGTCTCCGATTGTTTTCGTGGGTATCTAAATACGACCGGAGGATGGGCCCGGAGACATGGTTTCTCGTACTGGCGACATCAACGCGCAAACTAGGTGCTTTTGAGAGAAGGGGTGTTGGTCTGTGGAATACATGGCGAGGTGATGCGGGTAACAGGTCTTGTCCTATTTTCGAGGGGTGTGCAGCTGCTACAGTGGAGATTGTTTAGGTGAGACTGGCGCTTGGTTGGGCTGATGTGGAGACACGGCAGCATAACTGTAATAGATGATCTACATTAGTTTAGCTTTGGGGTGTTATAGGCTGCTAGATTGTACGGTGGACCCAATTTGGCTACCGTAAATATGACTAGGATTGACTGTAGAATGATGAGAACACGAAAATGCTACAGCCTAGTGTGGCTGTGCAATATAATCTACAGAATGCAGCAGCACATCAAACATGTTGCATAATTCCTCATGGTAATTGGAAACGGCAGAAGTGATCGCCAAAAGCACGTGTGAATCTCACTCAGCAATCCCCCTCATCAGTTCATCGCTTCCCCACACACCCTATTGCCAACTTTCCATCCCATCCCATCCATAGCCACTATATTAAGGCTCCAACACAGTCAACTTTTCCGGCTGCTGCAACAGCAACAATGGCCCAGCAAGCACACTATCCTCCGTCGGCGCCCCAGCCTCATCAGCAATAGCAATAGCAATAATGCCCGCACCCTTATCAAACGATCCCGGAATAACTGTCTCATTAGTGGTGATATCGAACGGCACACTAATATTCTGCAACCCATGAAAGAACACCGCATAGTAATCCCCTCCCTCCACGAACACCGGATCACTGCTAAACTCAAGCTGAATCTTCGACCCCGGATGCCCAGTAGTAGTATTCGTCACATACCCAATCTCCGGCAAGTTCTGGTTAGGGTACGGATACTGCGGGTTCTCAGACGGACAACTCCCCGACACCACGAAAGAATTCGTCAACGCCAGGATCTGATTAGCGTAGGGATAAACCGTGTCAGCCGGGCCGGAGAAGGGACTCACGTCCCAGATATCGATGAGAGACCAGGCGTTATGCCGGGTTTCGATCTCGCCGATGGCGACAAGGGCGGAGCGGGTGTCGGTTGTGTTGGCTTCGCGGACGAGGCCGGTGAGGAAGGCCATGCTGTTGACTTCGATGTAGACTTGGAGGGCGAGAAAGGTTTCCGGGTCATTGTTGAAGCCGAAGCTGTAGTTGCAGGGGCCGGGTTTTAGGGATGTAGAGGAGATTTCGTCTTGGAAGATGCGGATGTGGCCGGCTTCGTTGTCGCGGATTTCGGCGATGCGGTCGTAGGTGCTGTTTGGGTAGCCCAAGTCGCTGAAGGAGGAAGGAGTGAAGGCTTCGACGCCTTGTTGGTAGAAGGAGTAGATGATCCATTCAGCGCTGAGGAGGTTTTGGAAGAGTACGTCGTCTGGACCGGCGGGACCGGAGGATGTTGCTGGGATGACACGGGTGTAGTTGACTGGTATGGGGGTGGGTTTGCCGGTGTATGTTGCGAAGAGAGAGGATTCACCGGGGATGGGATTGGGGTCGAGTTTGGGGGATCTGGCTTTGGGGAGGGCTAGAGATAGCCCTATGAGGGAGGCTAGGGGGAGGATGTTGAAGGATAGCATTTTAGTGAGGGACGGACGTGATCGGTTCTGCTAGGATTATAATAGAGGGAATGATTGCTTGAGATGGATAGTGATATTGAGATTATAGTCTCTGCCTGAGACGAATTCAGTGACCTTATATAACATCAATCTGGACAAAGACTCACATCAGACGCATTGACAGCGATGAGCTGCAGCTGCGCCTCTCTGCCCAAGCCATGATTCTCCGGCAGTGCATTTGATACGATGAACATATCGCACGTAACTGTATCGTGATGCAGTCATATTTCCATCTCCGTCAGTTAGAAAGTCGATCAATTGTAACAGCATCTCATATGCATATGGAGCTAACCTAATCGGGAAGGTGATTCGTAGGACGAAAGAATTCTCCCGATGCGGCAATGCGGGATTGGCGGCGGCATCTCGGAAACTCAACGATCCACGGCGAACCATCGAAGAATACGAGCCGTGCAACGTGGACTCAGCCTCCCATCAGATAGGCATCCCTCATATTCCTAGAAAGGTGCTAAGACAAGCATTTTTGGTACGTAACTTGGCATGTGTCGAAAAGTGAATTTTAACGTTTCGCACGGAGAATCCCTCCGATCCGATGCTGCTGCCTTGGGCCTTTTAAGGGCCAAGCCTCGACACCCAACGAGGAGACATGCCAAAAGCGGTAATGTGTTTCGTAGGAGCATACGAGACTTCAAAGCTCTCTTGAAAGAAAAGCACTGGATAGTAAACTTGCTTGGCTGGTTTGCCTATATAAACACACCCGACCATGCTGGAGCCCGCAGTTATGATACTACGGATTCTGTATATTCAAGTCACTAGACAGATACTCAGAGAAAGAGCAGATATTCTCTGTCGACCTATCCATATTTTATTAAGATCGATTTTACAAAATGACTGCTGTCACAGAAAAGGGT
Source organism: Aspergillus welwitschiae (assembly GCF_003344945.1). Classification (NCBI taxonomy): domain Eukaryota; kingdom Fungi; phylum Ascomycota; class Eurotiomycetes; order Eurotiales; family Aspergillaceae; genus Aspergillus; species Aspergillus welwitschiae. The sequence goes on from NW_020798718.1 coordinate 51,554, forward strand.
ATTGCGATAGCCGAGTTGATCGTCTATATATCTATATCCCTTGCTACTCTTCTCGTCGTCCTCCGCCATGGCTTTCACAGACAGCTCGGGTGGATCTACCTCTTCATATTCAGCGGAGTCAGAATCGCAGGTGCTGTGATGGAGATCCTCAGTGAGACACATCCAGACAATACGACAGACCTGGAGTGGGCTATAATATTACAGTCAGTGGGGCTCTCTCCACTGTTGCTATCTAGCCTTGGCCTGCTGAAAAGAGTGTACGTTAAGTCATCAGATGTGCTTGTTGCTTTAACCCCATCGAAGAACTCACATTTGATAGTTTTGATGAGATTTGCGACCACGTGCCATCAACCCAAGGCCCCCGGGCCACTATGGTGTTGCAGAAACTGAGTTCATTCAGCAGTGTCGCAGCGAAGCTGTAAGAACCGAAACTCATTCTGGGTAATTGACACGCTGACACAGTTGTATCCAGTATGGGAATTTATAACAAGAGAGCAACCGCCATATCCGGTCGCAGCAAAGTCGTTCAGTTGATTCATATCCCAGCCCTCATAGCGTTGGTTCTTTCGATCATCGGCGGTATAAACCAATACTCATCGGATACCTCTGACCATTCCGGAGGAAGGACGGAAACCCTTGTTGGAATCATTCTATTCCTCGCAATATACATCATACTTTGCATCCTGTGGTCCACAGCCGTCAAGGACCTCCCTCGGATGGTGCCAAGCCAAAAGCGTATCGTCGTCGTGGTTCTATTAGCATTGCCATTGATCGCTTGCCGTCTGTTGTACAGTCTTATCGCCGATTTTAGCCATGACCGTCGATTTTCATTGGTCGATGGAAATGTGACAATCCGGCTGTGCATGGCCATCATAGAGGAATTCCTTGTGGTGTTGATGTACACTGTGCTTGGTGTGTTTACTCCTCGGTCAGAAGTCGCAGTGGACAGCACAGTCTCAAATCCTCAAAAATGGCCATATCAAGCCGGAAACCAGCAATTTCATACTTCGCCTCTTGATCCTCGCAATGCTCATAACAATGGACAGTATGAGCCTGTTTAGCCGCCAGCTTCCGGTGATAGTGTCTACCACGTGATTAAAAACCATAAAACAAAATCATTGGCGTTGAAAGTTAATAATGTTGATTGTTATGTCATGCTTTCATTGAATGCACATGTGGTTTCAAAGGTCGAAATCCTTTCTGATGTTTGGTGAATCATGCCATTGTAGAGAAGCTGAAGGTTTATCTGTTTTCTATAGAGCTTCAGCTTCGTTCCATGATACCCCCTTCTGGCCGTCTCGTTTAGGCGAAGAATATTCCGGGGATAGCCAGGCCCGCGTGCTCTCGCCCTCTCTCACCAATTGTGCCATTGCTAATGCCTGGTTGATACCCATAGAATGGCCGATCTTATCTAGACAATGGATGATCCAACTTCGAAGTTCCTTGGGCGCATAACCAGAATCTGCAGCAATCAACAAAGGCCACATTAAGGCAAAACCCCCGGCTGCTGGAACTCCAAATGGAGATTCAGATGACAAGTGAGGAGGCTTCGATGCACGATGCTTATTTGCGTCTGAGCTTTTGAAAGTCGTGGAACCGGAGAATTTGTCGACGTGGCTGTCATCCACCACAGAGCCAAGATGAAATGGCACACTTGCGCAAATATCCTCAACGAGCTGGCGGGAAATTTGCTGACATTCTCGCAATAAATGTTGATGCTCTTCTTTCGTATTGCCCGGAAAGTGGATGTTCATGGCACCGATCGCTTCGACAATCAACTCCAGGAGTACCAGCCTAGCAGATCGATAGTTATTCCAGAAGCTACTCACGGTGATGTCTCTATAGGTATGATATTGAGCGCCCCAAACAGTGTCGACCGTAGGTACTCCCTGAGCCAGGGCAACGTTGACAGTCTTATAACCCATTGAAGCAGGTATATCGGACATTATTGATTGGATTTGTGCATCTAGATTCAAGGCATAACGCACGATCTCCGATGGGCAGCTTATTGTGCCCCCCTTGATGGCTGCACAGAGGTCCCCAAGTGGAATGGTCACGCTGCTGAGTCGATCGACAATCGAATCATCTTTATTCGGTCTGTACTTGGCTGCTTCTTGACTGAGGCGACGAATCATTGCCGAGGTATGCTTTTGCCGATATATATGACTGAGCACCTAAATAGTTTCTGATTAGCGTCTTCTGTGAATGGGCTTTATATCTGTCCCACTGCAAGAGATATAGCTGAGGATCTAACTAGTTTACTCACTATTTGGGTGCGTAATTGACTGAATAACGCCAATCCTTCCGGTCGAGTTAGTTGCTCTGGACCCCGAGTCTCAATCAAAATTGCCGCGCCATCTAAGTGCTTCATCCATCGATTGATGAAAAGACCGTCGCTGCAGGTCAATACCTTAGGAAGCCTGTGTTAGCTTAAAATCTGGTTGCTGATTAGGTCGGTCTCACTTCAAACATGCTCAGGAGCACCACTGTAGCCAAAGTTTCGTCCCTCGTACACAAATGCGCGTGACTGAGGGAGCTACTAGTCTGAGATAACGCGGTCATATAATGTTGACGGGCTGTATACATAAGCTGTCGAGACCTATAGATGTTGGACAAGGCCGCCAGCCCAGCAGCCGTAAGAGCATCGTTCACAGCGGAGCTTTCTAGATGGTTTGCCAAAGTTGAAAGGTACGGCATGTACGCCCCTCGATCCCCCTTGGCGATGTAATTTACAAAGAGATATCCCTTCGCCAGTTCTGCGGTTGGATATGATAGCTTTGAGGAAGGTGAAGGCGAGTAAGTCAGCGTTTGGTTGCTGTTACCCTTGACGGTCCGCTTTTGTCGCTTGCTGATTTCTTTGGATTCCCTTTCGGCTTTAAGTTGTGCCTTGCGAATAACATCACGACTCTGGTCACGAAATGTATACTCCAAAGCAGATCGATACCCGGGACAGTCGACTTTGGCCCGAATGCACTGGGAGCATGACGGTTTCCCCCAATCGCACTAAAGGATTCCAGTTTTGTTTAGCTTAGTTTAAGTCTTGAACCATCTGGTCTGCCCCTCCCCTCGTTTGCCAATGTACATGACGGCTGATCACATTAATGACAAAGGAGAAAAACCACGCAACAGAGACACGCCGGTACCTTTAAGCGCCGCGGGCGACAGCGTTCGCAGGCCAGGCTTGGCTTCCCGCTGTAAACCATCCTCGTGGGATGCTAAACTGAATGTCTGTGTACCTAAAATTGTAGAATATCACAGAAAAATGACACCTCCTGTAGGGATCCGAAAAAGCTAAGAGTTTTGATAAATGAATTGATGGAGATAGTAAGTTTGGCTGTGGATGCCTAAAATGAGAGTCAAGCATTTCACGTGACAGAGCTTAATCAGTTTCATAACCACGTGCCGCAAACCCAAAACAGTATCTAAGGCCGACATTATCGAGGGATAAGATTAAACCAAAGGTGTATAATGTAGAAATGCAACCCTCATGGCTATCATACCCTCTCTTTACCAGTAATGCTGTGTCACTGGTTCCCAGGCACCAATTTACTACCTACACAGCCATATGCTCCGGTGTCAAGCCAGTGCTAGTTAGGCTCCTGGAAGATGGCTCAGGTAATCTTACTTCGATTTCACTCTCCTAACCCGGCTGATAACATGCACAGAGACGCGCATCGCTGAGCCCGAATTATTCAAATATCAACGGTATAGATGGCTGTATGTACCTCAGGAGATTGAGGCCTCTGTATCAGTCTCATGGTGTTAATTTAGGAAGGGAGAATCCCAACATCTGGCCGCACTCTACCGTGAATTCGACTTGGATCACCTCCTTGAGACAGCCAACCAAGTAACTGGCCACAAAGGAACGCGATGTAATTGCTTAGCTTTTGGCACAATAGTAAGCTGTTCAGCTAACTATGCGAACCAGGTGTGAAGGTCTCAAAATGCGTGGAAGGACAATACAACAAGGCGTTCATTTTAACCATGAATAATGGAGAGGAGCTAGTTGCTAGGTTGCCAAACCCAAATGCAGGTCCTTCTTTCTATACGACCGCTTCAGAAGTGGCGACTAGGCGTTTTGTATATACATCTCCTTCTCGTCTTGAGTGACGGTGTTGCTGACAGATGCCAGGTTCGCGAGATCTTGAGGATCCCAGTCCCGCACATCTATTCTTGGTCCGAAGACCCATCAAACCCAGCGAGAGCTGAGTATATCATCGAGGCGAAGGCCGAAGGGCATTCCCTTGGGAGCCTGTGGGGCGGAATGTCTAAGTCGTCACAGTTTGGAATCATTGACCAAGTTGTCGAGATAGAGAGGAAATTGGCATCTGTTTCTTTCCCCATGCAAGGGTGTCTTTACTATACGTCCAACCTCAAATCGAAGATTACTGATGCTAAAGGCCTCGACACTATGCTTAGCAAATTGCCAGGGCTGGAGGAAGAGGATTGCAGGCAAATGTCCTACTTTGCAATCGGACCATCTAACGACCGAAAATTGTGGCATGGTGAACGACATTCGATGAAACTGGATAGAGGACCATGTAAGTTAAAGGGTTATCTCAAAAATGTACGATATTAGCCCTACTAACAACGGTCTAGGGACCAACCCCGTCGATTACGTGACTGGTCTTGGAATAAGCGAATCGAATTGGGCAAGATGCCATGCAAAGCCAAGAATGAACTATTACCGATCAGCAGAGACTCCAGAGAATCCGAACGAGTACTTGGCTCTCCTCCAGCGATATCTCGACGTTGCCCCACACCTAGTACCAAACCTACCCTCCCCGGAACTCAACAACATCAATACGCTGTCACATCCAGACCTCCACCTCGACAACATTTTCATCGACCCAGAAACACACCAAATCACTTCGATCATAGACTGGCAACTCGCAGCCATAACGCCATCCTTTTTACAACGTCCTCACCCGCAAATGCTAGAACTCTCACTTAGCCCAGGCAGCGACGAACAAAGAAGCAGAGAACAGGAGCTACTGGACTATTACTACCAAGTAACCGAAAAAGTAAACCCTTCCCGGGCTGAGGAATTCAAAGACCCATACCTCTCCATACGAGTTACCCCCACCAACCTGATATCCGGATGTTGGGAGCGCGAAGACATTTTCTCACTGCGTGAGTCTTTGACCAAACTAGCCGCGTACTGGGACCAACTCCAGCAAGGCAATACACCTTGCCCGATTGACTTTAACGCCGAAGAGCTAGCTGCACATGAAAGTGAAAGGGAGCTTATTGAAGGGCTTTCGAACATTGTCCAGCGGTTAGAACAGGAGGGGCTTATTCCGATTGGAGGGATGGTTCGGCCGGAGGAGTACGAGCATGCCAAGATGGTGAGTGATTACTTTAAGCGCGAGTTTATAAATCTAGCCGAGAGCGATCAGCAACGGGAATTGCATGAGAAGGTCTGGCCTTATTAGGGTTGGTTTGGATGGATGATGGTCTTGTCATTTGGCTGCGTAGTATCGGTGTGGTATGCTAGATATTGATTGGGCTGTGTATGATTGCGGGATTGTATGGGCTTTGGGCCCAAATTACTTCCAACGGTTTAGTGCGTAATAAATTAGCATCATACAGGGCAGTACCCATAGGCTTACGGGATTGTAAATTTCACATGGAAAGAGATGATAAACTGATTGGGTCTTGACTTTCTTTGCTAATGAAATAAGACAACAATCTTGGAAAGACAAAGAGAGAGAAAGAGTTATCAGGGCAAATTAGAGCAGATGTGATGCTCTATTATATAGACTGAGCGAGAGCGCAAGAAGCACAGAGACTCGACTGGTAGTATCCCACCTTTTCTCTCCTCAAGAGACCCCCGTAATCGTCCTAACCCTGCAAGCCCAGGTCTCTGGGTCATATAAATTCAGGCCGATTCTACGGTGACGAAGAAGGAGCCGCTCTCTCATCTCCGGCTCGAGGCCATCAGAAAGGAGCTCATCTGAGTCTTGTCCTAGACGTTCCAAATACCTTCGAGAAGTTGACACCCACGGTCTGATAAAAACAAACCATCCGTCAATTCGGCCTCGATCCCACATCACATATGCCCACTGACGGAGCACAGCCTGATCAAAGTTACCAACAAAGCCTCCTGCCTCTTCATCTCGATGGGCCCAGCGCCAGATGTCTTCTGGCCCGCTGTCCGGGTCGTGGTACCATGGCTGGGGGATGTACTTTTTTTCGTCCTCGGCATCGAAGTCTCCAAGTGCATGTTCCAAGGGTGGCCACCGTGACACCGGATGTAACCCATTATAGAGAAAACTGAGTTGTTGATCAATTCGTGGTGTTGCGCGTGTTACGTGCACGATCTGTTGCAACTGTTTTTCATTCTGAAGGGCGAACCGCCGCACATGAGTAAGACCCAATGATAGGTGAAACTGGAGATAGTTATGAAAGGCTGTATCTGAAACCTGGGAGATATATTGCGGCCAATTTGAGCGAAGATTAGGGTCCTCAATAACTGATTGGCTCTCCGACTTAGTTATGATGAGACCTTACGGATCAGGGAACAGAAAATGTAAAACATACCTTGCTTAACCATGCGCATTAAGAAGTCATAGATGCTGTATAGTTGTTCGTTTTCCCATGGTGCAAAGCCTGCCGAACGCGCTGCTATAGCGTCCCACTCTTGCTGTAGGTTGCAGTTTGCATGAAACCGGTACAGACTTCGGCTAATCCGGTTTCTCTCTGTCTTGGAGGGCGGTAAAAATGAGGAGAGGTTCTGGCTGTCTGAAGTAGAAGGTACTGGTAGAGCCTCTGCAGCCAATCGATCAACCAAATACTTCACGGCCTCATCGAGTCGATCGATCAAGAGAGCCTCAGAGAGCCTCCAATTCATAGAGGCTTCGAAATAATGTTGATCGCGTGCAAGGTATGGCACCATGAAGGTTTCGACTTCTTCGGTTGACTGATGGTCAATTTTGTTGGATGCGTGGGTCGCTAGGACATCATGAATCAGGGAGGGATCAAACTGGCGTAGCAAGACTGGTCGTACGATGAATTCTTCTGCTCCTTTGAAAGCGTTATACAGACATGGTCCGGTCATAGCGGCGGCCTCCAGGGTCGTAATGTCTGGCGCGGCAGCGAGAATGGCTTCAAGCAGCTCCACTGGCAGCTCTTCAAGCCGTCTACTTGAACCCTGTGCCATGGTGAGTTCCGATATGGGGTTTTTGATGTTGAACGTTAGACTCAGTATCAGAAAGGCCAGCTGTCACTGATGGTAGAGGGAGATGGATGGAGAATGAAAATGTTGAAGAGATGAGGGCATTAAATAATAATACAGTAGCCTCTCTTGTCATGGCTCTCGTTCTTTCACATCTCCACAGGTTAATTGATGTTCTTTAATGTCTCACGAGCAACGCAGATCTATCGGTATGGGTATCAAAGAAGATATTGTAATGAGAGTACTACCAGGTCAACCCAAGAGACACATCCCGGTACTTTGACATAGAAAGTAGAGATGTACCTACATGGTCCATCGCCTATGGTATGCACTATGGCAAGTACCTCGTAATGATACCTGCACCACTATATGAACCGGCACCAAGGTTGGTCTGGTTGTTTCACGGCTTTGGTATATAAAGAAAAATCCCCACTTCTTGATAGCTTCTAAGTTTAATAAACGATGTATGAATACAAAGACGAAACATTGCTACGCCGGGCTGCTCCAACCCATACCATGGATGATAGCGGATATAGCCATCATAAACCCGACTGCACAGCACACAAAGAACAAATGAACCCGGATTACAACTTTGTTGGATACAAAGCGCTAACATGGTCTTTATCTATATACTCTTTGTTCATAACCAGCGCAAAGCTTGGAGATATCTATCTACCATTAAATTACAACGTTTGTCTGGATATAAGCGCTACTTCACAAATCATCATGAACAAAATATTAACATAAACACCACGTTCGGAGTCAATTTAAAGCTACTGACGCTCACCTCCCAATCTAACACCACACCAATAATCCAGATCATCCTATTTCTCCCCAAAAAGCGCATTCCCCCTAACCTTCCCCTCAAACCCCACAATATGAGTCGAATGACACCACGGCTTCCTCCCCACCTCCAACTTCACCACATCAGCAAACACCCCACACCATCCCTCCCTCCTCCAGCGCTCATTAACTTCCCTCCTCGCATCCTCATGAATCAACCCTCCAAAGTCCTTAACATGCGGATGTTCCCCCACATTATCGTAAATCGTAGCCAACTGAATCAACTGTCCCAGGAACGTGATATTCCCATCCACGCCTAGATCCTGATGCCGGATAATAGCTTCCGCTACGGCGTCGGCAACATCAGCGGGACAGTCGAAGGAAGTAAGTACGGAGTGGGCTTTGATGCCGCCGTAGAGGTCGAAGGACATGTTTGTTGAGGTGAGGAGGGAGGGGGCGGTGCCGATGTCGTGCAGGAGACAGGTTAGGGCCCAGGTTGTTGGGGAGAGGGAGTGGGAGGGGAATTGTTGGGCGAGGAGGATCATTCCTTATGTTATTCTATTAGTAGTGAGGTGGTACGGGACTGGTGTATGGGATTACCGTAGTAGTATACGCGCATGGAGTGGTTGACGGTCTCGCGGGGGAGGAGGGATTGGACGTATTCGAGGGTCTTGGTGACGAGGGGATCGGTGGAGGGGAAGGGGATGTCGGTGATGGAGATGGGCGTGGGTGGGTGGATGAATGGCTTGTCGGGGAAGATGGCACCGGCGTTGGCGGGGGTGCTGGTCCAGCCGTTGAGGGAGATCTTGTCGTGGCACATGTTGATGTGAAGGTATAGTGGTTGCTGAGTATAGGATGAGGGGCTGGAGATGGGTGAAGATGAATAGGATAATGGGGGATAGGGACTGTGTTGGTCGGCTTTATATATGTAGGTAAGTCTTGGTCTCTACATGCTGGGATTTGTAATATAGCCAAGGGGATGTAACATCTCTAACCCATGGATGGATGGGAGGAGATCTGATGTCACACCCCAAATAGGCAGTCTTTTGGAGTGGGGCCATCGGCTTAGAGTTGATGCCAAGCTCCCGCCTGGTCGGGTCTAGATCCACGTGTTAATCACAATTTCCGAGGATCCGATTTTCCACTAAGTCATCACTACGCAGGTGAGAAAGGGTTGCTTTCATGAGTGATACACTGGCCCAGCTTACTTCTGGCTTGAGCAATGCGTCATGCTGCATGACTATACACCTGGGATCCATGACTACGTACTACTCTATGTATCGGAGACAAGTCGTTGGTTAATCCACAGTATAAGCTTGATACATAATATTGGAACAACTAGCTATTATATTCGCACGTATATGGTATCCTGTAGTATCCTGTAGGGATCTCTTCGCATATTAAAATTTAGAATTAGCCATCACCCCAGCTCGTATCGCTCTACCTCCTGCGAAGCCATCATTTCCTGCGGCGGCTTATGCATCTTCGTATCCAACTCCTTCGCCGGTTCACTGTGAGCACCTCCTGGTAGCTCCGCAAAGCCCCTAAACATCGACCTCCGTTGCTCTCCAGCCGCCTCTTGACTTGCCCCGCGGCGACGGCGAAGACAGAACACAATGGCTATACCTGCTGCGATCAACACTGCTCCACCGACACCCACCCCGACGCCAATTCCAATTTTGGCCCCGGAAGACAGGCCACTCTTGGAGCTGCTCGAGTTGTCGGATGTTTTGATGCCCCAGTACGTAGCCCAGCTCTCCTCCCAGGTACCGTTAGAGGCAGAAAGCGACGTGTCACCCGCTGCGATTCGGGTGATGTCTTCACTGGCGTAACCCGGGCCGGGGGCCTGTGCCAGAAACCATGTGCCAGTGTTGTTCCCGTTGAACCAGTTCACCCCAACGAATGCGGACTGGAGAAAGGCTCGACCGAGCACCGGGGTGGAGGTAGTGAGGAAGCACGGGAAGTAGGTGACGTTATGATCAACCAACGGTTCTTGCAGCGTAAGATTGAGCTGGGAAAAGGAAATCTTGATGGTAATGTTCTTGTTGTTGACCCCATTCATGTTGAACACAAAGGAGAGGTATGCGGCGGAAGACGTGATATTCAAATAATCATCGCTCGTGGTGTCCCAGAAGTATAGCCCCAAGCTGGAATTGAAGGAGATTGGCATGGTGGAGGTGATGGCATCGCATGTCGCCTGGGGAAGGTACATGTAGGGCTTGGTGGGATCGATCTGAACTGTCTTGGCCTGAACCGAACCACTGCTTTGAAGAAACAAACCACTTTCGTTGTTGAAGCTGAAGGGAGAGGAACCCGCCGCAACACCCAGCCCAATATCCTTTAATTCAAGTTCCAAAAGACCACTCGAAGACACTACTCCCTGCGCACTCACGTCTCCGATCACTCGGCTCTTATCGTAGCCCCCCAAGATCAGGGAGCCTGGGATTTTGGGGTCTACCGACCCGATATGCAAGCCGTACGAGTAGGACGGAATGTCGTTGGACGAGTAAAGCCATCCTGCAATCATGTTCAGAACCGTCGAATTGGAGACGGTATCCGACAAGTACGGACCCCCCAAGGCAAGACTGCCGACCGAGACAGGATAGGCGATGCCATTGGGATAGGTCTGGTAGGTCTGGTAGATGGCTTCGAAGCTCACATTGGGGACGACAAACGACCCTAAGGTGACCTCATCGCCGAGCACAGCTTCTTGGCTTCCACCCTCCACGGCCCAGTAAGTTGTTTCCCACGAGCTGGCGGTGGTGTAAGCGGTGGTGGAGGTGTTTTGGTTGAACGTGCCTGCTTCGGCAGCGTAGCAGGTGGATGACAGGGTTTTGTTCGTGCAGAGAGTGCTCATCAGGATCGTGCTAGCATAGTTGGCTCCGGGGTAAAGATCGACCGTCTGCTGGTTGCTGCCCACGTCGATGGATACGGCCTGCCACGGGCCATCTGGACCGTAGGCTTGGGAAGACCAGCTCATTACATAGGGATTGGATGCCGAGGAGGTCTGCAGAAATACCCCCAATAGGGGGAGAAGTATCGGTCGCATCATACCATGGATACTTCAGCAGGCGTTCAAACAGCCTGCGATGGGGGAAGAAAGCAAAAGAAAAGAAGGAGTAGGGAAAAGCTGCGAGATGAAGGATATGGGCTGGCCGGAGGTGAGATTATGAAACGAAAGGAATGCGACCGGGGGGCACATTGCTGCAAGGCGGGCGATGGTGATGGCTTCGCAGGCCCGGTGCGCGCTAAAGGATTGGTTTGGGTGTTGGGACTCCGCTGACATGCAGCTCAGCCATGCCTAATGAGGGATGAGGTGTGTCCATCCGATGGGGATCGGCCCCAAGAGATGCTGAGAAGAGCTGAAGGATTGCTGATTGTCAGATTTCAGGTGGTCAGAAAGCGCAATGTTGGGGGCTTTCCAAGGGGGGGAGGGATTGACTTCTCCAACTGTATTCAATCGATGGACTGGAGACCATATCTATCTACCATTGCTGTAATTTGAGGGTCTGTCTGTCATGACAGCCACCCGCTAAACTGTACCACTGATTCGACTTCATCAGGTGCGATTTGGGAATCAAATCCGAGGGCCGGGAAGAGGGGGGTTGTGGGGGCACCAACGCAATGGGAATGCTGGATGGATCAGCCATGAACCAGTCATCGCCAGTCATCCCGTTCGGCCCCCAAGTTGGATCCCCAAACTGCTGTGGAGAGTTCATTTATTCCCTTTGATTTGTTGTTCCTATTCATAACTCTGATGAGAAGTGGAATGGCTGGAGCAGCCACAAACTTAAGCACTTAAGCCTGACTTTTCCCGCTAGTCTTCTGTTTCCCCCCGTGGAATATCTGACACGTCCAGCATCCAGCCGGGAAGCACCACGATTTCAATCAATTTCCACTCTGGCAGCCACATGGGACGCCTGACGTGAATTGATTTCCACATCAGGAATAGATCTGAAGCTTGGTGCCAAAGCCAAATGGACGGGATCAAAATCTGGTTGGCTGACGTTACCTCGGAATAAGCGAGCATGTCGGTTATTAGCCCTCGGTCCAGACCTGACTAGTCTAGCAGCCTCTGCCAGGTGGTCTCCTAATCGTATCTATTCGTTGAGAATTGGATAAACTTACCTTCACAACATTTCGGCCTGTCTGTCACCCTATGTTCGGTCCGAGAAAAGCACAGACCGTATCCAATTGCTCCACCATCCACGGACATCTGCCCGACGCCGGGTTATTATCGTCTGCTAATCAGTTCGACAAGCGAACTGACTCGTTAGCTCGTCTTGTCGAATTCCACGAGAGTCATCACATGTTCAGTAGTCTCGGTTGCTGATTACTCCGTAGTGTACTATTATATCTCTCTTTCTCTTTCTCTCTCTCTTTTTTTATATTTGCTTTTTATCATTCATTCAATAATTCATTCATTCAATTCCCTTCCTGCTCTTCCTCTCTTATCTATTTTTAAGGGTTTAAATGAGTACTAGAGATAAGTCGTTTCTGCATTCAAGCTCCTGTATGTCTGGGAATATTCACTGTGCCGCAGAGATAATCAACATGGTGATTCCTCAAGTTGTAGTGTTCCAGTGTATACTAAAATGAAACAACAATGAGAGGGCGAGAAAGAAATACAAATAAGACTGAAAATTATAAGGAAACTTGATGCGCAGTCAAGTAAAAACTAGCACAAACCGCCTTGCGAACCCCTATACAGAGTACACCATATCACGGACAATAATCCACGTCACCCTCGCACCCCATCCACTCAAAATGTACCAGATCCACAATGCGTCTTAAAGTCCGCGGCTCCAAAAGACTTCTCGTGATATCCGCTAACCACGACGCATGCAACGTAGACGAGGACCGACACACTCCATACTTGAAATCCAACTCCGCCCGCGTCTGCCCTACGCTAGGGCCCTTCTCCCCAAGAGTCCCAAACGGCGCCAACGCCTCCAAAAGCCCCCTATACGCCTGCCGATGGTCCCTCGACCGAGACAAGCATTCATCATCCTTCCCAACCACAGAGACCTGCGTACTTACCTCAAACATCTTATGATGCGAGCTCATAACCGCCCAATTACAAAACGCCATCAAGACATACGCACACGTCCGATTCGTCTGCACAGCAAGCGTAGCGGTCTCCAGACACTCGAACATCACTCGATCCAAATACTCGCATAGATTCCCTCGAACTCCACGCAAAACAACGTTCTCCCGCTGCTTCCGTGCAGTATCGCTGCGCAGGTCCACCAGGTCGTTGATCAACGTGCAGGCAATACTCAACAGCGTGTACTCTGCCTCGTTGACCCGCTCCTTCGTTCCCACAGAGGCAGACGCCACGGCAAAGAATAGCCCTAGGTCGACGTACCGGTGCGCGGTCAGGCTAGTCATTCGACTGCCGTAAACACCGGCTGGTAAGCGGCACCGTGCATGGTCGCGGTAGTAACCTAACACCCTGAAATGTAGCATCGATGCCATCATGTTGTCGAATGCCCATTCGGAGAAGAGTCCCGATAGCACGCATAGCTTCAAGAATGCTACTGCGGCTGCGCCGCTTTGCTGCAGAAGTTGTAGGGTTGCTTCATCCGCTACCTCGCAGTAATCGGCGATCAGGATATCGTTGCCTGCGTCGGCAATGGCGCGGATCAGGCCATCGTGGGCGGTATCACTGTGGATGGCGCCGAGCACGAAATAGTACTTGGCATCGGTGCAGAATTTGACATCTTCGGCTGTGGGGTAGAGCTGCCGACAGATGACATTAACGGTGTCATCTTTGGGACTGGGTCGGCGATCCGGGGCTCGTATCGCGTGAAGGTTGGTAGCCTCTGCTGGCCCCTGGCATGTGCTTGGGAAATCTTGGACATCGGCATTGGCCTGGAGGATTTCGGATACTGCTTCGATGAGGTTTCTAGGCGTGAAGAGGGATGTCGAATTCCATTCGGACTGTCTCTTGATGACGGTCTGAAGCGCCTGGTTGGTATAATGGATAGCAGAGCAATTAGCACTTTCGGCAATGGAAGCTATGTCTGTGTCTGACGGGAGAGGGTATAGGCCGTTGCAAGGACAATTTGAATTGGGATTGTAATCTCCAGACGCGAGGTTGGTCTCGCTGCAGCTGGGAGGATTGACTCCACCGAGGGGTATCTGGCCGTTGGCGAGGGATCGGCGAAAGGACGAAGCCACCCATCTAAGTGAGTTGTAGCTTGGGAGAGGGGAAGAGGCTTCTCGGAGGAATATTTCAGCCTGTTCAGTCACAGTCAGGTTGGTGGTGGTATCTTGGTCGAGATGGGGAGGTGGCAAAGAAAGCCATATGTTGACCCATGAAAGATAGAAAGAAAGGTCAACTTTGCCAGCTGGCTTACCGATGATGTTGCCCATGGTATGTAGTATGTCTAGATAAGAGAAGGATGTTCAATCGGTAGCAGTAAGACACAGTACTGCTCATTGATTAGAAGGGTGTCATGGTACATCTTTATATACTAATAACGATCACGGCTGGCTGTCTTTGGGATTAGCTTTACCTTCCTCGCCACAGCCGTAAACCGGTTATTCCAAGTCCTTGAAATCTGTCTAGTCTAGCAGCATTGCAGATTTAACTTGATAGGTAACGATTGATCGTTGTGTCCATCGTCGGACCAAAGTCCCTCCAGGTACGACACGAGTGCCAACGAGATTGGATGGAGTACCCTATATCCAGTAGCACCAGTCCCAAAACAGGGAAAAGAGCATGCCAATGCTTATTTCATGCTTCAATTAGCACTCGAGAAGGGCCATCAGCTCGAGGTGCCTTCAATGCCAGTGTCGTATCCCAGCTAGATGCAGCAACACAGACTGCAAGTCCCGCAAGGGCCCAATAGGAGTCTGTCCCGAAAGAACAATACCAACTGTCGTTACGTATGGGGCATAGATGGCAGCTGAAGAGACTCTGCAACATGCATATTTGCCCCTTCACCGCACAAATATTGTTCGATGTAACTTGCCGCGCCGCAAGCCCGGCCCCACAGGGCTTAGACAGGTTTGAGAGAGCTGAAGAAAAAGTATGTTTTCATGCAGGGCCTCACCAGGGTTTGGTTGAGCGTTCAGCTGGAGATTCCTTCAGTCGCTATCACCTTCTAGTTTACATGCTCCTTTATAACTTCTTGATTCAGTCGCCAGTCATTCCTGTATCTGCCATCTCGCACTCACGGAACCACAACTTGGGCAAAATGAACAAGACGGAAACACCATCGGATACTTTTTCCGAGCTCCACTCGACAATCGCGATTGGGCTGTCGCCAGCATTAGTGGGACTGCTTCTCGGCATTTATTCGCTTTGCTATTTCGTAGTGCCTGCTTTGAAGTACCAGAATACCAGCAATCAGCCACCCATCGTCGGATATCGAAGCCTTTGGGAACCTACCTGGTTGGTACGACTTCGTTTCATCCGGGGAAGCAGAAAGATTATTGGCGAAGGATATGAGCGCGTCAGTTACCACAATTTGGATCTACTCTCAGCTCATGCCCACTGACACCCATCTAGTTCAAAGATTCTATGTTCAAGGTGCGACGAGTTGGAACCGATGTTCTGCTCGTCTCTAGCAAATACATGGATGATATTCGCACCTTGACCCGCGATGCCACCGGCTCTGTGCCCCCTTTGGTCCAGGATTACCCCGGTGAATATACGCATGGCATGCCATTCTTGCGCAGTGATCTGCAAAACCGAGTCCTTCAACAGAAACTTACTCCGAATCTTCCCTCGTTAGTCCCGGTGATGGTTGAAGAGCTGGAATTTGCAATGAAAATGGAGATGCCCGAGTGTGCTGGTTTGTGATCGTTGATTCAGATCGCGAACAGCCTGCTAACGCATCAGCAGATGACTGGACTACAGTCGACATCATGCCAATCCTCTCACGAATTATCACTCGCATTACCTCCCGCATCTTCCTCGGACCCAAAGAAGGCCGTAATGAAGAGTGGCTCGTGGCCACCGTGGAATATACCAAAAACCTCTTCCTCACGGGCATGGCACTGCGCTTCTTCCCGCGCTTTCTCAGACCACTCGTCGCTCCGCTTCTACCGTCCTACCATCATCTTTGGCAGAATGTGGCGACGTCTCGACGCATAGTCGGTGAGATCGTACGTGAACGTAGAGAAATTGAGGCTGCAAAGCCAGCAGATTACACGAAGCCTGCGGACATTCTGCAATGGATGATGGATGCTGCCACCGGTCAAGAGGCGGAACCCGAGGACCTAGCACAACGGATGCTGATCTTAAGCGTGACATCCATCCACACCACAACATTAACCATGACTCAAGCTATCTACGATCTCTGTGCACACCCACAATACCTGGAGCCCCTCCGAGCCGAGGTGGTAGACGTGCTGTGTACAGATGGTGGCTGGGGCAAATTAACGGTCAACCACCTGCGCAAGATGGACAGTTTACTGAAAGAGTCGCAGCGATTTAATCCCGTTTTCTTGTGTATGATAAACACAACCCCCTTTCTATCCTACTTCCATGACTAACAACAGCACAGTAACCTTCAACCGCATCCTCCCCAAGTCAATAACCCTCTCCAACGGCGTCTCCATCCCTGTCGGCTCGCGCATCGCAGTCCCTTCCAACGCCATGTTAAACGATCCTTCCCGAGTGCCAGGTAACGCGCCAACTTCCTTCGATGCCTTCCGGTACTCGAGGCTGCGTGAGGAGCCAGAGAATGCCCAGCGGCACCTCTTCGTCATGACTGATCATAATAACTTGGCATTCGGCTACGGGAAGTTTGCATGTCCTGGTCGGTTCTATGCCGCTAATGAGATGAAGATGATGCTGGCGCTTATGCTCATCTGCTACGATATAAGGTTCCCTGATGGGTGCAGGAGGCCTAGGAACTTTACTATCGACTCGGATATGTATCCTGATCCTGCTACGCGTTTGCTTATCCGGAAAAGACCTTCGGTTGAGAAGGGTATGGAGGAGCTATTGACGTCTGTTGCTCCTGTGGGTGCTTAATTTAGGGTTGAGTTGGCTTTTGCGTGTGGGAGTATGAATATGAAAGGACAGCTTGGCTTACGGATTTTATGTGTAAAGCCTTATGAGCCAAGATTTGGGAACGATGCATAATTCAGTGAATTGTGATTCTATACTTTGTTCTAGGACGTACAATATACATGGCTATCTGGAGTCGGAGATGGTTGATAAAGCAGACAATATTCCACTCCTTCACCACCCAAAGTTGTACACCATCTACTCACTGACCACCGGCCCATCCGCAGTTAGGAATTCAAAGTCAGCCCCAAGATGCGCCTGATTCACCTCCCGCTCATAAAGACCCCGATACCCCCGTTGATACCGTCTCTTCCTCCACGTGGAGTCCTCCGACTCCGTGACTGCTTGCTCTCGCTGTCTAATCCTGTCTTGGAGCTCCTCCTCACTAATATCCAGCTGCAGCAACCTAGCTTCTACATCACAAACAATCATGTCACCCGTTTGAACAACACCAAACGGCGACTCCAGCACTGCAGACTCCGGAGAAACATGCAAGATAATAGTGCCCCCAGCAGTACCAGACATTCTCCCGTCCGATATTCTCAGCATATCCATCACTCCTTGAGCTGCCAGCTTGCGAGGAATAGGAATCATACCCGCCTCCGGCATCCCTGGGTTCCCAATGGGCCCAATGCCTTGCAGAACGAGCACAGAATCTGCAGTTACCTCAAGCTCGGGGTCATCTAGTCTTTTAGCTAGATCCCGGGGGTTCTCAAATACCACTGCGGGGCCTCTATGCCGCAGGAGACGCTTATCTTTGGAAGCGGATGCCTTGATGACCGCCCCGTTGGGGGCTATGTTGCCCGCTACAACAACCAGTGAAGAAGAGGGGCAGAGCGGGTTAGAGAGTGTTCGGATAATCTGCCGCGAGTACTCGAAGTCGCGGAACGGTGTTCGGTTTAGTATGTCTCCTAGTGTTTCGCCGGTAATTGTCATCGCAGATTCGCGAAGCAATGGTCGCAGGCGATGCAGAAGACATAGCATGCCGCCAGCGTTGTGAAAGTCCGTCATATAGTTGTCTCCGCTGGGCTTCAAGTCCACTAGGAGGGGGGTGCTTCGGCCAATGTCATCGAGTGTTTTGAGATTGATTGTTCCGCTGATGTCGGGGTGTCGATTGATAATAGCCATTAGGTGGACCATAGCATTTGTTGACCCGCCAATGGCCTGGAGAACAACAGCAGCGTTGTAGAATGAGTCGGCTGACAGGATCTGTCGTGGTGTTCTTCGCTCCTTTGCAGCGGCGACTGCATTGGCACCTGTTTGTTCTGCTATACGCAGTCTTGCAGCCGATACAGCGGGTGCTGAAGCGCCCTGTAAGGGAGTAAGTCCTAATGCGGCGGTGATACACGCCATAGTGCTTGCTGTGCCCATGACGCCACATGTTCCAATCTATAAATTCATTAGCTGCGGCCTATATAGAAGAGACAGGTTGAACGAACCGTTGGCGCAAGCTCCTCATTAATCGAGGTAATCTCTTCCACGTCTATAGCTCCCGCCCGGAATGATGCCCAATTGTTTCTGCATCCGATCCTTTTTCCTCTGTGACTGCCAGGCATCATTGGCCCAGTTAACAACGACAAAACGGGCTTGTTTGCAGAAATGCCTCCCATAATCTGGGCAGGGACTGTCTTATCGCAACCTGCAATCCTTAGCATCACCCGCCGCCTTGGGGAAAAATAGGGTGAAATACCTCCAATCATAATACAAGCATCAACCGGCTGCGCGCGGATCATTTCCTCCGTATCCATGCTCATCAAATTTCGAAGGAACATACTCGTTGGATGTGAAAATCCCTCGTGTAAACTAATGGTCGGAAAGTCGATAGCAATACCGCCGTTAAGATGGATGCCTCGCTTGGCGGCCTCGATCAACTGCGGAGTGTTGCCATGGCATGGGTTGAAGCCAGATCCGGTGTTAATTATGCCAATTATAGGACGAGATAGCGCATCTTCTGAGTATCCCAGTGCTTTGATGAACACTTTGCGCAGGAATAATGAGAAGTGGGCATCTCCATAGGATGTCAGTCCTTGTCGCAAACCTGTGGTAGAGGTGATTGGCTGCTGGAGGTTGTAATCTTGGTTCTCAGGCTCGGTGGTATCCATCTTCCCGGCCACCATTTGTTACAATATTCCGTGAAATGAGTTCGGATGAATCTCCCCGGTCATTGGCGATGTTCTGGTGGGGGATTTATAATGATGATCATGGCATTCGGCAAAGCTTCATAGCCGAAGCCAGCGGAGCATCTCCGTCGACTGCGGCAGCGACCCGTTCACCTGTGTGGAAGTGACAACATATTTTCTCAATCCCCACATCATAACACACAGGTGGACGCGAAGCTTTGTGGGGAGCACTAGGCTTCTGTAATTCTGTTAGGTCTTTCCTTTTTGACTCATCTGGCAATGTCAATCCGGGGTAATGGGGTGGCCGGGAGGGAAGTCCAGGTTGGGCCCGTTGTTTGGGTGGGTTGGGTTGTGGATAGAGTCATGATGATATGGTTTGGGTGGATGTTGTGACGAAAATTGGTGTTATTGGATGTGGTGCGCTTTGAGGGTGTTGATGTTGATGTTGATAGTTATACTATGACTACTATGAATTAGTATCGGTTCAATAGGAGGAGCGGAGCGCATCCGTGTTTCGGGGCGGAGTCGATCCGCTGCTGGGAATAGTCACTCTAGCTCTTTAAGTACTAGAAACTTGGTCTTTGTAAAGCATGAGGGACAATTTTTTCAATTAGATCAGTATGCATTAAGGACAGAAAATTATTGGATTTCCTTATTTTAGTCCCTATTTTCCATTCTTTTATTTTCTTTTCTAATCGTAAGGTATGCTGCCCTCCCGTGATCTTTGAACCCGCTGATGCATGAACTATAGAATCCTTTAACAGCTATTCTCAGTGCAGAATAAGTAAGTATCATCCCTACTAAGGCTAACAATCAATCAACCAGGAGCAACCGCTACTAGGAATTGACGATTGTGTTCGTATATTTCTGCCATAATCCGTCTAGCCCACCTGCTTCCGAAGGACAGTAATAGTGACTACAGAGACAGACTGGGCCGAGCTCCCTTTCTTTGGCAAGCCTGTTGGACTACCCCAAGGGAAAATGCTTGAGCCGTTGAGCTAGAGATTGTTTGTTCATGGAAAACGAGATTCTTTGCCTTTCCCCAATCCACTAACCGGGATTATATGCATGGCATTGGATATTGATAAGTGACAGGACACATTGGGGCTCTATGGGAATGTTGTTTGCCAGAAAACAAGTTCTGTTCAAAAAGAGTCACCTCTAACTGCATTTGAGGGTTCGTCGTGTTCCATACGTTGATGATGGAAGTTGACCGGGATACATCAGGGAAGATATGCCGAGTATGGAAAGCAGCCATACGCTATATTATCAGATAGTATATGTTTGACGTGGAATGTTATGATAAAGCTTTGCTGGACCCGATACATCCTAACGTCTTCTGTCGATTAGCGCGATCATCGCGGCTACGAGATATATACTACATAGTCTATTGTCCTGATGATGCAGGGAATCTATGTCTTCATCGGTCATTCAACTCAACTAACCCGGTTTCTGTCCGTACACAACCTGTCTGCGAAGGGTTAGGATCGTGTCATAATCATGCAAGAAGCTCACCGACATTTGCAAATATCCCTCAATCTTGCCCTTTAGTGCCCGACGCGCAGAAGCGCACATTAGCACAGTTTCCGCGAAGCTCTTCCCAAGGTACTTTTCCAGTAGTGTGAAACTGTACCCTTCCAGTCCTGCAGCCCAGTTTTGAATGATTTTTGTCGTCAATTCGTCGTGGCCCGCAGTGCATAGAGGTATAGCATAAGTATGTTGAGTGACGTTGGTAAATCCATGCTGAGTGAGTTCCGCTCCGAAATGAAGAGGAAGATCCAACTGGCGACCATCTCTGGCGTGGGCTGTGGTCATCTCCCGGATGTAACTGTGGAATGGGCTGTCTTCACCAGGGTTATCTAGTTTAACTCTCATATCACATATCTCCACCCACCCGCCTGGAGCGCAGCAACTGGAATTATGATGAGTTAGTCTGGCGGTGAAAATTCTTTCTAGGAGAGTGATTACCTATATGATCCCTCGAGTAGAAGTGACAAGAGCTGGCGATCACCCTGGATCTGATTAATATGAACTAAGTCAATATTTGCGTATTGGGTATGCCAGCCTGGTTCACAAAGGTTGTCGACCCAAAACTCGCAGTTTGGTGGTACCCTATATCAATTAGTTGGAATTTAGGGCCATTCCACGCAAGGAAGTCGTACCATTCCTCTTGCATGTTTACTAAGTCGATGCCGCGAACCTAACTGGTCAGTTCCTTTGCATCGATGCATAATGTCTTCAGACTTACAGTCGATGAAGGATATCTTTCTGCTGCATAATATATTAATCCCTGGATAACAATCGCAAGTACACCTTGAACGTACCACATTCCATAGCCCAGCAACCAGTGCCAGTGCGAATATCAAGGACGCTTCGCGGACTCTGTATAGGGGCGAGGTATAATCTATCCTGGAACAGCTCACGAAGCAAAACGTGTTGTTCCTCTACTCCATTATTAGCTAGGGATATTATAGCGTAGCAGATACCCATACCTAGTCTGTCTTTCTCTAACTTCAACTTGTTAGCTGCATCATTCCAATACAAGTAAGGGGCTCACCTCGTCAATCGGCCACGGATGTTGCTCCAAGCGTGTCAAGGAATAGCGTCGACCATGCCTGTACAGGTTCGGATGGGGCTCAGTATCGAAGCTCTCTGTCTCTCTTTCTTTCAGTCAGTCGTTGGTGCAAACTATGGATGAATGGATAGATACATACCGCTCCATATCATAGTCTACTGTGTCTAAGTCTGATATACTGTCTTCCATAACTTTTGCTGTTCCAGTATCTCGGTGACTAATTACCATGAATGAAGACGGATCGCATACTTTAAGCCATGGATTCAACACTTATTTAACTTCATGATAGCCGTCACAATATGTACTCTGCGCCTGTCAGTCAAAAAACAAGGGTTCAGGCACGAACCGCGGAAGCGCATCCACTTCCGATAAGGTTCGGTGTGACTCGGGATTTGCGTCGGCATTAGAACAACCTTACTCCGGATGATTCCAGCACATGCAGGAAAAACTGCCTTATAGCAGTTTTCCATTTACCCACTACACTATATTTATTGTGGCGCGACTAGCGAGGCAAGTGACTGAAGTCCCACATCGGAAGGAGCCGGGGCCTGAGCGGTTACTATTTCCGTTCGGTTGCAGATTCGTCGCTTCCTTCTTATACATAGGGCATCTACTCGATTCACAGATATCAATGGAACTTCCACACCTAACCATCATGAAATCACGGACACTCACACTTTACCGAACGCCTGCACTCTCTGTAGAGTACAGGCTCTATAGTACAGCTTGTTTCAAAACCAGGCCGAGTTTATTCAGAAACAACAATGCTCCCCAGCTCATTTAGATGAAATGTACACTATCAAACAATATAAGGACGAGGGCCGAGTTATCTCCAGTTCGCCCGATACCCCATCAATGATCACCTGCACAGTACATCGAGAACCATCGATCAAGCTTGTTTGGTGCCACTGTCGTGCAGGCGCCACCTATCATTGGCGGAACGCGCAGCCGGAAGGATCGATATGCAAGGTTAGCTCATCAGTGGGCCTTGTGCGCGATTCTATCCTGGAACAGGAAAAAGGTAGGCGATAGATAAACTGTGCACACTAGGGCGGTCGATCTATTCCTATCCGTGATCTGCAGCATTAACCAGGCAATTTGAGGCTATATCATGTACTTTTATAACGCCTATAGCTATCCAGCATAGGCCTAGATTCAGCCTTTCTTTTCCACGGCGGACTTATGTTTCAGATTTTCTTTCTTTTGTCGCTGAACCTTAATATGTCGATATTGGGTGACAATGTCCCTGTTCTCGTGGTTGGGAAGAATCGTGAGGTTGTGCTACAACGATCGCCGCGGCTAACCGGTAGAGAGTTTTCTCATTTGGGCATGAATCACTGAGTTGCTGGCACTCTCGTTTCTCGGAGAATCTATTGAGAAACTTGATCTCTCCAAATATATAGGGAATATAACACCCTCCTTCGTTTCCTAACTTGTGCACTGGATGATATAGTTGTGACGGATGTTGAGGCAGAGGCTTTGCTAGTTTTAGTCCTCTCTGAGGCGGGATCTAGGCTTTTCTGAGCCTTAGAGGCAAATCTTTCCCTGATCTTTGATTTTAAATAATCCATATAGTCTACTCAACGGGTCTAGACAGGCAGAGGTGTTCTAGTCGGCATGAACGTATATTAGAGCTGCATAAAGACGAAGGATTGTGATGCAGGGTTCACTAGAGGATGATAGCCAAGCGATCACCTGCATAAGCGTTGGGGCCGGCGAGGCTGTGGCTTGGCCGATTGCACGCCACTGGGCGAATAGTAGCCTGAAGCTAAGTATCCTGTTTCTTAGCATATTGGACTGGTTGTTAAGTGCTCTTGCAGTTACAAATTATTTCTATGAATTATTCTCGAATGGTTGTGGCAGCATTACACATGTTAACGCGATTGTGATTGTGTGATTGTGACTGTAATGTAGTTCCGATTAAGGAGAGAAGAGAGAGAGAAGAGGTTATCCCAATCTTGTGAAGTAGACACATGCTTTGCTATACTAACTAGGAAGGCATGATGATGTTATGTGACAGAGTACACCCTTACCTTCTTTATATTTCCATTTTACCATCGACTAATAGTAGACGAACTATATATGCATAGTCCTTGTCACTGGCTTTTACATTCAAGCTGCGCGGCATAAACTGTCATTACCAGCCGCAATGCGTCGCTACGTTTTCACTTTTCATTGCCAGGAAGCTCTGTTCCGCTTGTTATAGACCAGATTTGCCAGTTTCGCCATATCAAGGTCGAAATTTTGCCCTATTAGTTCAAGTAACAATCATATTTGCTGAACACTGGAGTCTTCTATCGCTGTCTGCTTTGATTTTCGTGCCCTTATTCTGGAAACTGAATTATAATTCAGGGAAGCGCGTCATATCCTGCTCCGCCTGTGTATAAGTTCTGACCAAGCAATTGTGGAGATTCCACTATTAGCAGTTATTACTTACTTAATAGTGCGACGCGGTTGGACCGTCATTACTTCTTCTGGCTTTGGCAAATGCCAGATGTCTTTGTGAAGAGCGATACTGCACAATAGAGAAGGACATAGCTTTGGTATCCTTTAAGCAGATATGTTTTTCGTCAATGTGGAGATTCCCAAGATCACACAGACGATGGGATAGCAGCGGGAATTTGACCTCGACCCACAAATCTCTCGTCGTTATAGGTACCTGCCTCTCATCTTGCAGTCTCATATCGGCACTCGCAGGTATGATCTACGTTTAACACAGCCTGATATCCTAGGTAAGATTGTCGCAATCAGTGACCGTGTCAAGGCCACCCGGTTCTCAACATTCTCCGTCGGAGTTTGTTCACGCGGTTTACTTTCCGCTAGACGGTGGTAGATCCTTTGGGTGTGTCGGGCCATAAAGGATGATTCTATAGAGCACCCCAATATCCGCTCCGCGTAGTCTCCAAGACCAGCCAACAAAGACGAGTCCAAATATGATGGAAGCCCCAACGACGGCAGTCGCAAGGGATAGGACCTCCGCCATATTATAAGCGCGCACATCCGTGCAAATGAGTTGACTTACCGTCCCCCAGAGGCGCCGCTGCTTCGAGTGCAAGTAATATTTCCACTTGGTAACAGAACTGCATATCAGTGCTTCCTGCCCTCACGATATGCCGCATAACCAGGCAGCGGCAACTGTGATGATGGTGGTGGTAGCGCCGCTGGCGCGAGAAAAGCGAGGCATCGATTGTGACGATGGTTGGGAAACCCTGTCGCTTCAATTGCCCAGTTCGAAGCAATGCACAGCAGCGGGTGCCCCTGTGGGTTTACCATCTGGTTCAAGGGGCTATGGCAATGCCTTGGTCAGTTTGAACTGGTGAGAATTTTCCTACCCAACTATACGTGCCGAAATTGATGCCTGTTTACACGTCGAAGATTTGTCTGGTAGACGTGGACTGATAATTCCCATGCTCCGAGGTTCAGCTGGGGCTGTGGAGGACGCGATGACCTGTCCGTCGCAGTAAAGGAGCCCACCCTTTTTAAGCAGAGGCTGGAATGATACATGCCGGGTCCTTAATCTCCGTCAATGCGCAGCCAACAATGGGCAAAGGAGCGGACGCTATCCCAAGGACTCTTTGCATTTATATGAAGACCTGTGAGCTCTTCGAGCCCTATTTTGGCTATTATAGTGAGATATACTGTGGTTAATGTTATAAGTTTCATAATAAAAAAAATAGAAAGGCTTCGGTATAGGAATTTCGACGTCTTCCTCTGTAAAGTGCCAATTAGCAGCCAAAGAGTTTCCGACACTCCGCACTGAGGCGATTGTACCTGTCCCTGGCTGTGATAGCGGAAACTTCACACCTGTGCCAGAGCTGGGTAGATCTGTAGGTCCGATTAGCTCCGCATACTTCTAGGCAAAGGCAATATACATACACATGGTAAGCAGTCGTTCCTCCACAAGGGAAGGAAGCACATTTCTGCCACCGGGCTATAGATTGGGTCCTCCCTAGTGTCATAAAACGCCTCGGCGTACGATTCGAGAATCGACGCGTTTCCAAGCATACCTGTTGGCGCATAGCCGGTTAGCAATATGAACAGGATGTCGGTATATTCATTCCGTTTCATCGGTGTCTTCGCGTGCAGGAAACTGGCGACACAGGATTCTCCGGTCATTGTTCAGCGGATAATTCCAGTCTGGTCTCCCATATATGTGCTCCTTGCGCAAGGTTACACTCCTGTCATCGCAAGCGACGCTGGCTTTTGTAATCTTGAGCGTCATATAAGACAGAGTCTGCGTGTATAGATATGGTCAGTTCACAACCCTCCTGCATTAGCCAACAGTACAAGGGGCGCAGACCCTCGGACAGCTTTTTGTGCGCTGTTCACTATGCCCAAAACTCATCCAAATATATAGACAGAAACCATATTCAACGTAGTGGTCGATATATGGATTGTGGATCAATGTATGATAATGTTGGCACGAATTGTCCCCCCCAAGGGGGTGGGGGAGGCTATCAAAAAAGGTAGAGCTGCTCAATGCTGCTAATAAACTAACCACTAGTTGCCATAGCAAAGCACGAGCAGATGTCGAGTGATCTTCGCAATCCCTTTGACTCATACGCAGCATGTGTGCTTCATCGAATACTTCAATTTCAAAGAGGCCACTCAGGTCCCCGGGAAAGTCAGCCGGCATTTTTGGATTCATTGGGTCATATGCCCGTTTCCTTGCCGCACACCATGCCTTAACCGCCTGTGGACTGTGCCGACTTTCCAGCGTTACGAATTGGTATCATATTTCTATCCAGATTATGTCCGCTTGCGCTCATGAAGCATAGACCATCGCACGAGCCTTAGTAGAATCATCCCACTGTTCATTCTCGGCCACTTTGTGTAGGATGGCATAACTAGACCTTAACTAAGTCCATTCAATCCGACAGATCCGTTCAGATCTATTCATGGCAAATCTAGCATATAGCTCCATTTAAGGAGCTGGCCAGTCGTTCAGCTTTGCGCAGCATTTGACTTCTTGTTCGTTTGTATAAAACAAGTACCCAGGGAATTCTGACGCAAGCACAGAAATCGCAACGCAGTTCAAACACACGGATTGATTTCAGAGATGTGCTGTCCGTCACGCAGTGTATGAATGGCTTCGGGCTTCGTCAAGGATGGATGAGGATATCAGCATCAACGAGAGAATCATCATGCTTATCCAGATTCTGCAGCACCTGTACACCAACCCAATGTTAGTATCACCCCCTACTATAGTTGAAAGCTATGACAATAGTCAGTCACAAGATTGTGTAGAAACATACCATTCTCTGGTTCTTCCAAAAGCACACATTCCCACCCACCCAACCCAAGCGTCCTGTTTTGAAAGGAAAGCAAAGGACAGCCACACCCGCTTGAGTATAGCTGATAGACCCCATTCATGAGTCAAATCGAACCAGATTGTCTGATTTCTAGTAAGCCATTGCGCTCGTTCCCCGCATTGATGTCGCTACCCATATACCCCCCTAGGGCATGGAGGTGGGGGGCTCAGCAGGGGCTGTGATCGCGCCCAACAGAAGCAGTCCCATCCTCGTCTTCAGATGATAATCTGGCTCATTTGTTCGGATATCATCAGTGCACCCGTTATACTTTGCATTCTGGAAATGATGTTGAAAACAGGTCTGTATTCCTCCGCATAGAAGCAACCGGAGTGCACATTTGCCAGCCCGGGCGGATAGAAAGTAACGAAATCTTTACTAGTCGAGGTTTTGTATTTAGTGTAACTCGGATCTGCTTGATAAGGAGCTGCCTGAGGGGGTCGATCCAGCTTTCGGATAGTTGGGAGAAGAGCAGGATATATTTCCGACATGTCTTCGGTCGGTTGTATGTTTGCATTGAATATGGTTAATCATTATATGTCGCGTGTTTTCTCTGTATACTACTCAACTCATCTTAAATAGACAAATTTTTAGAGTCATATGTTTAGAATTAGGTTCCACATGGATGTCGTTCACTTGCTGGGTGTGGTGGTTGCAAGTGGCAGTGGATCTATTTAATTATAGAAGATGGCGGGAGGAATAAATTGATAGTATACCGAACATTACACTTTAGAAGATATAAGAAGAGTCTATAATTCTCTTGAGTAAATTCTTAGCCAGGTAGGTATTAGGGTGATGGTACGGATCATGTTTAGGATCGAATATGGTTATATGCTAGATTTAATGGTTTGAGAACATTTGCTAGAGATAGATGTAGATGGAAGATTTGGAGGAGAGAAAATGTAGGCCTTTATATATATGAAAGAAGACAATGATAATTCATTGGTTATTATTCAATTGAGGACTGATTCATCTTTGCATTGTCTGGCTTATCATTGATGCCATTCATACAATGGAAGTCCATGGGATATCATTCAATGTGTAGCAAATGAAGGGCTACACTTCACTATTACGCCTGGACCTGTTGTCCTAGGGTTAGATTCAGGGTGCGCTTTAATCGGAAATTTAGGGGGTATCCCGGCTAATGCATTATTGACTATCGAATCGGCTAGACATTAGTAGATTGCAGTGTATCTTCCATCGGCAGTACTTTTGTAGATAAATGAAACAGACGAGTCATGCAGTTGGTATCCGGCATCACATAAAAGATTAATCAAGAAATGAAGGCATCATGACAATATTGTACACGTCGAAAGAAAAGAAAGAGTATTCCAACAAATATGCTGGTATGGCAGGCCGCCTTAGGTGGAGGGGTCAGTCTTGGAGGGATAGAACCAGGCAGCCACGGCTATGATGAGGTACATCATCATCAACAATACACCCTCTAGCCAGTGCGACTTTCCGTCGGCGATGAGGTAGTTTACCTGGATGGATTAGTCGACATTCAGGTGTAGCGGGGTGGGAGGCATACCAAAAGAACAGCCACAAAAAGAAGAATCACCTGGAAGGCATCGAAATACAGAGTCATATCGTCGTTACCTGTTACTGTCAGCATCATTTCAGATCCATATAGTCGGTTATAAACTTACCCATGCCCCATCCAATCACGATGATCAATGGCAGCACCAATAGTGCAATCTGCATGCTGGATCCTACCGCCACACCAATGGCCAGATCCATCTTGTCCTTGCATGCCACAGTCACGGCGGTGGCGTGCTCAGCCGCATTACCCACAATAGGCAGAAGGATCAATCCGACAAAAGTCTCGGAGATGTGGCCTTGTGTGGTGAGAGCGTCGATCGAGTCAACCTAAACAATTAGCTACGCGCCTGATGAGAGAAGAGGGTAGCTTACCATGAACTCAGCGCACAGGGCAACAAAAACGGTGGAGATAACGAGCGTCAGCACAGCCACGACAACACTCAGCTGAGGCTCTTCCTCTTCATCGTCCGGTTCCTGCAGTTTCACGTTCTGCGCATGTTCGCCCGCCATGGAGGCGGACATCTTGCCGATCTGCGCGATACCCCGGCTGGCATCACCTTCGTTCACCTTCTGCCGTCTCTTCTCTACCTTGGGGCTGGGAGCGTTGTAGATCTCCGTGTGCGACTTGAGCTGGAAAAACAAATAGCATCCGTAAACGACCAGCAGGATTACACTGGTGCCTGAAAAATGTAAGCTGACATCTGACCGCTTTTGGAAAGGTACATACCTCGTGACAAGGGTGCGACTCCCGTATCGCCAGCTAGAAATTGTTAGCTGCGTCAGATGAACGATAATTTAAAACTCACCATCGGACCAAGCGTGGAACGCCGTGGGAATAATCAAACTTCCCACGGCCAACGCTAGCAAACTAGCGGCCGTCTGAGCAACCACAGGATTGAAATGTTGCTCTAGACGGTCGATACCACCAAAGAAGAAGCACATGCCCATGACCAGAAGCAGATTCGAAAGCATACTTCCGATCAAAGATGTTTGGACGATGGTGACTTCATTGTCCACCAGAGCGATAATGGCAACAATAAGTTCGACCGCGTTACTGTACGGGGTTAGACCAGAAATCCTGTGGATGTGAATAGAACTTACCCGAAAGACGCATTGAGCAGACCTCCGATTGTCTCACCCGTGCTGTGTCTTCATTAGAATTATCCAGTCAGAGTTTTCGATCAACATACCGCATGGCGATCTCCTCTGTCGCGTAACTCAACATGGCTGCAAGGGGGCTGTTCACGTTAGCTGAGTAGTTGTACCCGGGAAGCGTAGGCCTACATGATCGCAATAAAATTCACCACGAAGACAGCCACTGGGCTGACACCGTTGACATAATTCAACGCAACTATCAGGAGTCAGTACAGCTTCTTGAGAATCTGTTGAGATACTTACTTCCAACCGGCGCGGCGACAAGCAAAACGTTAATCCAAGAATTGAAGATCGTAGCCTTCAACTGTCCCATGACAGTAAACTTGTGCTTCTTTGCGATCGGCTTGCCCGAATCAGTGGTCAACTGATCATCTTCGGGCTTAAAAGTGTTGCTCAAGAAGGTCCTTCTCTTTCGCGGGCCCTGCAGGTCGTCGGGCTCATCCTGGCGCGGAACATTGATGGGAACTTGACTATGCATGGAAGGGTCGGTGCCCGCTTTATCATTGCTGTCCGTTCTTCCAACCAAATCAGTGCCAGCGGACTGAGGAGGGAAGCTATCTGCATGCTCAGGACCGACGAGACCATCGGTCATGTCTCTCCGTCGCCGGCGCTCCTCGGACAGGCGTACTCCGCCCTCAGACAACACGGGGGTGAGTCGGTTTTCCAGCTGGATCGAATTGGTGCGTCGGGGCTGTCTGCGAAACTTCTTGAAAGGGTTCACCGAGGATGGTTCGCCCTCCTGGTCATACCAGGCCAGTTTCCTGGCATGTCGTTTGTAGATATCTGATGCCAAGATGCACGTTAGGGACGCTCGCGGGCGGAAAAGGGGGCAGAAGAAAATACATACGCATATTGCTAGGCGTGTATTAATTATTGATCGATGATCAAGAAAGAATGATGCAGGGGTCTTGGGATCTATGTACTGGAAGATGATTAGGCACCATGTCAGCGATGATATATAAAGAGACAAATTTAGAAGGGCGATCGACGGAGCCGCGTTGGTGAGAGGCGATGAACGCACATGGACGTCCCAACAGCGCGGAACCAGCGGTCATCCATGCTTAATCCAATAGGCAAGACAAAGACAAGCAATAGACTCACTGACGTGGAGTAGCCAAGTGATAGACTAGACAGCAAAAGAGCCCTTGTTGGAGGCTCAAGTGTGGCTGAAGTGGATTCGTGAAGACTCCGCCTCAAGTGGCTGCCAAAACTACAGTCGAGCTGGAGGGGATTTGATTCAGGTTGGTCTCGACAGACAAACTAACTGCGGCGTCGGAGATATTCCAGAATGGGTCCGGTGCTGATGCGATAATTATAGGAAGAAAAATCAAAGAGCAGAAGGAGGGACGTCGCGTGCAGAAGCAGCCAGCGATGTAATATATAGAAAAAAAAGCCTAATATTACGGGAATGCAGCAACACGGGGACTGTGCAATGACAACGGTAAAGAGCGACAACAGAATCCAAAGCAGGACTGGATGAAAAGAATGACACCTCACACACTGTAAGGGCAAGTTCCGACAGACACACAGAATTCACACAGAATTCACACACACAGTGATTGAAAGGAGAGACTGCACAGGAGAGTTCCAAGTTGATTGTCGTCACAATCTCTCATTATTTGGTTTGAGTTGCTGCACTGCAGCACAGCCACAAAACTACCGCTAGTCTACGCACAGGCGGCCCTCTCATTTGCTGGATCCTCCCGATTGATATTTGATAACCCCCAAGTGTCCCCATCGGCAATGAGGCATCCTGCAAGCTCACTGGCTACCCAGCTGGCGAGTGGGTGAAGATTTGGTGAATCCAGCCCCTGGCGCTTCTAGAGAAGGCAATTGACAATCGGGGAACCCCCAACACCACTCCGCCAAGACCAAGATTGCCTCCGAACTAACGAAGTTAGGCTTTGAATTTGCGAGCGGAGTGCAGAATTCATCATGATGATGTCTAGAGTGCTTGGCTGATCCAGGGGCACAAAGGAGCGGACAGCAGATATTTCACCCTCATCGGGCCTCTACTGCAAGTAGGCTGCCTGTCTGTCAGGTAGGACAGGCAGGAGATCTATATATTGGGCAGCAGTATGATCGCTAAACGCTGTCGCGAAGTTTCTTCAAGTGAGAACAGCGACGGAATGGCCCCATTTGCCAGAGGATCTTGTGGTTGTCGTAATCAAAGTTAAAACTTTGGCGAAGCAATTGCGGCCCCCTGGCTTGTTTCGCGCCGCCCCATGTGGTGACCCCTGATTGGTGACAGTTCTTACTCAGATATTAGATAAGCGGGAAAGTGCCTGACCGCCACATTTGTGGCTAGTGGTGGCTGAGCCACAGTCAGTCAGCCACACAGTATGTCCAGCACACTGCCACATGCACCGCCACAAGAGTACTCAGTCCAAGGCTCCTCCCACATGGCTTATAGTTAGTACGTACTGTGTAGTCTGTCAGTCTCATCAAACATACTTCCGTCCGTCTGATCGAAGTGCCTCTGTTCTGAGCTGGGAGACTCCGTTACCCCAGCGATAGAGGAACTTGCACATGTTGTACTACCAGCTGACATTCTGACCAGGCGTTAACCAGTCAGCACCTCGTCGATCGCGCAATGCAACTCCGACCATAACAGACAACCAACAAATCGAAGCGCCGGAAAAGTGCGCTTCAGGTGCTACAAAGAACATGCCGTGCAAGGTGAGGACAGCGACAGATGAATAGGGCGTGGTTGGTAGCCATCTCCCAATGTGTGGAGTCACGCAACACAGCGATCGTGGCGCCTACAAGCTCCAGCAGAGCAAGCCGATGACGTCCAACGGTGGTGAATGGCAGGCTGGATCGGTGAGTCCATCCTCCATCCTCATACCAGGAGTGGGGTGCTCCCCCTTGCTTTAAAGGAGGGGGTTGGAGGGGAGAATGAGGTCATGGCAAAGTGATGGATGGGCGAGGAGTGATGACAACACCGACAGAGACATGGTCAGCATGGGTGGACAAAGACAGACACAGACACCATAATAAGGAGAAGGCAGAAAGCGAGAGGCGAAAGCAACAGGCAGTGGACGGGCTGTTATTGGGTCGAGTAGTTGGAAGCCGCTCGATGATCTTTCAAAGCTTGGTATCCCGTGTTGTGTTTCGGCAGCCGATCACAGCTGATGCTTCCGGATCGGGGACGGGATGGCATTGTTTCTTTGTACTTTTGACTCCTGAGTGTTGCGGCATTTCCTGTCCAACCGACCCCACGAAAATTGGTGCCTGGAGGAGAGATAGACAGACCATACTGTGTAAGCGAGTCAGACTCCTGCTCCACCGGAAGCGAAGCTATTGAAGACTGTCTGAGAATGACGGAGGTTTATTGAAGCCGGACAGTGGCCACCCTCCTCATCTACGTCAAACGCTATAGATAGACACGGCTAATCCGGAAGAATGTTTAGAAGCCGTGGGAAGCAACGTGGATACAGTGTACACCAATGCAGATGAAGCGATGCTAAACAAGCAATTGGTGAAGCTCCATCTGAGTGGGTAAAAGCAGAAAGCACTGCAATCAAAACAAAAAATACTCAATTGATAAATAAATAAATAAATATTGGATGAGACGATCAGTTGCCATCCATGTTTCATTCTCCTGGACATGAATTGTGGATCCCAAGGTTGGGATTTGTTACCTTAAAGTTACCCAGCCT
Organism: Aspergillus welwitschiae; assembly: GCF_003344945.1. Classification (NCBI taxonomy): domain Eukaryota; kingdom Fungi; phylum Ascomycota; class Eurotiomycetes; order Eurotiales; family Aspergillaceae; genus Aspergillus; species Aspergillus welwitschiae. The sequence goes on from NW_020798718.1 coordinate 84,905, forward strand.
TACATTAGTTTACGGCCCCTTCGGGGGTGGTCAGGGCCGGCAGACCCTTAGACCCTGCCAGGGTCCGAGGGTCTTTCCCTGTCCCCATTACCGTATGGTACACCGTATGGTCACATTACCAGCGCAAAACCAACCATTTCATTGTGTTCTTGGCAGTCTTGGCAGAGGCCCGCTCGGTCCGGCAGTCTCCTCTTTTTGGCAGTGCCAGCTCTGCTTATAGGAGAGGTTTCAGTGGAAGGTGTCAGATTTGATGGAAATAGAACCAGAGTGTCTGAGTCTTGTCCATTGGATGTGTCTCAACGTCAAAAGGGTGTATTTAAAACCAACCAACAACCAGATTTCGAGTCTAGAGTTGACTTCCCATCCTCCCGTTCCCATCATTTGGCCCTGAGGATGTGCAGTGAATGAGCCGTCCAGGAGAGAATCCCAATAAGCAGACGCCCCACCGGACGGAGAAGAACGAAAGGGCCTGAGAGGTCAATTCCCCAGCGACAGGGACGGAAACGGCGAGAGGATGAGCCCGGAACCTGCCCAGTTGGATCAGGTCAGGAACAAGGAACCAGGCTCGGCATGAGTCTGGACCCGTCAGAACACCGTATTACCGCCCGTATTAAAACCCCCGCCAGGGTCCTGAGCCAATCATCCCACAGGGTCCTGGGGCTAGTTTCACCTTTGCAGCCCACCCGCTTGCTTTCTCTCGTCTGTTTCGTTCGTGACCCATGGCCCTTTCCGGCCAGGTCTGGTTTTTTTCAAAGTGGAAATGGTTCCAGCGCCCACGATGCTTGACGGGAAGAAGAGAGTCACAAGAAAAAGGCTTGTCTATGGAAATGAGAGACGATCCATGACACTGCCACATGGGAGAGTAAGATCGTAGTAGCATTGGAACAAAGGAAGTGAGAAGGGACAGGAATAGCCCCATAGACCGGACAATGGATTGTCCACCCTGGAGATCAACATCGACTGGAAATCCAATCATGGTGGAATTTACTATTTTTACAGCGGAGAGCGTCGTAAGCCAGGACATCCGACAGGCACACAGCCTGCGATGGATAGTCTTAGTAGTCAGTCAGTAGTAAGTAACTGTAGTTAGTGAGAGGCAGGGGCCGGGGCCACTCGCTACCCCCGTCATTCGCCTCCTCCCCCCCCCTTCTGGTACTGGTTATTTCCAAATACCCCCTCCCTCCTCTTTCTTCTCTTCTCTTCTTCTTCTTCTTCCTTCTTCTTCCCCATCTTCTTTCTTTCTTTCTCTCCTTCCCAGCCACTTCCATCATCCATCCAGCCATCGCTATATCCACGGCGCCTTGTTTCAGCCGTCAGTCACTCGTTGTATACTTCTAGACTTTCTTCCTCTTTCTCCCTTGTATCTTAACTCTCCTGTGGAAAGTTGATACCTCGGGACTGCAGTGCTTTTTATCTGCAGACTTAAAGAACCAGCTACATTGAATTCGGACTCTCGCTTCACATATAACTGTTCACCATAATGAAGTTCTCCGCTACTACCCTTGCTGGAGCTTCGCTCCTCCTGGGCCGCGCCATTGCCGCGGACCTGCCTGCCATTGAGGCCAAGGTATGTTTCCACCATCCGTTGCAGGGCTGGGGATCAAGTTCCTAACTGGTCGGCACTGGGAATAGAGCAACAAGTTCTTCTACTCCAACAATGGCACTCAATTGTAAGTTGATCCACACTTCTGGTATCGTTTCCGCATTCCTTACTGACCCATGCTAGCTTCATCCGTGGCGTTGCCTATCAGCGTATGTAGCTCAATTGTCAATGGCGCCTCGACGCGCAGCTAACCCATCACCAGAGGACTACACGAGCAACGGCACTGATTCCTCCAACGCGGACTACACCGACCCTCTGGCCGATGCCTCCACCTGCAAGCGTGATATCCCCTACCTCCAGCAGCTGCGCACCAACGTGATCCGTACCTATGCTGTCGACCCCACCAAGGACCACACCGAGTGCATGCAGGCGCTGCAGGATGCTGGCATCTACCTCATCACTGACCTGTCGGCCCCCTCGACCTCCATCAACCGGGACGACCCCCAGTGGAACACCGACCTCTACTCTCGCTACACCAGCGTCGTCGATGCCTTTGCCAACTACACCAACGTCATCGGTTTCTTCGCCGGTAACGAGGTTGCCAACAGCCAGAACAACACCAACGCCATTGCCTACGTCAAGGCCGCCGTGCGTGACATGAAGGCCTACATCAAGGCCAAGAACTACCGTAGCTCCCTCGGCGTTGGTTATGCCACTGACGACGACTCCACCATCCGTGACGACCTGAAGAACTACCTGGTCTGCGGTGATTCGGACGACCGCATCGACTTCTTCGGTTACAACATCTACGAGTGGTGCGGTGACTCTTCCTTCAAGACCTCCGGTTACCAGGCCCGTACCGAGGAGTTCAAGGACTACCCCGTCCCTGCCTTCTTCTCCGAGTATGGCTGCAACAGCCCCTCTCCCCGTACCTTCACCGATGTCCCCGTCCTCTTCGGTGACCAGATGAACGACGTCTGGAGCGGTGGTATCGTCTACATGTACTTCCAGGAGGACAACGACTACGGTCTGGTTTCGGTCGACGGCTCCAGCGTCAGCACCCTCAAGGACTTCTCCAACCTGTCTTCCCAGATGCTGAAGGCCACCGCCACCGGTGTGAACAGCAACAGCTGGTCCGCTAGCAACACTGCCACCCCTACTTGCCCTAGCGTCGGCACCGCCTGGGAGGCCACCAACACTCTGCCCCCCTCCCCCAACGAGGATCTCTGCTCCTGCATGGAGGCTTCTCTGTCTTGCGTCGTCAAGGACTCGGTCAAGGAGAGCAAGTACGGTGACCTGTTCGACTACATCTGCGCCAAGGGTGACTACTGCGCCGGCATGTCCAGCAACTCGACCACCGGTGACTACGGTGCCTACAGTGTCTGCTCCACCAAGCAGCAGCTCAGCTTCGTCATGAACCAGTACTACGAGAAGCAGAGCGCCAAGGCCAGCGCTTGCGACTTCAGCGGTGATGGTACCACCACCTCTTCCAGCGCCGCCACTGGCACCTGCTCTTCCCTGCTCAAGGAGGCTGGCACCGCCGGTACCGGCAGCGTTACCTCCTCCCCCACCGGCGGCGGCTCCGTTGCCAGCGCCAGCTCCAGCACCTCCGAGGGTGCTGGTGCCGGTCTGACTGCCCCTAACGCTGTCCAGGTCGGCAGCTGGCAGCTGGGTGCCTATGCGGTGACCGCCGTTGGCGCCGCTCTTGGCATGATCCTGCTGTAAGCACGAAGCGGAAGTGTGGGGCCCTTTTTTTTCCTGGCCCGTGAAGACTGGTGGATTTGTTAGCCGTACATAATTGAATCCGTTCTACTTTGTGATTATTCCAAGTAGCATTTAATGCACATATTTTGTATCACTATCTTAAATCTATAACTGCCCTTATAAACGATGCTTTTATAAAATTTGTATGATGTATGATGTTCTGCTGTCTGTTAAAGTTCTTACCTGTAACATGCAGCTGCAGCACACGCGATCCAACTCCGAAAGTGCGTGCGTGTCAACGGGCATCGGCAGCGGATGCCGACTCGGCCAGACTCCCGAGCAGACCGAGCGAGCAGTTCGGCCACACAACCGGCAGGCCGAATCGGAAGAGTCTGCACGAGATATATAAGATAAGGGAGTATCGCAGATAAATGAAGAGATAGCAGTCAAGATTCCTAAATTAATTCGAAAATATAATCTTAGTTTAGAAGGGACCCATGCCGGCCATGGCTCCCGATCTCGAATCCAACCCATCTCTACCCAAAGAGGCAAATACACAACTACCAACACCAATGCAGCACAATGACACTCCTAAATCACAACAACCATCAATCAATGAAAAACCCACTCTAACAAAAGGCTATGACCTCCCCTTCTGGCACAAATCCATCATCCTCTTCATCGTCTCATGGATGACCCTCGCGGTGACCTTCAACAGCACCTCGCTGCTCCCCGCCACCCCCGAAATCGCAACCCGCTTCAACACCACCGAGGAAATCCTCAATGTCATCAACGCCGGTGTACTCTTGGCCATGGGCTTCTCCTCGCTCATTTGGGGTCCCATGAGTCGGTTAGTCGGCCGTCGCATCTCGTATAACATCGCTGTTTTGGTGCTGTGCGGCTGCTCGGCGGGTACGGCCGCCGCCATCAATTTACAGATGTTTACGGCATTCCGTGTTTTGGGCGGCTTGACGGGCACGTCGTTTATGGTGATGGGGCAGACCATTTTGGCGGATATTTATGAGCCTGTATATCCCCCTCTTCTTAGTACAATATTTTGCTGTTTTGGATGTGGTGCTGATGTTAGTATCTAGGTTGTTAGAGGAACGGCCGTGGGATTCTTCATGGTAGGGACTGTTGCGGGCCCGGCTATTGGTATAAACCCTATTCCTCAAACTATACTGTCTAAATATCATGGTACTATGCAGCATGCTAATAATAGTATAGGTCCCTGCTTCGGCGGCATCATCGTCACCTTCGCCAGTTGGCGCATCATCTTCTGGGTGCAAGTCGCCATGACAGGTTTCGGCCTGATCCTATCCTTGATCTTCGTGCCGGAGATACCCTCAGCAGATGCAAAGACCATCACCACCACCACTACTACTACAACTACCACTCCAACCACGAAAGAGACTATGCTCCGCATCCTCCGCGCTTTCAACCCCGTCCACATCATCCGTCTCTTCGTCTACCCTAATATCTTCCTTGCCGTACATACCCCCCACATACCCCCCCTACATACATCCACTAATAAAGAAAAGGATCTAACCTGCGGCTTCCTCTCCACCTTCCAATACGCCATCCTCACCTCCGCCCGCTCCATCTTCAACCCGCGCTTCCACCTCACCACCGCCCTCGTCTCGGGGCTCTTCTACCTCGCTCCCGGCGCGGGATTCCTCGTGGGTAGTGTTCTCGGCGGACGGCTCTCTGACCGTACCGTGCGGAAGTACATCATTAAACGTGATGGCGTTCGTCTTCCCCAAGATAGACTTAACTCTGGTCTCGGGACCTTATTCTTCGTCCTCCCTGCCGCGGCACTCGTCTATGGCTGGACTCTCCAGGAAGAGAAAGGCGGCATGGTGGTCCCTATCATTGCGGCGTTCTTTGGTGGCGTCGGGCTTATGGGCACGTTTAATGGGTTGAATACGTATGCTGCTGGTACGTTTTTCTTCTACCCCTTTCTATTCATGATTTGTGTTGTGGTGTTGAAGTGTGCACATGCTAATCTGATTCCTTGGGGGTGAATAGAAGCACTCCCCCATCGACGATCCGAAGCAATCAGTGGGAAATACATCATCCAGTATTTGTTTTCCGCGGGGAGTAGTGCTGCTGTGGAGCCGTTGATTGGGGCTATTGGGGTGGGGTGGACGTTTACTATTTGTGAGTATTCCTTTTTCTTAATTATCTTGGTATGGGTCTCTGGGTTGGTTGGTTGTGATGGCTAACGGTGGGGTTGGGGTAGGTGTGTTTTTGTCGCTTATTGGAGGCGTTTTGGTGGTGATTATCACCCGCAAGGGGTTGGATATGCAGCGGTGGGTGGAGAGGAGGTGGGGGGAGGCTTAATCTCCTTCGGGTTGTTGGAGGTTTAGTTATGGGATTATGTGACTATGAGTATGCATTTGGTATGGTGTATGGTTTCATGATATAGATGGATAGACTTGATACTACATTCTGGATAGATAGTAATAAAATATACTGCATAGAGTATGTCTTATTTCGTGGATCAGCTATACCCCTGATATACATTCTCTTCATTCATATACGTATCCACCGGATGCAACATCCCCAAATCGAAATCGCTCTGCGCCAAAAAGTCCTGCATTGTCGGCTCCATAAACGCCATCGCCGTCGTGAACCCGCTCGCTGCATCCCGCACTACTCCTCCCTCCAGCACCCCCGTCGTCACCGGGTGCAGTCCAAACTCGGCTGGGGCCATCGGCCCCTCGGCCATACTATGCGTTGTCAGTGCCGTGTTGGTTGAAGCTGGAGTCACCGCTGCTGTCGCCGCTGCAGACGCGGCCGCGTCTTTGGCGGATACCGTTCCGGGTCCGATTGCTGCAGCGGCGTTCCGTCGACTGCGGGAATCGCGTCGTCGCTCGCTCAGATATCGGTCCAGGCAGACTTTGACCTGTTCCAGGTTGATGTAGAATTCCGATGCCGCTAGATTGCCATTCTCGCTCATCGATCGCAGCACCTCCATGCCGGTTTCGAAGGCCCCCAGGTCTGCGGGGTTGCCGACGGGCGTGAAGCTGGACATGGCGAGCACGAGTGCCGAGGAGAAGAGGTAGTGTGCGTGGAAGAACCCGAAGGTGGGTAATGTGCCGTTGATCCATCGTGTCAGGATGATCGAGTGTGAGTGCCGTGCAGCGTGGATGCAGGCTTCGCCGAGTGTGAGCACCGGCTGGGAGATCTCTTCGATGTCCTCTGGTCGGGCTCCGTCCGCTTCGCTCAGTTTGATCAGAATGTGGAGCAGGGTTGGCCGGGTTGTCAAGATCACACACTTGTTTCGGGGTCAGTTATCGAATCCTGTGGAAATTGGAATGAACATACCTGGTTGAACGATAGATGCAGCGAGCCTACCGGCGTCCGGCTCATCTCGGGCTCCACCTGGTCCAGTCGCAAATGCTCTGGCAGTGTTTCCACCCAGTTCTTCAGCGCCTTCAGTAGCTTCTGCACGCGTTGCAGGAATGTCTCGCTGTACTTGCGGCGACTGTACAACTTGGCGATCGTCTCACCCACGATCCGCGCCAGGCTGATGTTGGCCTTGAGATACTCGGTATCGGAGAACTGCTCCTCCTGTAACTGTGCCGGGGTAACATTGGACGGCATGTCTAAATGGATATCATCATCCAAAATCTGGGACGGTAGGCCCATCTTCGATCCCCACATGCGGTCGAAGATGTAGATCGTCCACCAGATGCGCACCCGGTGCTGCCTCTCGATCGGATCGATCAGCTGCGACTCAGGAACGTTGTGATTCATTCCGATCGACAACCCCAAACGCATGGCGCTTCCAATTAAAACGTAAGCCGAATGCCGTCGGTTCAGATAATACGAGAATAAAGACAGCAACAGCAGCGTCTCCAGATGCGTGATGCTCGTCCTTTCTGGCAGCACCTGCACCAAGCTCAACGCCCGCGCAAAGTACTTGGTTCCTGGTACTCTAGATCCCAAGGATGGCTCATTCCGCATGGAGTAGGCCTCCCCAAACGCAAACAGAGCAAAGAACTTGCACTGGTTGACCTTGCACTCAAAGTCGCCCGTTTGGTAGATCTCCTCGAGCTTCTCCAGCGTCGATTTGCGCAGCACCAGATGATAAATGAAACCGATCTGCCGCAGCGCAATCTTCAATAGTAACCGCGCCTGATGCAGACTCGGCCACCAGAGATCCCCCGTATTAGCCGCGGCGATATTCTCATCCCGGACATACTGCGTGCGCGTAATATGCGCCGTCGCATTACTCCCCGTCAAGAAGCGCCGGAAGCGCGTTGCAAAGGCCGTGCATGCCGCCTCACCCACGAAAATCGGTGGTGCAGAAGGATCGTATGGGTGGAACCAAGCTCGGTCCCCAATCAAGGGATTGCGCACATTGGGGTTATTATTGCTCTCCGCTTCATCTGGCGCCTCTGCCGTTCGCGACGGGCCGCCGCCGCGCCCGTCTTCGGCCTCGGTCGGATTGACCGAGGGGGTCGGTTGTTCTCGCAGGCGTCGAATCTCGGCCTGCAGTTCGTGCAGATAACTGAGGAAAATTCGATCAGTCCAATTCCCGGCTACTATAAAAAGCCATGCACGACATCCTTCCATCCCCGAGCATCGTGTGAGTCACAAGAACGTTGGACGTTACCTTTCGCTCACTTTGACCTGGCGGTCCCGAGGTGCGTATTGGCACTCATCGGCACAGCCGACCTGGCGACATTTGGCGCAAGGCTGGTCGCCAGAGCATTTGATTTTGTGTGCGTGACACCTTTGGCAGCTGAAAGGATGTTTGCACGATGAAATTAGCTGTGATGTTCACAGATTGCTGCTTGAGGGAGATGGGTAGACGTACGCAACAAACTTCCTCCGTTTCGGACTTTCGACCTCGTCGGTCGCTCTGGGATGTTTTCTACGGTTCATGAGTCATGACTATGCCCAACTCGATGTATCACGTCCTGAAACTGTCCGCAAGAGACGTGTAGCTGGTGCAGAGTATATTTTGATGAAGTGGATGAGTGATGAATCGAGTTGTTCTGACTGTCGGCGGTCGGTACAGATCGCCGAGCCTCAGGCCGAGACTGTCGCTTAGATAAGAATCGCGACACATGATCGAGAGTTACTTGATTTTGACCAGGTCGGATTGCTGCATCAAAACAGCAAGAGAAGGGGCGAGTTAGGTATTTGTGCAGCTCGTTTATAATTAGGCTTGGTGCATAGATAGTATGCTACTATCTAGTGGTTTGGTAGAAGTATGATACGAAGTAATGGATTTCCTGCGGTCCTTAAGAATAAGAATTCGAGACAAGGTGCCAACTACTACCAGAAATATATATATCATATTGCTGTTTGACTGCCGCAATGCATCTAGTATCAAGTCTTCAGCCTCATGTTTGAGTATGACCTCCTAGCAACTAGTACTACTACTATGGATATAAGCAAATCTAGTAAATCACTTTTTTACACGCTGTCCGGGTTAGCGTGTCCCACTCCACTGTCATCTTCTCAAGTATTGGCATGTACATCAAACTTTTAAACCGAGTGGAGCCGTGCATCACGATCGTCTCGGGCGAGTGCCAACCGGTTTTGAGGGCGCACACGAAGCAAGTCCGCGGCCAACACGTGCATTGCACACCTGAGAAATCACCGTCTCCCACCTCTGTGGCGTTACGGCAGTGTCCACGCGCCAAGGGCGCCACGGCGATCCTTGTAAGCCTGCTACCTTGCAAAGCTGAGGAGCATTGTTCCACCCCATTCCAGTTTATGATCTGATCTCCTGCACTCAACCATTGTGCGCGCACCGGAAATGCTCTGTGATCCGAGACAAGACAAACCCCATCTGACTTGTCAACGAGGAATTCCGAGCGAATTGTAAAACCGGCAAACCCGAGCAAGGTTCCGAGCCGCCCAGGAAGAGTCCCCTAGACGTGTCACATAGCCGCAGGCAGGTGAGTGAGGGCGCGACGCGTGGATAAACGATGGATTCCGTCGTCGTCCAATTAAAATTGCCAGAGGGAGGAAGAAGGAAACCAGAGCATGGTGTAAACCTGACAGGAACCGGAGCCCCGACTGAACGCAATTCGCGGGACGAGGTCTGAGGGGCAAAAAGCAAGATTAGTGTAGAGTTTAAAAAGTTGGGGAGCTGAGGACATCGACAGTGGCTGCCCGCAAGCGTGCGCGCTAACGCGGGTCTATCTATGCGGATTTAATTTCCAGACCCCGAAGTGCGCGTAACCCATCCAAGCCTTGTCCAACAGTACTTGTGTGCGTACCTCCCACGCTGTGTGGTCGGGACTTTCAAAAGAGGGAACAGAGGCTGTAGATCAATCAGAAGTATAAGACAAGTAATGCCATAGAAGAAATCACCGATCGCAGAGCCGACAGGGCAGTTGAGAAGCCTCGAGCAATCGGGTCCCACGCCGGGCGGTTGCAAGGGGTGCTAATCCTGAGAAACCGGATGAGACTGGAGGAAAGATCAGGCTGAAAGTCTGGACAACCTGGTTAGCGCATTGGCGAAGGGGGACATCCGGAATTGGGTGCCGGTGCCACAGGGAGGGAAACGAGACTAAGAGACTGTTAGTAGCGAAGCGATGTTCGAAGCTGGCAACAGTGCAGCTGGACCCGATTGCTTCTTCGCCACCTCGCCTTTTTTCCCTTTTATCCACTCCCTCCCTGCGATCCCATCGGCGAGATCGCGCATGGAAATCTGGCATCCAGATCCTGCCCTTACTTCATCCCCGCCGAAGCTCCAGGAGGAAAATCTGTTGGTCCGCGTGCTGGAAAGAGAGGGTCACAGAGTCAGCCACATCCCCATACGGAACCATTTTCCATGCCAATCCAGGTGGCCGTGCCGAACTTCAGAACTACTCAAGTAAGTTTCGGCCGAGGGAAAGAAGCATATTTGAACGGTCGACTGCCCCCCCGGTGGTTGGTTCGCATATGTTGGGTCAGTGGATGTTGGGAATTCTTTTTCCTCTCCTGCCATCCATGCGAACGCAGACGGAGAGAGAAGTCTTGGGGGTCTGGCGCTTGGGGGAGTTGGCCCTGCTGATCAGGCAGACAGAACAAGTCGCTTCCTTCTCTCCAAACTCTCTCCTTTCCCGATCTTCTCCCCGCTTCGGCCGAAACATCCAACGGCTTCACCTGTTCGACCAGTGTTGACCTCATCCCGTCTCATTCTTCGCTATCCCCCCTGGATACGTTTCTATCGCAAAAGCGTCTACTAGATACCTTCTAAGCACGGACCCTGGTAAATCACCTGCCCGCCTCCCTTGCTCGAGGGGCGGCGGACTCAACAATGCGTCCCTCGATGTCCTCCATGCACCCCCTCTGGATGGCGGACGCGAAGAGAGTTCTCGCTATCTGAAAAGTGAAGCTAATCCTCCCAACGGTCTCTTTGCCTGCTGGCTAATGCCTTGTGTTGTCTTCAGTGCAGACTCATAACTGTGAGTCGAATGTGCCGGAATGCGTGGCCCGAAGCCTCCTCGCCAGAACGCGCTTGTGAACGAACGATCCCCATCCCAAAATGAAACGAAGAACGTGACTCGCCGAATGTCGTTCAAAGTTGTGCTGATGGAACCGGCTAGGCGTCCATGACATTGGCTGCTCCGGAACGGAGAACCAGCAAGTGGTAACCTGAGGAGGCGATGCCAGTGCCATGGTCGGCCGCCTCGTCCACGATCTGCGTCGAACCCCAGAGAGCTTATCAAGTTCTATATCCGCAGATCCACGAGCTCTGGTATTGGAGCCACTGCACGGTGGTCTGACACCTACAGACAGTCCCGGATGGACAGAAGAGGAAACTAGGGAAAGAAAACAAGCTCATCGCGAAGCCTCCCAAACTCTCACCGAGCCCTCATCGCCTTCTTGCACATATAAAACCGCTCATATCAATATTTGACTAGTAGCTTCTTGATCAGCATGACAGATTCATTTCATGCGTGCTTTGTCAATGCTGGTCGATTGCAGAGATACCCGATCGGCTGGACTGTGCTAGGATGGCTAATGGTATGATCAGTACATTTCCTTGCAAATATCTCTGCTCGACGCGTTAAGAGACCATAAGCCAGTGGGGGGAAATCGCCTGGGACATACTGCATACGTACTGCGACGTGGTTTGGTAACACAGACTACCGAGCATGTGATGGTTTATCGACAAGCATTACGCCAAAGGTCATATCATCATCATTTGACCTCAGCACGCAGTTGAATAGCGCTCAAGGAAGAAATCTCACGCAGCACCATTCAAGCCTGTGAACATGTGATCACGCCAACTTGTTCGCCATGCTTCCAGCCACCGCTTCATCCCCCCAATACAAACACATGATCTTCTAAACTTTCGCGGACAGTAGGTGTATAGATGTCCGTTGAGTTTTCAATCAAGGTTTACATGAATGAAAATTTTGAGTCGTCAACTTTCAATTTCTGATACCGGGAATAGTCGCAAAAGTACGACGCTCATTTGCGTTTCCGGACCGTTTTTTAATTTCGAATCTTCAGCTTTCAATGTTCGTGCGGCTAAAAATTGAAGAAAAGACACGAGTCAGACACCAATAGGGAGGAGAGGAGAACGTCCACGGAAAGGTCACGAAACATGGTAGAAGAAAAGTCATCAGCAAGTAGGTGGCAGATGATGCAGATGATATACTGCTTACCTCGAATAGGCAGCAGCTTCCCCGTGAACTGGCGACGAGGTCTGCTAAAATTGTCACAACCCCTCTCCGATCCAAGGAAAGGTGGTTGTCTGTCCGCCATCGTTGACGCCAGTGCTTTGCCAGCACAGGACATTCAAATGAAGTACTGAATTAGCCACCAGGTGCCCTTGCGGTGTCGAGGTTGCGGGGTGTTGGCTTTTCTCCCCGGGTTTTAACTCAAAACTCGACTTATCCAGGCCTCTGGCATTGGGTCCCGATGAGCTTTTATTTGGCGCTACTGAGCGACCCCAGGGCACGCGAGTGAGTAAAGACCACATATTAATTGATAGTGCGGGTGGCGCTATTTGGTTGTTGGAACTGTGCCATCCAAATTGCACAGCGGTGTGTCCCTAACGCTCATTCCAAGAGCGGATGCGAGTCTCGAGGTGCTTCCAGCTCCCATTCTGGGCGCGGACCATGTTTTCAGGTTGCTGTTGAACCGGATGGGAGGGAAACGGGGCCTATCCGCTTCAAAAACATTGGCGTCGTGTTGGCTGTCATGCGGTACCACGAGGTCAGGTCGCGCCCTTTCTAGCAGGGTCACGGGCGAGCGTCTCGCCTTTTTCTTTTTCTTTTTCTTTTTCTTTTTTATTTTATAAAAAAGGGAAAATGATAATAATCATAAGGGAAGGGCTCATGAATGACTTCTGACGAGAGCCTTGTCCCTTGTTCAAGAATGCGGAGATGGAGGGAGCGAAGAACCATGGTTGAAGATGATAGCCAGATGGACAGTCCTCTGGTCCGATTCCACTTGGTGTTCCGGAGACGCGAGCCGATTTCCGCCCAACCTGTGGCGAGACCAAACCCGGCAGTTAACTCCAGCCTACCACACGGCGCCCTTGACCGGCTCTGGGTCCCTCCCGGCCAACAAGCGTTAAGCTGTTGCTATGAATCTGTCACACCAAAACCCGCCCTTGTCCACTATTATTGTTCTCTCCTGGTCTATAGTGACCCCTATGCCCAGTGCTCGCTAATCAGGAGTGTTTGCCCGTATTTGCTGTTGCTGGGTTTGTCCGTGCTATTGAGGGTTGGGACCAAGGGGGCTGACAAGTTTTCTCGCCTCGCCTCGTCTTGTCTTTGACAATGAGCGACAACAACCGGCCACCTCCTTTCCCTTATCCCTCTTATCCCTCATCCGCCTCCTCCGACTTACCGGACAGTGAACCCAAGTATCATAGCTGGCCGGTGCCTCAGTACTCGCAGCCAGCTTCTCTCGGTCCACCGGTGTCTTATGAGCCCGTCCCCGTCAGTCATGCTGAGAACCCCGCGGCTGGCGCCTCCCGGAGCGCTCCTGGAGATCGCTCGGGGAACTCCAAGGTGGCCATCCCGCGGACTGTGAGCACAAGCACCTGGACCAGCAGTGGCCGAGTCAGCCGGGCTTGTGAGAACTGTCGTGATCAAAAGGCCAAATGTAGCGGTCACCGCCCGACTTGCCAGCGTTGCCAGGAGTCGGGGATCCGCTGCTCCTATGGGGATCGGAAACGCGAAAAGATGGCCAAGTGCGTTCCGTGACTGCTTATACGTTCATCGAGGAATATATCTAACGGTGGGTACTAGGCAGCTCAGTGATCTGACGACTCAAGTTCAGGTATACGAAGCGGTCTTGCGAGAGATTGCTCCCAAGTTGGACTCGCAGACGGCCCAGTACGTCGAACGAATTTTGCACGATGTAAGATCCCTCTAACTTATCTCTACTGCCCCAAACTCTCCCGCTCTTTACAAGTCTTCTCCCCTTGTCTTCACCCCCTCTAGTGCCCATGCCCAGCGCTCTTTAACATGAGAACCCCATGACAGCAAAGAGACGACCATGAGCAGCTCGGTGGCCTTCATGCGTCGTCATCATCATCGTCATCATCATCGGCCACCAAAATAGCCGATGCAACCCTTCTGGGACATCCTTCCCCAGGGTCTTCGCTGGCAGCTCTAGACTATACCAACGAAGATTTTAACCGTGACGAGAAGATACAAGCCATGGGCTTTGTGGGCGAACATTCCGAAATCGCCTGGATGTACAGACTGAAGCGCCTCCTAGAACGATCGAACTCCGCCTCCCCCCGAGAGACCTGGGATCGACATTCGGTCTCTTCCGTCAATTTCTTCCTAGACGACTCGGATATCCCAGTTATTGATGATGTTGATCCGTCTCAACGACCTCCTGTTGCGGTTGCTGACCAACTTGTGGACGGCTATTTTCATGCCGTCCATCCAACGTTTCCAATCGTGGGCAAGATGATCTTTCTGGCACAGTACAAGTCTTTCTACTCGGCTCCCCATGTACGGCCGGGAAAGCGATGGCTTGCGATACTTAATCTGATCTTCGCTGTCGCTGCGAAACATGCGCGTCATTTGTATAATGATGCTGGCAACGGGATCGATGACAGTCTTGTCTACTTCTCACGAGCGTGGAAGCTTAGCATGAGTGATACAGCTCTGCTAGAGCACCCGAATCTGCAGCAAGTACAAGTGGAGGGGCTGACTTCCTTTTATTTAATGTCTATAGGACAAGTCAACAGGTACGGCTCTTCCCTAATCTCATCCCCCTTTGTTTCTGGGCACATTTTCTGGATTCCTTAGTGGCGATTTGCCTGCGATTTTCGCATCCTTATCTGATTCAACGACACCCAATTTGCAGGTCCTGGAGAATCTGTGGTATCTCTATCCGTTCGGCTGTCACGATGGGGTTGAACCTGCGGAGTGAGAGCAATTCCATTGTCCACGTGTCCAAGGAGACGCGTTATCGGGTTTGGTGGTCTCTATATATGCTGGATAACTCACTCTGTGTAATGACGGGTCGCCCACCGAGCACCAATGACGTTTTCTGCACCACGCCGCTCCCAGTACCTTTCAAGGAGGAGGAATTCATGGATAACAAGGTCGTTCAACTGATAGCTGATCATGAAGCTCGAAATATTTTCATGGAAACCTTCTGTTTACGGGTTCCTGGAAAAGCCCCCGACATTGCGGGCACGCCCGATTCCTACCGACTACAAATGTCTCCTTTTGGGAAACAAAGTGACCAGGTCGCTGCTGGCGCCATCGAAGCGCTTACCCCGAACACTTCGCTTTACTTTCTTTATCATATTGACCTAGCGCTGATCATGCGAGAGTCTGTTGACCTATTGTATGCTCCAGGGGCAGCTCGAAAGTCATGGCGGGAGATCGAGGGGTCCATCTCCATGCTGCACGGCAAGGTTGAAGCCTGGCTGTCCAGGCTCCCGCCCGCCTTCCACTTTACGAAAGGGGCGCCGGCGTTCGAAAGGCAACGGGCAAGCCTGGCATTTCGCTTTTGCAGCACCAAGATGCTCATTACGCAACCGTGCCTAAGCCGTCTCGCCCAACAAAATCACGGCAATGACCCACCGGGACGGTTCTGCGAGACCATGGCAACCGTGTGTGTTGACCTCGCAGGTCAGATGCTCGACTTACTGCCCGAATCCCCGGACTTGGCCTGGGTCTATGGCGTCTCTCCCTGGTGGTGCATATTACATTATCTGATGCAGTCGACTACCGTCCTCATCATGGAATTGCTGCTCATGACCAAGCCGGGGAGTGCCAAGTTTCGGCGGGTGCTGGTGCAGGTGTCTAAGGCGACCGGCTGGCTAGCGGAAATGTCGACGAAGGATCCATCCTCCCAAAGAGCCTGGCTGGTGTGTAAGGAACTTATCGCTGAGCATGCCCCCGAACTCGGTGGCATCGCCAGCCCCGCCGACCGCAGCAAATCCTGACCGTCCGCACGGTCCAAACAAACATTCCATGATGATCCCTCCCAACCCACCTTGCGTTTCCGAAACAAGACCGATGGCTGACCGAGGGCCCTTATCCAGTGATGCAAACCTGGACTGACCCGCTGTAGCGGGTTTCCCACCTCCCGCCAGAGTGGTGACTAGGATCGCGTGCTGACCAGAATGTCTCGGTCGAGGGAAAATTGTTTGCTTCGACTTGGGTCGTCGTCTATGTCCCTCCACCATCTATGATCATTGGACCACTAAACTGGTACTTGAGTAGGTCTCGTTGACATTCCAGTTTTTATCATGACTATTTTATTTCCTTTTTCCTTCTATCTTATTTTCTTATTCCTCCCTGTTTCTACTCCTGCCCCGTGTCCCCTCTATAGATTGGAACAGGCTATCTATGATGGTCAATAGATGTAGACAACCCCAGCTCTGCAGCAATGAAATTCGAGGAGGGGATCTACATAGCGCAAGCCTTGTCTTAAGTCGCAGCCCTTCCGTGGCGTTTCAGTCCGCATGGGTCTTGCCTCTTTTTGACAGTTTCTATTCCCCAATGACTGTTGCAGCTTTCTACAATCCGATGGCCCTCCCCCTCCCTTCTTTTTCTTTTTCTTTTCTTTTTTTTTATCCACCTGGGAGACGAGGCTAGTTTGTCAGAGAAAAAGAAAACGACCCCCGCAGGATAGTAGAATTGATCGTCGAGCCCCGAAGTGCAGGGCATCAGGCGAACTTTGTCCTAATCGGGCTACGGTCCGAACTTGATTCCGCCTTTATTGGGCATCGATCCGATATTGGAGACGCCCTGGAAGGAGACGTGTCTTGATTGGTCCGACATTGGCTGGGATCCAATTTTATGTTCGATGTGAAGTTCGAGTCTTTGGAATAATCTCGTTGATCTTGTTTATCTCTCTACCGCATTGAATGTGGAGTGCTCTTTTTCTATTTCATTGGAGGTTGAGGTTCGTAAGATGACTTGCCTTCCTGCGCGGCTGGGAATGCGGCTGCCTTGCTGGACAACAATTCGCTATGGTGCTGCTGCCATTTGACACCATGGCTCTGACATGGAGCTAGCTTGAGCGCCACTTTGCCCAAAGAGATTTCCAAGACCACGGTAGAGTATGCGATGGGCATGTGCGGAGTACTTTCCTCAGTATGCAACTACAGCGCGCCTCCCCCCTGCGTCGATGAAGTCTCTCTCGCCCTCTTCCCTCTGGTACATTATTCTCGCGCGTTGAGGGTATATCGTTACAGACAGAGAGAGCAGTTGGACTCTCCCTTGCAGTCGTGTTTTCCAGGGTGGGCCGACTCTCCATCTCAACGGGTTGCTGTCATTTGCTGGCAGGCACCTCCGTCACCGTGCGGAACGGTAGTTTATTGAACTCCTTGTCTGTAAGGTTGATTCCTGTCGGGTCTAGCTACCCGTTCGTCCCCCTGCTTGCAGCTGAAGCTTGCTGCCCGTTGGGGGCTGACTGATCCATGGTTGGGAGAAGCTCTCGGCCATGGTCCGGTTGGTCATGGGTGCCAGATCCCTCACGAGTCTCGAGTCTAGACGAGAGCCGGGCAGAGCAGGAAAAACTAAGAGAGGAGCGATAAGAAACCCAAAATTACGCTTGCAAGAAAATAATAAAATTTAGAGCACGGCAGAAAGAGGACAAAAGATAGAAAAAGTACCAAAGAGCCACTGCCCATGGTTATGGTGAAGGGTTTGGGTGAGAGGCTACAAGCATTTACTATTTGGGGAATGTTGGGCAACAACCTCACCACTCACACCACCGTGCCATTCATTTGACTCTCAGGTACAGCTGCTGACTCGCTTCGTACTTCCGCTATCTGTCGTTCTACAGTAATCAGAGTTCTTGCCATGCAATTTGACAGGTGTGAACTCTCTTCTTCGGGAGAGCGGGCGGAACGCCTGGTGTGTTGGGAGGAGGCACTTCGGCAGTGTACGGATCCTCGATCTGGAGAAGGCAACGGAGACTGCATGGACTATGGGGCCTGTTAGTTTGCAGGCTAGCCCCGATAGCGTCCTGGGAGCGATTTCTCTGTCAAACTACGGAGTACTGCTGATCCAAATCTGACCTATCCATCTTAGCGAGATGTTCCGAGGCACACCACTGAGTGAACCACGATTTGACCTCGGGCTAGAAACACGAGAAAAGAAAAAGAAACGAAGTGCAGGAGAGCAAAAATGGATGAAAAGGGAGAGTGGAAGCCCAGTTGAACTGCGTGGCTACTGGCCAAGTTGAAAATATTATCCACCCTATGGCTTACGCATGGCCCCGGCGTACCCAAATAGGGTCCAGATCCCGAATGTCAGAGATCAAATCCCGACCACGCTACATCGAGCCAAGCCGAACCACCCAGGTTTTGGAAAATTCCTACTAATCTCATCGTATGCATGGTCACCTTAATACCGTTCATTATATACTACTTGTTGGCCCACGCGAGATAAGTAAATCAGGCTGCGTCGGACAGCGCATCAAGGTGAAATCATAGGAATCCCTGTATAGTCGGATTAGGATATACGTACTATCTGTCAAGACGTCGAGGGCAGGTCTTGCATTGACTGGTGCGGACAATTGCATTATCAGGTTTCCATCCATTCCTCCATCCATCCCATGGCATCACAGCCAGAGGAAGCGGCACATTCCGGTCCCTTTCATTGGTGATGTTTGGTCAGTCTCCATCGACCGCGCGGGCCCTGGTCATAACCGATTGGTTATAATTGGATAGGGCTTCTTTTCCCGCCGCAGTGGAAAGTTGGATGGATCGTCTGCGGGCCAGCCCATCTGCCCGTATACCGTTTCGAACCATTCCGAAGTCACAAGTACAACTAGTTGTTCTCCACAACTTACCAACTGCCTTGGCGATGGCTGATTCCTTTCCTGCATTATTACTGCATTGGGTTGTGCATATTCCCAACGCATGACAGGGCTGACGTTATTGTCTAGACTAACTAGTTATCTAGTATCTATGCTTGTACGACTCGCTCAATTGGGGAACGCCAGGGGAAAAAAAAAAATAAGAAGAAAATCATAAGAAGGATTGTTTCATGCCCTTCAAATTCCGATCATGCATGATGGGATCAATCACCAGCTCGATCGGCTGGCGCAGAGAGAATTCTCGATCGTAGGCCGCATGTGCACTGCGCGACTTCGCATCAGCATCTAGAGGGTAGGTCCAATAGGTACGCCATATCACGTAGATCTCAACGAAAAGAAAGTATTTTCGTATCTTCGGATGGACGGAGATCTCGGGCTCGATCCGAGGAGGGCGGCTCGGGCTCTCGTCAGGGTCGAGATTCGTTTGGATGATTTCTGGTCCCCGAAGATTTGCAATCCCCTTCCAAAGCATCGCAGGAATCTGCTTTGTTGCCTGAGGCAGCATATTTATGGCATCATGACTGCCTCAGGTGCACGTCACTTACACTCACGTGATAATCATGTAACCGCACGTGATGCAGTAGGCTTGGCTCTACACCGCCTTCCCTTGTGGATGCGGAAGCTGTCACATGATGTGGGGAAGTCGCGGGCCACTGCATCAAGCAATCCATCAATAATCAATCATCGATCAGCCATCCATGATGCCAATGCGCCTCAATCACGTCAATCCACCCACCCGTTCTTTAGTTGCTCGCTAGACTGATTTCCCGGGCCAATGATTGTTCAACCATGCGACGGTGACGATAAACAATGTCGTTGCGGGGCCCTATGAAGCGTTCGCACCTGCGGCAGGTGAGCGCCGCCAGTATCGACACGCTTTCCAGCTCGCGCACCGCCGAGCTCTCTCGTGGCACGCCCCGGGAACGTTCCTCCACTCCCGATGACAAGGCGGCCCGACTCTCGTCTACTGGTATCGACCGCCGCCAGTGTTCCCTATGGGTCCATGATGAGACCTTCTCCAAGGAGGAGATTTTGTTCAACCAGGCCGCCTTCAGCGACACCGGCGTGCAGGTGGGCGATGTCATTGAGATCTTGCCCGCGCGCTTGTCGGGCGATGCCACCTATGCAGCCAAAGCAGACATCGGAGCCCGGTCGCTGCGCGAGAGTCATGTCGACTTGAACTCGTCGCTTCCAGCAGACCCCATGTCCAAGTTCAAGACTCCGTTGCAGAGTCGATGTCTCTTCGTGGTTAAGCCGCTGCCGCAGGAGATCAAGTCTCGTCACCCGAAGCTTGAATTGTCGGTCACGAGCAGCGTGGCCAATATATTCGGGTTCAAGAACCGCACGGCGGTTCACATCTCGATTGTGGAGCGTGCGCAATGCTCGGCCTCTCACGTGGATATCTCCTTCCGCGATCAGTACCTGGTCCGCTCAGACATGTGGAGACTGGTCATGTCGGAGTTATCGGAGAAGATTGTCTACAAGGGTCAGAAGATTGTATTCATGGGAAGTATCAAGGCCACGGTCAAGAATATCTTCATTCGGGGCAAAAAGGTCCTCTCGGGCTTCTTTTCACCGCAGACTATCCCCGTGTTTCGAAGCGAATCGGCCAAATATGTCCTCTTCATTCAGATGTCGAGAGAGATGTGGGACTTTGATTCCGAAGGGACTGGGGATATTCTCTTCAGCAGGGTCATCAATGGCTTCCTGCCGGAGCTCTTCAAACGCTGGGCGAATTCCGACGCGAGACATCTGGTCACCATTGTTTTGTTTGCGCGCGTGGAATACGATCCGTCGGCCATTGGGCCCTCCTCTAGTCTCACATCGGAGAGTTTGCACAACAACTTCACACCAGATGGCGCGCCAACCAGGGACTTTTATCGTGTGGTCGTTAATGATATGGCGAGCGGCCATTGGACCACCATTCTGGATGAGCTGAAGAAGGACTTCCGAACGTTCTTGAGGGACGTGTCGATTCTCAAGTCTACAGACGACATTAAAACGCCCACCATCGATGGGGTCAAGGTGGCCCCTCCAGCCCAATCTGCCACTATCGCCGGACGGCCCAGCACTGCGCTGCGCGGGAACATTCTCGAGGCAATTCATCTGGCGTCATCTCATCTGGCGTATGATCATATCGATCGCGATATGGTGCATACGGGGACTTCAATCATCGTCATTACGCCGGGAAGTGGCGTCTTCGAGGTCTCATATGAATCTCTAGCTTCTACGACAGAAGCCCTCACGAATCGGGGCATTGCCATTGACCTGGTCTGCCTTAGTCCCATGCCGCTGCATTCGGTGCCTCTGTTCAAATACCGTGAGCCGGTACAGAAAACACAGAGCCCGTCGTATGGAGGGGACATACAAGATGGCGGCTATTCGCCTGAAATGCGTCTGTCATTTGCAAGCCTAGCCAGCAGGGGCTCGCACCTCTCGCCAAAGTCGTTTCCTGGAATGGCCGCAAGACCCTGGTCATCACGCCAGAACGAATGGAATTACGGCATTCCTCATTGGCTTGACATTTCGTACTGGAACCCTGCAACGTACAGAGAGGCTCGACGCATCCTGAAGAAGGATCCCAACGCTCCGATTCCATTCACAGTCACTAAGCAATCCAAGGTATTTGTGCCGCGCGTGCGGATGTATGAGATCCAGATGATGGGTGTCATGGAAAGTGAACAGTCGAACATTTCCATTCCTTATTTACTTGAAGGACAGGGTATCTCGAGAAGGTCAAATCACGCAATGGCCTTGAGTCCCGCGAGTATAAGCGCAGGAAACCTGCCTGTTAAGAGAAACTCCCCCTTCAGGCATCAGCTGAGTGACAGCCTCCGACCTGAGCCATTTCTTCAGAACATAGCAAGTTCCAAGGATGCAATGTTGCCCAAGTCGCGAAAGTCTTCCAAATCGGTGGTTTCATGGATGGACCAGTATGATGAAGGAGTGTTCCATCCATTCCCCAAGCGACGTCAGCGCCCGAAGCCGACAAAGCAGAAGCGACCCAGCGAGCCAGAAGTTCAGGTGTCAAACGCGCACGATCGCCTGTCCGCTCGGTCCGTCACTCGCTTGAGGGAGAATGAGACCAATTCGAATGAACGCGCCCAGACGACGTTTTCCGCGCCTCGAAAAATTGATGCCACGCTCCCGGTCCCGAAAAAGCCCGTCCCTACGAGGACGGTGTCTCCGAAGAAGCCCGCGCTAAAGACATCTTCCAGTGTTCGAATCCCTCGGATTTCGCGTACGATCAGCTTTGCCCTGCGGGGTCTGAGTGCCACTCCTCCCAGAGCTCAGGCGAGCACGGAAGTTAACGTCGAGCATGCTCGAGGACAATCGACGGCAAACGTGAAGAAAACCACAGGGATGTTTGCCGATACTCGAAGTGTGGACTCTCTCAGCATATCAGATTCTGCATCTACAAGGACAGTGATCGATCTCTCGACGACACCAACTACCCCCAAGAAGCAATCTCATAATAGCTCAGCAATTACACCTTCGCGACCCATAGAGATCAAAGTTCCTCCAAAGCAACCACCCGAGGATGATCCGGAGCCAGGCGAACGTCCTATCACCGAGTCATATTCAACCACAACGACCGAAATCCCCATACCCGGTGAAGCTCGCCATGAAGGCCGGGCCAAAAGGCCGCATCCACGGGTGACCATCAATGGCAGCTCGCGGGACGCATCCAAGAGCGCGCCTTCCAAGGCTTTGGCGCCTTGGGTTCGGTCCATCAATCCCTGCAATACTCCGAAAGACGTCTTGCGAGACACTAGCTGGTTTGGGCGTTGGCAGCATGCATATCCGAGGCCTCCGCATGTAGCTGTTGTCAAGTGGAAGAGCTTGAAATCCCCTGCTATCTTGCCTTTGACTACGGAAGAGTTCCCGACGGCGACCGAGCTGGCGTCAGACTACTATCAAACTCCCTATCGTGTGTTCCCGAACGACGATGCAGAGGGTGTCGAGCCGCCGAAAACACGAGGCGTGCTTCTGCGTGAAATGATTTCGCTGCGCCTATCCCATGGGTTCCAAATTGTTGTCGGCAAGAATGTCGTCGAAGTGTCAGGGCAGTATTCTCTTGAGGCACCCAACGTGTTCGATACCCGCAGCCTCGAACGAGACGGAGCAACTGTGTTCTTGTCGAAGGGAAACACGATCCATCGACTCGTGTGTATCGATGAGGCCGAGATCGAAGTGACCCGATACACCCATCGAAACTCGGCCATGCTGGCGTCACACAAGACCAATGACTTCACCATGTATTCGCCGGCCATGCGAACGATCCTGAGCCCCGAATATGAAGTCAAAAATATCCGACTGGATCCGACTTTGGAGGAATACAATTGGAACTACGCCGATAATTACGTGGCCGGACATCGCGAGTACCTCTTCAGCCCGGCTCAGCAGCTGCAGTTCTGGCGGGCGCGTTATGTGCTGATCCCAATGCACCTGCAAGTGAACTCCCGCCGCCAACTCCAGTCGTACAATGAAGACAATGAGGAAGAAATTCATCTGCTTGGCATCAATCAGCTCACACATATCTGGCAGCGGCACAAGTACGTTCCGCCAGAGGAGAAGCTGTTCGACACAGCCCGCAAGAAGCGGGAGCAAAATCCCCTAAACATCATGTATCAGACACGGAATTCCTCCGAGGTTGTGGCAGCTGAGCTGGATCGTATTATCCTTACGGATCCCGGTCTGGACAATTCTCCAGCCCAGCTGCTGCCGGAGTCGGAGCTGCTGGAGCGATCGAGCATCAGTCTGACGACGTTGGCACAACTGATCCAGGGAGAAAAGGGCGTCCGGATGATGGATCGACGGTGGCATTGGCGTCTGCACTACAATTGTTTCATCGGCTTTGAATTGACTACCTGGCTTCTTCAAAACTTCCGCGATATTGACAGCCGCGAGGAGGCAGTTGAATTCGGCAACGAGCTGCTGAAGCACGGCCTCTTCCAGCATGTGGAGAGGCGCCACAACTTCCGCGACGGCAACTACTTCTACCAGATCTGCAGCGAATACCGGGCCTCCCGTCCAGAGTCTCGCGGCAGCTGGTTCCCTCAAATCCGGGCCGACAAGCCAACTGCCTCGACCCCGACTGGAGAAAACCCACGCGACTCGCCCATCAGCCACTCGCGGTCGGACAGTCTGGACGAGGCTGCTCAGCCGGCCCCAAACACCCCTTCAAAAGGGAAGAACAAGGCAACCATCATGCTATCCAAGACAATGAAATACGACGTCGATCCGCGCAAACGATCGAACCGCCCAGAGGTCATCGACCTCCACTACGACCGTCTCCACAACCCGGACAATTGCTTCCACATCGAGCTCGGCTGGATGAACACCACAGCCAAACTAATCGAAGATGCCGTCATCTCATGGGCATCAACCGCCGAGAAATTCGGGCTCAAACTCGTGCAAGTCCCCATCGCCGAAGCCTGTGCCATCGACGAAACCCAACCCTTCCGCAAACCATACCGAGTCCAACTCAAATTGCCCCCTCCCAAAGGCCCCCTCCCTAGCCTCTACCAAGCATCAACATCATCCTCAACAACCCCAACCTCACTCACCCAACCCTCCACCCCAGACCGACATTACTACCAAAAAGCCCTCCTCCGCCGCTTCGACTTCGTCCTCGACTTTGAAGCCCGCTCCGCCTTCCCCGCAGATGTCGAAGTCTCCTACTCCTGGGGCATCCCCGACTACCGCTACCCCCAATTCATCCACCGATCCGGCAGCCTCCTCGTCCAAATCACCGACGACGGCGACTTCCTCTTCCTAGCCAACCGCCTCGTAAGCACGCGCGCCGCCGCCACCAGCCGCGACCGTCTCGACCGCGACCGCGACCCCCAGCACCGCACCCGCGCAGGCACCTACGACCCGGGCGATCGCCTCTCCCCGCGCCTCTCCCCCTTGACACGACCCACAATCCCCATCCCCCACGACGTTAGCAGCAGCATCAGCCTCGGAAGCAACAGCCCCCGTCCGTTCCCGGCGTCCACCGCCGCCGCAGCAGCTAGTCTCGACTCGTCGAACTTCTACCGCGCCCCGGAACACATCCTCACCAACTTCGAGGACTTCTGTCGCGACCCGGTCCGCCTCGAACAGTTCTACAGCGAGTCACATGTCCGTCCGACGAGCACTCGCGTTGAGCCAACCGCGTTACTGGATACGGCTATCCCGTCGCTGGAGTTGCCGGCTAGTGTGGTGAGCCACCATCCGCATTTGGGGATCACGCCGGGGCCCGCGTTGATGTCGAGGGCGTCCCATAATGGGAAGTTGCCGACGATTGAGTCGCGGGCGAGATCGAGGGATGAGGGGAGGAGTCCGAGGAGTGGGGCGCTAAGACCGATTATGTAGGATGGAGGGGTAGGATAGTGGATGTATGAATGAATGTATTGTGTAATTATAATCGATGGCTATGTTGAATGATTCTGAAGTGCGCGTTTTAGGGAGGATGTATTCGATGCTATTACTACTGAATAATGACAGCTTGAACATTTGATGTATCGGGAATGGCAGAGCAGTGGTTGCGTAGGTATGCGTGTAGTGATTCTCGTTGTTGAGCGAATTACGGTGAAAATTCCAGGGTGGAGATGTCTCAATAATCAAGTAACTTAAGTATTGTATTGTTATGCTATGTTCAATAATTGTTTGTAACTGGTATAGTTTGCCTTATCAACAGAGATACAAGGTAAGGGGGGCAGGCCTGGGTGCGGTCATATGTATGCTTGGGCGAATGAGAACTATAATCAACACATGGGTATCATGATGATATCAAAGCGCAAAAGAAGACAAAACCGTACAAGGGCACGCCCTGGTGATAGGAAAATAATGTATAAATCCCAAACATTGACCGCCCCAACTACACAACAGGCCTACCACGCCTCTTCAACATCAAGGAGCCATTTACGAATGCCCTCCCGTAAGGTATTATCACCTCCGGTCTGTACTCGCCGGCGGTCCCGGTCTGTGGGCCCCAGCTCGCTATCATCTTCACGGCAGTGCTCCGCCGTTACACTGCGAACGACCTCATCGAGCGCGCTTAGGACAAGTTTGCGACACTCGGTCCGAGGAACCTCCGCCGGACGCATTTCGTCCCGGCTCAGAACATCTGACATCTGCTTGTCCTCAGCACGCCGCGTGCGTGTAGGCGACGGAGCCCGGGAGTGTACCATTGAAGAAGGCCCGCTCTGAGCGAGGACTCGCTCAAGAGCGTCAACGAGCGTGCCATCTAAATCCATCACGTGCTCCTCCACGAAGCGTTCTTCCACATCACTTGAGCCGAACTCATCAGATGTAGAGCTGGCAGACGATTTGCTAGAAGCGGTAGCTTGGGAGAAGAAGCTGGTCAGCTGAGACGCAGACGCCGAGCCGCCAGAGACATGACGAGGTGTGCCCGGTTGGGGAGAGAATGAAGGCGATGTGTTGCGCCAAGACGCACTACCGACTTTACGACGTAGCCGCAGCCGCTTCACCGTGAAGGTTCGCACATCAGCAATGAGAGTGGTCGCAACATCAACCCATCGTCCGGATCCGTCCGCATCAAGGCACGCGGCTTGGCTTGACATCGGTTCTGCTTGCATGGCGCGCTTGATGTCTGCCTCGAGCCCATTATAGGGTCGAACCGCTTGAAGCAAGAAGTCATCATGGAAGCTCTTCAACCAGCCAGCAACGTTGATGTTGGGTCCATCACTGTCTTTCAAGGTAGAGGGAAAGCCAGATGTGCTGCTGTGCGTAGACGCCACGGCATCAACACTAGTGACTGACGTTCGCGTCTTCTTCGGGGATGCCATCGTGGAATCACCAGATGAAGAAAGCGAAACGAACCCGGGCAGAGGAAGATCAACATCAACAATCCCATCATCGCCTCGGACCGACAATTTCAGCGACGACTCTCTCGCTTGGTCCGCAGCCGCAGCCTCATCTGGAGCATCGTCGTCTTCATATCCCTTGTGAGCATTTGAAGGCTGCGGGATGGAGATATGGTTGCTAGTCGCGCTTTTCGGAGAGACTTCGGTAGGTCCGAGCGAGGCCTCTTTGACCATCTGACTCAGGGTGGGAGGGCGCCTCGGAGGGTTTGTGTACGCTGACACGGACCGTTTGCGGGTGTCGGTTGGTGCCACAGATTCGCTGTCACCAGTAGACGATTCCTGACGGGCGCTCCACAGACCGGAGAATATGTTGCCCCATCGACCATTAGCAGATGGCACACTGCCATTCGCACTAGTGTTTGTGCTTTCGCTTCGCTGGAGGCTCCTCAGCAGCGTTTCCGACGCGAGGCTGTCAGGCCCATCGGCCACTGCCTGGTCCGACCCTGCACGCTCGGAGCGGCCCTGAGAAGCAAAGTGGGGGACCGGGACAGTACTACCAGGGGTGGTGGTCGATGTTGTCGCCGCACTTGTATTCCTCGCACGCATATCCTTGGCGTGAACGGGCACGCCTAATGCTCGAATGGAGCGAGCGTCGGACCCCCGGCGCATGGTACTGAACTCCGGTGTCACGGACGGCTCGGCATCGTCCGTGGAGCGATGCGCCGTCTCGCACGACGAAACGCTCACGGACCGCTGGTGCTGTTCTCTATCACTAAGAGTGAGGCGCTGTGCGCGGGATCGACGTTCCATCACTCTCCGTAGGGACTCCTGCCGCAGAACCGGGACATTTGGCGGGCTCTGAGAAATGGCTCTCGTCGACGCTGCGGTACCCGGCCTGATAGGGGAAGGCAGAGGCTCGAAACGCTGTTTCGGTGGAAGAAATACAGCAAGCAAGAAAATAAGTCGCCGCGCCGTCATCTTGTCAGACGATATAATGACAGTGCGGTGAGCAAGAAGCGGGTCAGAATCCTGCTGCGCCTTCTGTTGTAAATAATGCCTCCGTCGGTACCACTCGGGGCCGAGAGAATTGAGCCACTCAGTATGGTTACCCAGGAATGCTGTAATGAGAACAAGAAAGAAAAAGCTGTGATCCTTATCCCCAATGCTGCGAATGATGGAGCGGCCCTCCTCACGCCACACGCCCCACCGATTCTGGCCGGTTACGACGAATGGCATCTGCAGCGCCGTGCTAATGCGACGGCTGCTGCGGATTGCTTCGTCTCGTAGCCTGGAATTCACGGCCAAGATATTCGCAGGCAGGTGGACAAATGTTTGATTTGTTCGTTGCATATTTGGAGGCTTAGCTGGCTTTGGATGCATGGCCGAAGAAGAATCTACCTTCTTAAGCAGAAAGAGAATTTCTCTTCGTGACAGTCTCTCCAAGTGTGAGAGGGCGCGGTTGATGACATCCCAATGATCAACCAGAAGATCAATG
This sequence comes from Aspergillus welwitschiae, assembly GCF_003344945.1. Taxonomy (NCBI): domain Eukaryota; kingdom Fungi; phylum Ascomycota; class Eurotiomycetes; order Eurotiales; family Aspergillaceae; genus Aspergillus; species Aspergillus welwitschiae. The sequence continues at coordinate 112,740 of NW_020798718.1, forward strand.
CGCTCATCCAGGCTCGCAGGCGGGCTTGCAAGTGACAAACTGTCATCGAGGAACCCTCCACGGAAACGATAGTCGGAATCCAGGGAGCACGACATTCCCGGTTTGGGAGAGTCCGGACCCTGAGCATTAAACCGAGAAACTGGCCGCCCTGCGTTTCGAGAGAGAAGCGGAATTTGAATAGTAATCGCCACAGCATACATCGGTGTCTTTTTCTCCTTGATCTTCCGACGCTTCGTGACGTCTGGAAAAGGAAAACCGCTGTTCGGAAGAGACTCCTGGTTTATAGAACCAGCCGGGTTCATGCCATCCGGAGACGTCTCGCCACCTTCGGGCAGATGCACGCTGAACATTCTAGTCAGAAGTATCGTGACCTTTGCTGGAGGTCTGGACTCATTACCGCGGTTGGTGCTTGTAAAGGCCGATTGACTTCCAGTTGTATACGCCCGTGACAGCGAGTTGCGGGTTGCAGGAGATGTAGGTGCAGTTTTGCCCGGTTCATCATCGGCAGAGATGATATGCATCTTCGTCGACGATCCCCTATAGCTAAACGCACTGCTGCCGAAAATGCAATTCAACAGACCCGTGTCATTCGAGTCCGCAGCATAGCGAGGGTGGCCAGGTTCATTATAGCTTCCCGCCGGCGATAAGGTGGAACTACGACCACGAGCCCTCATGAAAGCGCCAGACGACATGGGAGGTGACCTCCGAGCCTCCGCGGCGACCGAGAGTGGGCTTGGCTCTGCAGCCGACGACTGAGACAAATAGCCCCGCCGTGTTCCACGGGTAAGATTTGAAACCGTACGGGCATGTCTCGCACCGGTGGTATTGTCAAACACCTGAGGTTCCAACCCAAGTCCCATGGAAGTCTGATCCTGCGAACTGGCGCGTGTGTCCAACAGGACACAAGCGTCCCGATCTCCCAGCGCATTTTGTGCTATTATCACCCGGAAATCCTTCAACGGGTCCAACTCGACACCGCCGCGATCATCATAGGCACCAGCCGTAGAAGCGTTCGGTGAATTGTAGGCAGTATGCAGCGGATATGCGTGCGTATGGGAATGTCGGAGAAGACTAGCATCGGGGAATAGTAAGCCGGATGTATGTTCCTCCTCCGTGACGGACTCCAGTTGATGAGCGTTTTTGGCGTTGTAGGTCGCCGGATTGAGAGTAGCCGCGGCAGTGCTCAACAGTCGACCCAGCATGTTGGCAATTCGGAACAAGGTAAGCCTGAGCACTCGAGACGAAAAAGCAAACAGAAAATGATTAAGCTAGGAAATCAAGGCAAGAAAACAACACTCAGACAGATATACTAGACTGAGCTGCAGCACCCATCGTTCAATCCCGCCGAATGTTAACCATGATCAAGCCATCCAGAAGTGATGATCGGGGGAGGGCGCCTTCTTTCACGGTGGAGGCCAGACACGCCCACTTGCAGAGGGATGGACAGCAATAGGAGTAGTAAGTGAAGTAAAGGAAGTAGTTGTAAAAGGAAGTAGTAGAAGTGAACTAGTGGTAATAGTGACTGCCCGTGTCCAGAAGGGGGTTAGTCAGCCGTAATTGGGCCGGAAAGAATCAAGTGACTGGGGATGGGATCGAAGCCAATCGATCCAGATGAAATTAAATCGACTTCCCACTGCGGAGAGAGACGCAAACAAGTGGGAATGAATTGGCAGGGCCGGGGGGGATCAATGAATTGGCCAGAGGGGAAGGGGAAAGGAAGAGGGAGGGAGGAGAGGGAGGAGGAGGGGAATATTGGGGAAGGAAAGCGAAAGGGAAGAAGAACGACGAGATCCCGAAAGGGCGGTGAAGCTGGCCGTACCGCACATGATCTCAGCCTCATCTCATCGCGGCCGATCGCCTGCAACTTCACGGCCTTTTGGGCCTGTCAGCGCTCGACTGCCCCCCTGCACACGGCCGAATCCGTCACACAATCACCTCATGCTGCATGGGCCAGGCAGCGTTTGGGCGGGAATCTGCGCCAGTCGGGATTGCAAGCCCGCTCAACCCACTCTGATTCACCAGGTTTTCCTCCGTGAATGCCGGATCTATACACTGCGTTTCATTACTCGCCTACGCCCGTCATGGGTCGGACATGGTGGAATCAGGGGGAAGAGTGGCCTGGACTAATGAGAGCCACAGCGACAGGCCGAAATAATATTACAGCAGCTACAGTGCAGGGGTACACAGGGAACACACAATGACATTGCCGTCCAGATCACAGGCAGACGCTCAAAATCTCTCAATTAACACACAAGAACCTTTAGCCAATGGTATCTGCATCCTCATCCCAGTGATGACGCTTTCATGATAGATGAGTAGTAGGAACAGTAAGTAGTAGTAGTCAACTAAATATAGTACAACCCAATCAGTTGCGTTTGGTCTTTTGCTTCACCTTTTCAACCAGCTTCTTCAGATCGTCTGACCCGCCCTCCTTGGACGCACTCTTCTTCTGCTTCTTCTTTTGTTCACGAGGAGCATCCTCCTCGTCTGCATGTTCATCCCGATCCCTGCGTCGCTTGCGACCCTCCTCCAACAGTGCCTTCATACCCGAAGTCGCCTTGAATCGGGGGTTGGTGGGATCGATCGCGAACTCGTGGCTCTCGTAGAGTCGAGCGAAACGAGGATCGGTGACTTCCATCTCGAAATCATCTGTGGGAACTTCGACTTGCTTGCCCTTACCCTTGCCCTTCTTGCCCTTCTTGCGAGCTTGTTTCTCCGCCTTTTCAATCTCGTTCATATCGAAGTGCTTGATGCCTGGCTTGTTGTTGTCCTCCATCATCAGCAGCTCCAGCTCCGCCCGCTTGGCTGCGGCCGCGGCTTCCTCCGCTGCACGCTCCTCCCGCTTCTTGCGCTTCTCTTCCTTACGACGAGCAGCCTCAGTAGCCTTGCCAGTAGGGTCATCGAAGAAGGGATCATCAAAGCCCAAGTCGTCCTGCTGGGGCTGCTCCTTAGCATTCGAGGCATCGGCGGCCTCGTCCTGCTCGCCATCCTCACCACGCTTGGTGGCCTTGAGCTTCTCCTTTCTGCGCTTCTTTCTCTCACGCTCTTTGCGGATGTACTTCTCGATCGTAGTCTCATCCTTCTCGGGTTCGTTCTCGAAGATGCTGTCGCCCTTGGGGCCACCAGCCAGACCGGAAGTGAAGGTAACCTCCATCTCACCAACGGGGCCATCGGACTTGGACGAAGGCGTAGGCTCCGCACCAAGACCAAGTAGGGCTCGAAGACGTTGTTTCTCTTCCTCCTTCTTAGACACCTTTTTCGTTTCTCCATCGCCGCGCGTAGTATCAACAATCTCCACACCACCCTCATCTTCCTCATCGTCTGAGCTATCACTGGCCAGATAAGCCTTCAAGTCGTTCTCGTCGATATCCTTGCGACTACCCCGGAAGGCCCGAGCCTGGGCTTCCTTGCGCGACTTATCCTCCATATCCCAGGTCAGCTTGACCTTGCTGTGCTGCAGCGCATCGGTGACGAACTCGTTCGGTTGGTATCCATCGGGGATGCGTTCGCACTCGTCGCGGGGCGTATCATCAGAGAAATCGGTGTCCTCAGGCACAAAGCGAAGATCGAAGAAGTTAGCGCTAGACAAGTACTCGGCGCCATCGACAAGGTCATAAACGTGCTTCGCAACGTCCCTGGACGAGAAAGTCAAGATAGCGTAGAAGTAACGTAGCCGTTCCAACTGATACTTCCGTAGCTGTGTCGAGTTGAACTCCTCGCCCTTATCCTCCTTCAGCATAGACTTCCTGATATTCTCTTCCTCCTCATCAGAATCCATCTCATCCTCATCGTCGGAGTCACCACCCTTCTTCGACGCAAAAATCTCCCTGGGCGGCCCCTCCGTCTCCTCCCTCTCCATCCTCTCTTTGCCAAACTCACTAGGATAAACAGCCACCTTCAGCACTTTCCCACCAGTCGGCGCAAAGCTGGAAAAGACAGCCATCAGGTCCTCCGCGCGAATATTATCCCAATCGAGATTCACCACCGCAATACGGTCCGTAACATCACCAGTCGGCACATCCGCGCGCTGCTTATCAGGGTATTCCAGCTCCTCGCCAAACCCTTCGAACTCGTCTTCATCCTCATCTTCCTCGTCGGAGCTCTCCTCCTCCGAGGAAGAAGACTCATCGAATCCTCCATCTCTGGCTGGATCGTATGTCTCCGCCTTCCTCAGCTCTCTAAGCACCTCCTCATCATCTGCAACACTAGCGTCCTCGAGACCATCATCTTCCTCTCCCTCGCCTTCTTCTTCTTCTTCTCCCTCCTGCGCTTCCTCATCCAGCTGGTAGAATCGCTCAAGCTGTTTCTTAGTGTCGTCGCTGGCGAGCTTCCGGCCGTATCTATCGACTGCGGCATTGCGGGAGAAATCCTTGTCGCGCAGCATGTGCGCGAATCGCTTGTCGAGCTTTACATGAGTTTGGCGTTTGCTGGGAAGACGGTAGCGAGGGTCGGTTTGGATGTTGGCGAATCTGGGATCGGCTGATTGTACAGAAATATTATAGGTTAATCATGTGTAACATTTCATTTTGAGAAGGTAGAATGGGTTGATCGTGAGGTACGTACTGATCACCGAGCCGGAGTCATTTTTGGCGGCGCCGCTCTTCTTGCCTTTCTTTTTGTGGTCAGGCATGGTGACACGCCTGTCGGCAATGGAAGGTAATTCTTATAGGGTGAGTAGGAAAAAGAAATTTGAGCACCCTCTGGAAATAGAAGAAGAGTGGATTGGTTCTAGGATGTTTGCTGAAAAAGTGATGATCATGGATAATTTTCTGGCGGCGGAACCAAAGATTCTTCGGCGAGCCTTGGATATGGTCCGTGCGTTTCTCCGAAGGTTCAGGTTAACTCCGTCGTCTACTGCAGTGCCAGCACATGCTCATATTATGTTTTATAGAATTTTTTTTCTATTATATCACGTATGTATAGTGAGATGCGTATATATAAGCCCATTTCCACATTAGCTTACGTAGCCCAGGTTGAAATTTGCGACCATGACTCAACAGCCAAAGTATCTCTTCTCAATCCACCGAGGTTCGCGCTCCTCCTCAATCCGTCCAACTATAACCTTGATTCCAGGGAACACTGTTGTCAGTCGCTTCAATCCAATCTTTCCTGCAGCGCAGGTCACGAAAATAATCTTATCCTCTTGAACACCGTGGTCAATCATAACACGAACCGCCATTAGAGCAGCACCTCCACTGGACATCTGGGGGTCGAGGAGCATGACGTTTTCGTGGTTCTCAATATTGGGAGGGAGCTTCAGATAGTGAAGCTCGGGTTCTTCGTTCTTTTCATTGGTCTGGATCAGCACACGACCAGTGATGCAGTCAGGGATGGTCCGCTTGAGAGCGGTCTCGAGACAAGAGCCTCCGCGCAGAATCGCGACGGCAGACACTACACCAGCTTGGTTCAGGCCATCATAGCTAGTCGATTGAGGCGTATCCACTGCTTGTGATACGTAATTGGTCATATCCAAGGCCCTGTGCAGTAAGTTACGCATAAGCTATTGTTCCACAGTATCACGCGATGTTCGCAAAGGATAGCAACATAACTCACTTTTCAATCAGTAAAGCAGCAAGTCGGTCGAAGTAGAACACAAAGTCAACTTGTTCTGTTGCCGGGTCCTGGAGGATAGTGTTCATGCCAACGAATTGCGGCGTTTGGGGCATCATCAAGACGTTAGAAGATAGCTGCTCTTCCGAGGCGATGAGACCAAGCCGGTTGAGCTCTGCATTATGCTTCTCTGATTTCTCGTCAAGCTTGCGCTGAATATGTTGCACAACCATTTCTACAGCAGAAGTTAGTGTGAGATCTCCCGAAAGAAGGAGCAGAAACTCTTACCAATAGCCGTTCGGTTTTCAATACCACGGGGAATAATGATGTCTGAAGCTTGTCAGACCCGGTTCAGCTTTTGGAGAACATCCACATACCAGACACAGCACGTTGGGGTTCGACGTATTGCTTGTATGATGGCTTCACATAAGTGAACCACTGCTTGACGATTCCTTCGACGTCTCTTCCTCTCTCACGAACATCGCGCATGACTAGCTTCCTCTCCGTTAGAGCAGTGGCAAACGGTTGAAGAGTAGGATAGACTGACTTCTGCGCCCCAGGCAGACATCCATGTCTGCTTCAACAAAGATCTATCAAGAGCAGTGAGCGATGGTTCAGATACAATAGATGGACGGAAATTACCTTGACATCCAAAAGCTCCATGATCCTCGGGTCATGCAAGGCCAGAATACCCTCCAGAATCAACACGCGTGGGGAATACAGGGTACTCGTTTCTGGCTGACGCTGGTGTTCTGCAAACGAGTAAATGGGGATATCTGCTTTTTTTCTAGATGGTTGGAAGGTTTCCTGTCAGCTTCCATATATGGCACGTGCCCCACCAGGAATTACAGAAAGAGGCTCATATACCATACCCTTGCTTCAAATCCCTTAAGGTTTGGACCAGGACATCAAAGTCCAGAGACTCCGGACAGTCAAAGTCATATTGATTGCGGTGGGCTCTGGCATGATCCTCCGGGGACAAGCTCTTGTAGAAGGAGTCCTATACCACACCGCCGTTAGAGAACACGAAGTGGAAGGATTTATTGTAGGCTAAACAATTATGAAAGCGGTCGCATATACCATTACGAGAATCACAACCCAGGGAAGATTCAGAGACTTCACAATCTCCATGGCCACCGAAGTCTTGCCGGAGCCGGAGCTGCCTGCGATACCGATGATACTCAAATCCGCCCATGGTGGAGAGTAGCGTCTGTCTGTCGCGGACGAGTATACAGGGGAGATTGACTGCATCTTGCCGACCCTCACCGAGGAACTGACCTGCCGAAACGAAAGGGACTAGTGACAGGCCGGCCTAATCATAACCTGGAGGGGGGAGGACAAAAGCAAAACTCAGTGGGACACCAGCAGCAGAGAAGCGCCGGCGACACAAGCTTTGGAACACCGATAAGAGAGACTTCGGCGATACACTCCAAATCCAAAAGGGACCAAGTGATCGGCGCTTTCCCCAATCGGGCCTAGGCGGGGGCCGTGACCTTCGCTTGCGGCTTTAGGCTTAGCTGGTGAACGTGACCTAACACCCGCCGCTTTTTCTTCCTTTAAAGAGCTCTTCCTTCCCGCCTTTTCTTTTTCTTCTTCTCTCCTTCTCTTCACTCACTCCCTTCTGCCCCGAGCATCCTAATGGCTCCCGTCTGCGAAGCTTTCCATCTTCACAGACGGCCTGTTGCTCGCTACCAGGTCACTTGACATCCCACTGCGAAATTCCGCATCCACTAAGCTCTTCACCATGTCCTCTGCCAATTACGTATGCGCCCTGACATGCCGTGTGTGCCGCGTGGTTGCCTGGTTTTAACGGGAAGCAGATGTCTCCCTCTTCCTCGACGACGCCAACATGGCATCAGTTCGAACGGAAGGTTGAGGAGGTAAAACCATCCAAAACGTGAGTGATTTACCCCACCTTTCCGTTGCGCGCCACGATTGCATGATGTACCTTGAAATCAAGTTGGGAATCTCTCTGAAAAACAACTGAGGAGAATATATTAACTTGTGTTTCTGAACCCTTCGTTTGATTTTGCCTTATCATCATCAAGTTTACCGGTTGGTCTGCAGCTGCTAACTGTTCTCTTGAAGTGATATCAATTATCTAGTCATGGATTACCTCATCACCAATGGCTACCCAGCTGCTGCGAAGAAATTCTCAGTAGAGGCCAACATCCAACCCAGGGCAGATATCGAGTCGATTCAAGAAAGAGTTGACATTCGAACTGCGATTCATTCTGGGAATATTCAGGTCGCCATTGAGAAGATCAATGAGCTCAACCCACAGGTAAGACACCTCTTTTATCTCATCCCCTACCCACCACCCTCGTTGCAAGGATTATACGACGTTTCATGCACCACTCAGAACATCCCTTTTGGGGTTTGTTGATAAACAAACATCTTCAGTCCTCAGTATGAGCAGCAAGAATAAAACATGCCGTTACTTGTCATCACGCCTATTTCATAGCCTTTTGCTGACTTGACCGGCTTAGATCCTAGATGAAAATGCTCCTTTACATTTCGCATTGCTGCGACTGCAGCTGGTGGAGTTGATTCGCTCGTGCATCTCTTCCCCCGATGGCGACGTCAGCCCTGCCCTTGAGTTTGCGAGCTCCCAACTTGCACCGCGGGCACCCACCAACCCCCAGTTCCTTGAGGACCTTGAGAGGACTCTTGCTCTCTTAATATTCCCGGCGGATAGCCTGTCCCCGCCACTTGCCCCTTTACTACACCCCGACCTTCGTAAGGATATTGCCAACCGCGTCAACGAAGCCATTCTGCTGAATCAAGGCGCTCGTAAAGAGGCCCGGCTACGCAACTTGGTTAAACTGCGCGCGTGGGCTGAACAGAAAGCCCGGGAGGCTAAGAAGGATATACCCGAGAAGCTGGACCTTGGACTGGGCGATAATCCCAACACCCACAACAGTAATCCCCTGGCCAATTCGACCAGTGCCAGTCACAATGGCTCTAACGACACCGTAATGACCAATAATGGGGATATCGACCCCATGATCTCATAAATCCAGGATTCGATCTGCGATCACCTGGCACTTAATCCTCAATTTTCACGTATCACCTCGCCCGAAGTTGTTTTTTCGCCATTGAGCACGGAGTTTGGGAGCTGGATAAGGGCAGAGATGAATCTTCATCGCCCTCTTGTAACATCTAAGGTCCAATACGGGGATACATTATGCATACCTTTTTGCGACTCTTGACACTTGTGGTCTTGTCCTACAGTTGTGTGCGAAGCAAGGATTGAGCCTGCCCAATTGAAATGGACCTCTAGCGGGTTTTTGAATTATTTATATGCAGCCAACTCTGTACAGCGTAGGGACTTTGGTACTCACGGAATCTTTGAATAGGTTGCTACAGACCGTGTTTTGCATATTGTTCTTGACAGCACAGTACGTCTTCTGTTTTTCTTTCTAAACTAAGTCCTCCATGACATGTGAATGACAATCATACCGTACTGCTGGAAGGGACCTCACGAAGCACGTATCTTGTTTCCATAAGGAGAATGCCTGTTTCCAAGAACTGGAGAGCAGCACGTTAATCTCCAATATATTAGTAAAAACAATAATGAAAAGGTGAATCCACCGTAGTAAGTAGTACTATTAGTGCTACTCAAAGCAGCAAGTTCAATTGAAGCTTGAAGCTGATCAGATGTGCTGCCAGACAATACCGAGAATATATATCTCCACCATCCCCTCACAATCGGCTAGTATCGATAAACGGCTTTCTACTACTACCAAGTGGTTGCCATGGTTCTAAAGCTCTCGTATTGAAGAAAAGGCGACGCGGGTATTTCTACCACTATTGGATTCTAGCAGACATATATTTGGCCCAGTTTCTGATCAAACAACAGTCCGTTTACACTGTCTAGTAGCCTGATACTAGCAGAGTCGTTTCAAGAGTTCTTCCAAAGTCCGAATGATATGCATGGCATAACATAAATCATCATAGGTAGCTGCAGCATACCCAATCAGTCAAACTATACTAACAACACTGCAAAAACACCTTAGGAACATCAACCATCTTCGACCGCAGAAACTCGCACGTATTCTTTCCCAAAACATTACAACTCGAAGATGAGTTATACCCCCGATCAAGATGGTCATGCAGCGAGGAATGCACTACTCTTATCCCAGTGTCTCGATTCGGTCGATTGGGTTGCCCGAATACTCAATAGGGCCCAGCAACTCTTTGATCTTATCAGTTGTGAGGAACGTCCTCAACCAGTCCCATTCATCTTGGTGTTTTACGTAAAAGCCCACTTTGCAGTTGGCACCTTCATCGCCGGCTCTATCATAGATAAAGGTCCCCAGGGGGGCTTTCACCGTCTCTCCGAATGTAGCAATGTCAACGGGGTTTTCTGTTTCGGGTGAAGGCTGGGTGCCGTATGCTCGAGTCACGGAGGGTGGGTCAATTGTGATGACTTTCTTCGGATCAGTTGCGAGGAGGTGTACCCTATGATTGAGGACTGCTTGGGGAAAGAGCCCGATGTTGTAGTTGTAGTATGGCTTTGTTTGGACTTGTCGGGGGTCGTTGCTGGGGGTTAGGGCCTTATAAGGTCTTAGCCACGGTTTCACACAACTATGGGAATCAGGTTTATTCCTTCAGTATCTCAGTACTAAAGCTTAAGAAGGAGCCAATTGAAGCAGCGTATGATGCCTCATGCATATGATTGATTGATTGATTGATTGATTGATTGATTGATCAAGGGATTACCCGAATTCAGCATAGCCAGGGTATTCCTGCCAGGACGCCTGCGGCTAGAGTGGCTAATAGCCGGACCAGGTCACGTCAGATTAATGGTATTTTCTATATCTTCTGTCAGGTTAATAATGAAACTTAAGAGAAATTATGTACCTGGCTGCGGTATAGCTAAAAAGGAGATAATCCATTATCGTGATTATTGTTAGTACCAATACTTGTCAAATATATCGCTGATCAACCACCACAACAACCCCAAAAAAAACCCATTGATTGGTAGGAAATCAAAGAGGAGAACATGCACGCATGCTCTGTGAGCGCTAGTTGCACTTTACATATTACAGGAAAAGGATACCGAATTAGTCCCCAACTGCATTCCTGTCTCCCTTCACTGGCTCACTGTGTGCATTGGGCCAAAAAATGTAATATAATCGCAAGAGGCCTATGGCAATGAGAGGAGTAATTGTAGTTCATGTAATAGCTGAGCGAAGTATTTATTCACATATGGACTGGGAACTGCCAATCAATCTAGCCGCCGATAACCAGAGCACGCATCTCAAACAACTGTCCATGATGATTGAAAACCAAAGACTGACTACTTAGCCAGTCCTAGCGCCAGTTAGTTACTATATTGTAGATGCATCCTGCAGAGCCTGTGGCTCGCTCCACACATATACATTCGTACCACAGAGCATGATCTTTGTCTACCTTCGGCTGCAAATGGAGTGTACTAAGCTAGGTTTCTGAACCAATAATACCATCAAGGGAGCAATCAACAAAGTGGGGAATATGCAGTAGACAGGAACACAATGCACTGTTGCAGAGAAGGAATGCTGAGAATAGGAGTCCCTTTTATCTTATAAGGGGAGGAGGGCTCAGCCAGCTGCCGCGGACCCGCGGAACATATTTCCTTCTGCTGCGAGGATTGGCTAGTTATGTATCATTTTGGATTTGCTTATTCACCCATTTGGTTCCGCCCGGTCCCATGTAAATAAGTAATATCTTGGGGGGGGGGGGGGGGGGGGTTGTGTAACCTGTTTGTCCTGCAGGGGGTTATGGACGCATTTCTAGTAAGTAACTAGGAGGTGACCCCTGTTAAGTTAACATTGAAAAGATCTGAGAGTTGTCCAAACCCAACCCTACCCCAACAGACATGCTTACCTGACGAAATGATGTACATTAGGCTGTGAATGGGTCACACATTCATCTATAACAGTAGTATTTGCATTGCAGGGATTCCAAGAGAAATACTAATTTAGTAAAGGTAAAAGTTAGCATTGGACGTAAATCCGGGGAACAGGGCCAAGCCACTAGAGAAGCTTGGCCATTAGACTTTAATCAATTGGTGATAAGCAAAAACCTTTGATATATTCCACTGTAGTCGGGTGCCACTTCACTGAATCCTCCGCCCTCTACAACCAGTCTCCTCCTCTTCCTCACTTATACCTCCGATCTTTCCGCCTCGATCTAGAGATATAAAGGACTCATTACTGAGCATTACTACAGGGCATGTGATAGGATGCAGCAAAAGGAATGTGTACTTCAGCAAGGTAGGGAGATCCGTCCCCAATGTAACTACGATTACTATAGTTACTAGAGATAAGTGCATATTCCCAACCCCTGCGGCTCATGAGAGTTGGTCTACTCACCCAGAAGATCTGACAAAAGCAGCCAGTAAATAATGTAAAAAGAGAGAAAGGAAAACTGAAAAGGACATATGCATACGCCCTACGTACTACTAGGCAGATACCATACATACTGTGAGAAACCGCATCCGCGGTTCTGTTCATTTTCTTTGAATTCCAGTTATAGCAAATACTGAGTAGAGTACTGAACAGCGTGATACATTGAACTTCTTTAATATATTGTGATTGTTAGCCGTAGATGACAAATATACTAACCTCTGTCTACGTATCAAGCTCAGCTGTGACTCATATCATCAATAACATTGGTTCAATTGATGGGTGGTGGTTGGTGGTTGGTTGAAAGAGGTGGTGGTCGGAGACCACGCAGGAAGAAGAGGTGGCGGAGGATCAGATGATGCTTGTCTGGCTGCAGCGAATGTCTCAATATTTACTTCTTGTCCTGAGGACTAAGGAATGGAGTGTATGTTTGGGGGAGAAGCTGGGGTGCTGCAGCCCCGCATTTTCGGTCTGCTTTTACCCCTTTCGCCCTATCAAGCAAAGCAATTGTAGTAACCAGGTTATTCAGGCTATGATCAGTCATGGGCTGATGCATCATATCAGCAATAGTGTCTCTGTCATTCTAATGTAAACCGAATTACAAAGAAAGTTGGTAGCATAGTTATCTAATTATTGGCTGTGTTAATAACTATCTATAATAATAGGGCTAACCCATCTGCGATCAGAAACATTGAGGGGTCATTGGGAAAGCAAGGAAATCTGGAGTAGTAGAAAACAACTGCAGTATTCTTACAGTAAGGGATGATAGCTCGACAGCCAGCCGACGGCTCCGTGGACCCCGGACTTTCTATTGCATTCTTGTGTGGAGACAGGCAGATTTTCTTATAGCTTTGCTATTTCAGTGCCACAAACGCGGTTTATTTTGGAATGTCGAACTTTTATATATGTAAATGTTTTCTGCATGAGAAAATCCTCTTGTGTAATTGGAGCTCGGATGGTGAGCATGCATACTAACTAGTAGTTATGGTTTGGAACTCTGAAAAATGCATCCATAGAAGGGGTAACCGGTGGAGAAGGGCTGCTATATGGTCAAGTTTCATTTCTTGAAATGGTGGTTACAGTGGGGGAGAGTACTATCACGTTAAGCTGATGTTAGCTAGAAAGTCAGCGGTAACGCAGCGGATGTATATAGAAGTGGATCACGAGGGAATTGCCCTTATTGGGATAGGCAGGAAGTTGCTAGTATCATTCCCGGCCAAGTGGTTGATACTATTATGATATACTAGCTGACACTCCATTTAATATGCTTAGCAGAGTCGTACCGTGTGGGATAAATCTCAGAGATAAAAGTGGAATCCCTTCGGGGTCTGATTGATTTGGATTAACATCGCCACCTTAGCGGGTGAGTAGATAGCCTAGAGAAGTAACAAAGAGCGAGTAGAATGCAACATCAGTCAGCGGTCTATATTTGTGGAAGCGTACCCCCGCTGGAACACATGAAAGATGGTTGATGCTATACCTCCGTTGTCTCATGTGCATTTTGTATGCCCGAGATGGACCTCGATTTCATACTACTCCACTATGGTGGCAGCATATCATCTCCGACTAGTTCCAGATAGGCTTGAGGACTATTCAATACTAGAAAGAGAAACGAGGAAGAAATATTCAGCTATTTACGTAGTAGTAGTTCATAGGGCATAAGTAGTAGATATAGAAGAGGGGGTAGTGTGGTGACTGCAGGTCACGATAATGTACGGCTCCCAGTCTAGTGACAGCAATCGATCAGGAAACCAAATGCACATCACAGCTAAAGATGGCAAAGAGAGGGAAAAGAAAAAAAGCACTTTAAAAGCTCATGAGATCTAAAGCAACCCATTAGCAAATTGATCCTGTAAAACAAAATGAAAGGGTGGAATCGGAAAACAGAAACTTACCTCTCCCAAACAACGCCCGTTTGGCCCAATCCATGGCCAGCATACACCTCGTTCTGAAGCTAACACTCTCGGCAAAGTAAACACTACGCCACAGGTACATCGCCAGGACACCACCGCTAAAGTTCAAACCGCCAAAGTCAAAGATAGCAGCATTGCTGATGTACGCCAAACTTCCCAAGTGCTTGTACTTGAAAGCCTTGTAGCACGCCTCATCCAGATCTCCATAGTCGATCTGGTTGGCCTGCATACCCGGCAGCGCTGCCGCAATCTTGGTCAGCTTACGGCCCAGGTACTCGCCCTGCTGGTTTGCGCGCTGCGCGGTAGCAGGCAGGGAAGTGAGCTTCGTGTCGATTTGATGCAGGAGCTCAGAGAGTTCGCCAAACTCAAGCGTACCGGACTGGTCCTTGTCGTATTGCTCGAAGAGCTTGTCAAGGCGGCGGAGGTGGTTCGAGGCTTGAGGGAAACGCTTGCGGATGCGGGTTGCTACTTCGCGCCATTCGCGGAAGGTCAGGTGCAGCTTCTCGGGGTCCTTGCCCTTCTCCCAGGCGATGGTGCGCAGGAAGGACATGATGTTGCCGGCGAGGTTGTTCTGGACGGTAGAGCAGTCGCCAATTGCGTAGACATCGCCAAGGGGCGCGCCGATGAGACGAAGGTGGGAGTCTGTTTCGAGGGCATGCTTGTTGTTTTGGGATTCAAGCTTGTCGGAGAGGCGCTTGCAGAGATCGGCGCGGGCTGGTTAAGGGTGTGAGTGTTTCTGTTGGATAGGCTGGATGTGGGATTTACGTACCGACACCAGTGGACCACAGGCAGAAGCCCATGGGGATCTCCTTCAGGATGCGCTTACCGTCTTCCTCTTGCGTGAAGAGGACTCGGTCGTCGCGGACCTCCGCCACTCTGGCGTTCGTCAAGACGTCGACGTGGTCGCGAGCGAAACGGGACTGTGCGGTCAGTCAGTTATGAGAACTTCTGGGATGCGACGAATGGGGACCCTGGGCTGACCTCAGCATAACGAGAGAGCGCTTCGTCGTAGGTGTTTAGAATGTGACTACGGCTCTGGATGATGTGCACGGAAATCTCATTCCGAAGGATCTTAGGGAAGGAGTAAAGAAGGTCCTCGTTGAGCAGATCGAACAGCTCCGCAGCGAACTCAACGCCAGTCGGGCCGCCACCGCAGACAACGAAGGACAAAAGTCGCTTACGCTCCTCGTCACTGGTCGTAGGCAGACAGGCAAGCTCCATGTTCTCCAAAACCTTGTTCTTAATCTTCCGGGCATCATCGATCGATTTCAGGAAGTGGCAGTTGTCCAGTCCCTTGACGCCGTGGGGGTTGGTTACACAGCCTAAAAAATCGGAGAAATTAGTTTCACGGAATATTAGTCCGGCAGAGGGTAGGGAAGTTTCGAACGTACCGACACCGATGACTAGCTTATCATAAGGCAGATAGAACCTCTGCTCCTGGCCATTGGCATCTAGTTGAGATACCTCGACCAACTTCTCGGAAAAGTCAACGTCCTGAGCCTCTCCCTTGAGGAAATGGCCATGCACCCGCTGCACGATCCGACGAACAGGCTCGACAAGCGACCTCAAACCCAAAGTTCCCACCGTCGCAGACGGCAGCATCGGAGTGAACAGGAAGTAGTTGGTAGGGGACACGACCGTGACATGGTAGTCGCCGGGGTTGAGATGTTTCAGAAGCGCGATGCTACCCCAACCCGTACCCAGGATGACCAGGCGGGGCTTGTCCTTCTGCTCCAGCTTAGCCTCTGAATCACTGTCTCCAAGCAAGACCTCCGCGATGGGGAGGTTCTTAGGTCCACCGCGCCGGGGATTCAGCGCCAATTCCGAAACGGGGATGTCCTCCGCACTCGAGTTTTCGCGGTAAGTGGTTGCATCGTAGATGAAGAACGCCACGACGGCAGCACCGCTCATGACAATGAAGAAGCCGCAATAGGCAAAGGACTTGAAGACGGCATTGCGGAAGGAAGATCTCCGCGTAGGTTCGCTGGCTTCAGGGGTTGTAGAATTATGCCGGACGGAGTATTGGGGGTTGAAAAAGGCACGCGACGCCAAGCATTGAGCTGTCGCAGTGCGATGGGGTAACCGGGTTCGGGATGCCGCGAGGCCTGCTGATGCTGGAGACTTCGAGGACTGATACCGACGTGATAAAAGGGCGATTCTTTTCAGGGCATGGGGGTCCGGACGACTCCGGAGCAGCGCCGCGCTCATGGCGTCTAAGCTGGCAGGAGGAACGAGCGGTCACTGCGAAGGGGCCAGGTTGGAGATAATCGACCCGCGAAGAGACCCAATGGCACGGGGAAGAGGAAAGGAGGAAAGTAACAACGAACGATGACACCAAAGTGACAGTGTAAGAGGACAGCGAAAGAGACACCGACTGCGAGAGGAAGAGGGAAGATTCAAGGAGGAAGAACAACACTTCGAAACCACTGCACCTCGACGTCATCTGGCCAAGCCCACTTGGACCCGCTCGGCCTGCAGGGCCCGGCTTGGCACCATTTGCTCGATCGGAAATGTTATACGGAGTCGATACACACATCTATTGATTGATCGTTCTCATTGTTTGTTATTTATATTCATCTTTCATCTACTTACTAGGCATATGGTATTGAAGGATATGGTCATATCGTCACACATAGGAAAGAAAAGAAGTAAAAATGTCAGTGCGCCTCCCACCCACCGTTGTAAGTAATACCTCGTCGGCATTCCGAACGCCAGTTCCGATCCCATAAATGCATCCTCTTGGGTAGATAAATAGATAATAGACAGCCAAAAATACACGTGTCATGGTGCCATCCCGATCAACGGTCCCGGCACCTCTTCTAATTCCTGTCCGACTCTTCTCCTCCTGGCTCCGTACTGGCCCGTTTCTTGCCAGATCCAGGCTTTCGGCCGCGGGGGCGCTTGACAGGACTCTGCCCGGACATAGAGTTCTTTCGCTTCCCCGGACGGGGTCCCCCAGCTGTGCCCCAACCGGCTGCCGGGTCATCCATGTCGGTGGCCGCGTCCAGATTGTCTCCCTCGGCATCTTCATCGCCTCCAGCTTTGAATTCGTCGTCGATGTTAAGCAAAGTCGCAAACTCGCGGCACTTGTCGATCATGCTTTGCTCGCTGCTCAAGGCGGTCATATTCCGAGCGATAGCATCCCAGAACTTGTCACCCGTCACACCATGCACCTTCGTGGCTGACTTGCTGAGCTCTTTCGATGCAGCTTTGGCCTCTTTGACGCGTGCATTCGCTGTGACGCCGTACAAGCGCCGGAGATAGGTTCGGGCTTCCCAGAGCATGGAAAGGGATGCAGCTGCGGTAGCCAAAAGCCGCAGGGTGGCTGGGTTATACTGCTGCAGGGGTGCCAAATTTTCTAAACCCTCCGTTGCAGGAGCAGGCATTCCCTCTACGGTAGTAGGCTCCGTCTTAGCAATAAAAATGTCGGTTTCGATCGAGTGGGCGACAACTGTCCCAGTCGCAGAGACAATGCGTTCCATGCAGCCGATTGTCGGTACGAGTTCGGCAAGTTGGTTGTAATCGAGAAACGCGAGGTTCTGCGCTACAAAACGCGATAGTAAGAGATGCTCGGGCGGATCGCCGGTGGCGTCAAGCTTTTTCAGTTCAAAGTCGACTTTCGAGCACAAATTCGAGAGAAACTTTCTCTGATAGCGACTGTTGCTGATTTTGATGATATCAAACAGGGGCGCAAGTTTGGCAATGTATGGACGGCTTGATGCACCAGTGGGATCCCCCACCACATCGCGCTGGTAGTAGAAAGCCTCCTGAACAGCACGCATGTATTCTCTTTCGAACATTGACTCGTACTGCTGGTGGAGCATCTTGTGAGTGTCGAACGCAACTTTCGCAATCGCTGGAACAGTTGATGTCTCCAACGAGACAAGAACGCCCGCACATTCCTTAGGGTGCACCAATCCTTGACGGTTTATACTGGCAATCAGCTCGATGGCAGTCAGAGCGTACGAGTCTTGCCGCGATTGTGCGACCCGAAGCATGCTTCGCAAGAAGTGCTGGGCAATCAACGCAGCGGCACCATCGTTGTCGCTGGCCTTCAAAGACCCTCCTAGTCGCGTGGCGCCTTCCTGCTCGGCAATCTCAGCAGCAGATAACACAGTCTTCTCAGCCTTGCCTTCGTGCATGGCGAAAAAGTCCGAGAATGACCTCAGCACAATGTTCTGCAGACTAGGATTGTCTTCCTTAAACACCATAGACAGAATCTGCCTTGGGTTATCACGACTGAACTGGCCTGGCCAGGACTGGCAAATTGATCCCAAACTCTCCAGTGACATGACTCTCAGCTCAAGTGGTTGTTTCGGAACAGTGAAGGGTATAATGGCATCAACCATTAAACCAGCCACTGACCCGCCGCCCCATGATGGGAAAGCATTCTTGAAATGCGGCTCGTACTTTTCAAGATCGCAGTGTCTGCCAACACAGCCTGCAATACGGATGTAACTTTTGGCTCTGGCTAAGACTGCCGCGTTTGCACTATCAGAAAGATCGATGTTTTTGTAGTGCTGTATCGGTTTCAGCACGGAAATGGTTAGTTTCACCAACCGGTCAGTATTGTGCAGAACTCCGTTGATAGTCCAGAGGCACGCCATCACTTCATTCAGCTCTGAGCGAGCAAGCTTAGCAACGCTCTTAAAAAGGTCGTTTTGGACCTCTCTCAACAGAGTATTGTGGGCGGACGACAAATATGGCAATACGCATCGGTAGATGACTACCACCGAGCGGAAAAGGAAGAGATCCTCGGCCGTGGCCAAGTGTCCAATGTAAGGATGCAAAGTCTCTAGCTGGTCAGGCCGGAACAACTTTGCATTGGCCTTCGCAAAAACGGTGATAGTTTGCAAAAGTGCTTGCTGGAATTCTTTCGTCGATTCGGTACCTTCAACCAGCTTCTCGAACATTGTAGAGACCATTGCTTTGCATACTTTGAAGTTCAGAGAAGCGGTCTTGGAGGTGTCGGATAGAACCTTTTTAATACAGTTGTTCAAGGTGTCAAGCGCTGTTTCGCTTCGTTGAACCAGGCTGACGATGAGTGTCACCCTCTCATCGAGACCGACCTTTAGTTTAGGACCATCCTGGGCAGAATCAATGAGTCCGTGGAAGGGAGTGAGCCAAATCTCCTCGAATGTCTGTCGCGCCAAAGTCGCCACGCTATCTTCCAAGTCGCCCGTACGTTGGAGAAAGCTATCCATTATCGCAAGCTTCAACTCAGTACGCGACGTGTTAAGGTAGATATCCTTCAACAAACCGATGCAGCGCTTCCGTACACCGGCAGTCGGATCAGCGGCGCATGTCAAGATAGCCCGGCAGCCGTCCTCTTCCAACTTCGGCTTCAATGCAATGCATTTCGCGATCAAAGACAATGCGGAATCGCGGACCATGGGAGATGCGTCAGTAGCACAGCGGAGAATTACCCGCATGACTGAAGCATCTCTATCGAGAAGACTTGGATCCTTCTCGAGCATGTATATTACACTCTTCAAGCTACGACTCCGAACTTTGGCCTGGTCACTCGCAATCGAGTTGAGCAAAACTTTGAGAATAGTGTCGAAAGCCTTGCAGAACCCTGAGTTCAAGACAGTCAGGATGTATGCAAACTTGCCATGCGCCGTAGGCACAGTGTTGAATTGCCTAGGAAAAGAATCAGTAAGGTGCTGTGGGACTCAACAAAACGTACTCACCTGTGCGTCTCGAGCCATAACGGGTCAGAGAAAAGATTGGAGAAGAGTGAAACCAGGTCTTCGGTCGCGTCGTCGTACATGACTTCGTCCTTGTCTTCAGAGTTATAGTAAACGGAACAGAAGGTTTTAGACCACTGCGTAAGATAGAACCCGCGAGCACTAGCAAGCTGCCAGTTGTCTACACTGCGGTCTTGAATGAAATACTCGAGCGTCATCCGATAAGGGCCTTCTGCGACAACGAGGTCTTGTGGATGCAAAGCACGGCTCGAATACTCTTCGAACAGCTGTTTGAGAGATTCGCTGAGATCGCTATCAGACTCCTCCATTGCAGGTAGCAGATGCTGAGCAGTCACTATAAGATCAGAGATGGCAGAGCCCATCCATCCCAGGAGCTCAAGAGCCATGCTTTTCGCAGTCGCAGAACTCTTGTCCTGTTCGGCGATACCAACCATGTGAGAGGCCATGATACGAAGCAGCAATTCCGCAGCCGGCCAATCTGTGGAGCCTAGGACGCTGATCAAATCTTCGGTAAACAGGTCGAAAATATTCCGATAAGGCTGATCACCGGTCTTGGTGGATGTCATCGCCCGTTGGACGATGAATTTAACAATGTACTGGGCACTGCGTACTGCGTTATCATGTAAGCGGTTGACCTTGGTCGCAAGCTGTTCCATGGACATGCTCGACTGGTCGTCATCCACTGCCTGGCTATCGCCAAGCACTTCGTCATCGTCCTCGTCTTCCGCCGATCCAGGTGGCTTGCGCCTCATTCGAGACGCCCTAGAGTTGGGAACGTCCAAAGCAGTCGTCTGGACCAGTTGCATGACCAATGCAGTCAGAAGTTGGATATTTTTGCCGTCGGCAAGCTTGAACTGCCTGGCACTCTGCCGAGTAGATGGGAGCTTTTCAAGTGATACAAGGATTTCATCCAGGATGTATGGGCGCTGGGCGGGATACTTGGAGAAGATTTTGGCCAGTACATCCATGGCTCCACGTCGAACCGACTCAAACTTCTGAACACCGACAGTTGAGTCCTTTTCCGTGTGAGAGTTCTCGACGAAAATTAACTTAGCTGCGAAGAACTCCGTGGCGGTGACAGTTCCTTCTGAGACGTCAATCCGTGAGAGGAAATCTGCAAAAAGAGCAAGTACTTTTTTGCTTTGCTGGATTAAGGAACCAAGAACCCGTTTCTGAGCAGAGAAGAATTCAAAATACTTCGCATCCTTGCCTCCAGGACGTGCCTGGACAGCCGGGATGATACAGTGATCAAAGACTTGGTTAAAAACATTCGGTATGGCTTCAATCAAATCCTCTGGACAAAGATCTCGTTCCGTCTGGGTCCCAGACATCGTTTGCAGAAGACTCCCTATAGCAAGAAGAGCATTTTGCATGTCATCCAACTTTCTTAACCAGTCCTGCGATTCAGACTCATTCGAAGGATCGTCTATTCTCAGATCCGGAGATTGGGCAGCAATGATTGGCTTTTCACAAAGCTTCTGGATCCTATTGAGATAGTCCGATGGGATATCCTGGAGTCGGCTGTACCCAACCACTTTCTTGATTGCCTTCTGCAGCCGCGTATGGGTATCGGATGAAAGGATAGGCCCGTTCACCTCGAGTGCATGAGGTGTAGTGAAAACCACGTTTGTCTGTTCAGCAGCCGCACCGGAGGATGTACTGGGGTCGAGCTGATCCTCGGATTCGAAGATTTCATGGAGCATGTCCTGCAACTTGACTAGGGCAGCGTCTGCCTCTTCCTTTTGGTCTTTCAGCCGGATAGCCGTAAGATTTTCGCTCCCCTCAGCATTGAGTTTTCTCTTCTTCGACATGCCGTGATCGTCAATATGGGGTGGCAGCGGCTTGACGGGGATTACTACCGAGAGTTGACTTGTCTGTTGACTCGGTCGGGAGGAGGGGGTAGGTGCAGGTCTGTTTGCGACGGAAGGTTGCCTTTCATTAAAGGAGATAGGCTTTTGCGGCGGTTCTATGTCATCCGGCGTAGGGTCTGTATATTGTCAGTTCACTTCTGAAGCCCATGTGAAGCGATGAAGCCCTACATCGAAAAGCGATATCCGTGGCATCCAACATCATCTTCGCAAATGAGCCAAGCTTGTTGCTGCTGGCGACATGGTCGTTTGCCGCTGTCGAAGGTGATTGCTGAGTGCTAATCGAGCTTGTCGGCAGCTTGAACTTGCTACCGGACTAGGTGAGCATATGATATAAGAATGAAGCATTAATGAGGCTTACAATTCGGTCAACTGATCACCATCCAGCAATTGCTGCAAGTATTCCCGGGATGTCTCCAAGCGATTCGACTCGTCCCGTCCCGATTGAATTTCACCATTGAGTTGACTTAATGCTGTACGGCCGGACTGGAGGATGTGATTAATGGAGGTCGTATTGGGGGGTCGACCGACGTCCGGGCGTAGGATGCAATCTTAAGGAGACAAGTCAAGCAGTTAGTTAAAGTTCACTTTGTTCACCGAAAGGGTTTATCTCAGTCTGACCTAAACCGAATATCGGCGAGCTGGACATGGGAGAGTACTGCAACGCTTCCTCAACAGCCAGCGGCCTTTGCCAGCGGCGAGCCTGCCCGCTGGGAGCTTGAGCTTGCGCTTGGGGATGGCCGTTGATGACGACCTGAACGGCCGGATGCCAGTTTTGAGCCATGGCGGCGGATATCCCTACTGGGAAGCTGGAGACGGGTTGAAGGAAGATCTATGACTGTAGCTTAGACATGCCCTCCTCAGAGACATGGCTATGGGAGCAAGGAGAATGAGAGACCACCCCCGATAAACGCCTGATCATCCAAAGATCTCCATGGCAAACCAATGCAATAATTAATGCCAGGCACGGTTCTCTTGCCGCTGCCGCGCCTCACCGCCCGGCACTAATGGCGCGCTGGACCGTCGAAAATTGGTCCGTGCTGGAGCCATTCTTTCCGCCGCCATCCAAAGAATTCAAGGCGGGAAAGAAAAAAAAAAAAGTAAAGGGTCATATATCGATTTTCAATTGTCCGGTTGATCTGGTACCTTTTGCTGCAAACCTAAAACGTTCAATATGTCTGCGATTGGAACTCTCGTCTTCTGCACTGACTGCGGCTCCCTGTTGGATGGCTCAATTGGAGATCCCACTAAGATTCTTGTCTGCGATGTCTGCGGAGCTAGGAATAAAGGTAGGTTTGCCTTGTTGGTATCTTAGGTTGCAAAGTTGCATTCACTGACCTTGTCCCCTTTAACTTCCTATTCAGACACCGTTCCCCAGACTATTGTCTCCGAGTCCAAGCCGAGCGCATTCCCGTCTGCCTTGAGAGCGAAAAGATCTGCGGTCCAGACCTTGACGGCGTCCGACAGAAGAACCGAAGCCCTTACCCAACATACTTGCATCAAATGTGGAAGGAAAGAGATGTACTACACCACCGTACAACTGCGCAGTGCAGATGAAGGTAGTACGGTGTTTTACACGTGTGTCTGTGGTCACAAGTATGCAACCTACAAACCCCTCTCTTTCCCTGCCTTTTCCGCAATAGCCCATACTAATCTTTCTGTTACACAGGGAATCGACGAACAACTAAACGGCAAAGACCTGGTGTCTATGTTTTTTTGAAAATTCTCAATTGTACATCTATGAGTCATGAAAGCAACTATTTACCGGCATTGTAGACTTTTTGTTCGCATTATTCATCAAGCAGACACGGCAGCAGGGGCACCAGAGTCCGGCACCAGCGCATACTCCATCTCTCCGTTCTTCTCAAACTCGGCCATATCAAGAGCCACGATAATGCTGTCCCGGACAACCTGCTCGGGGTCGTTCAAGAACTTCTTCAGGGTATCCTCGACACCCTCAACGTCACCCAAGCTACCGAGGGCCTCGGCAGCTTCGTGGCGCACCATACCAGCTTCTTCTTGGTTGCTCAGACACTCGGTGAGACTAGGGACGGATGCGGGGTGGCAAAGTTGACCGAAAACGAATGCGACCTCGTGGCGGAACAGCGCAGAGGGGTCCTTGAGACCCTTGGCGAGCGCATCGACGGCCTGAACGGCGGTGGGCAGATCAGGAGGCGAGGCGAGGTCGCGCAGGGCAAACATGGCACGGTATCTTTGGAAGAGAGGAAGCTTGGTGTCCAGCAATGTCTTCTCCAGCTCAGGAATAGAGGGTTCTGCGGCTTCTAGGGGCATTGGTGGGGCGGGGTCGATGGAGGTGAAGTCACTATATCATATAGAAGCACTCAATTAGCATGCAATCCGAATGACTTGGCTGCGACAAGAAAAGTAAGGTCATACCTAGGCTTCAACTTCTCAGCCTTCCTGGCTTCGGAGTTCTCCCACACGATACGATCCACGGCGATGTCGCAAGTCTCCCGAATGACCTCGGGCTCATTCTCATCGTCCTTCAGTGCCTTGAGAATCTCCAGACTGTCCTCGTAGCCCAGAGCACCTAGGGCCTCAGCGGCCTCATGACGGCACATAACATCCTCCTCCTTGTCCTTCAGAACCTGCTGAAGGAACGCGACAGCGTCAGGGTTGCGAGTCTGACCAAGACAGTAGGCAAGCTCATGCTTCAACAAAGCCGACTTGGATGAGAAAGCGGCAGCGATGGCCTCAATAGCGGGAAGGGTGTCCTCGGACGGAGGCTGCAGGCACGCCAGGTACTTGAGAGAAAAGAGGGCCCGGAAGCGGCGCGCGAGGGGCTCGGATTCATTGACAACAACCTTGCGGAGGGTGAGGACAGTCTCACTCACGCCCTCCAGGTTGTTCTCGTTGACAGCAGACATGATAAAGAAAAAGAAAAGATTATTGATTAAGGAGTGTTTCTAGTTTGCAAAATTTCACGAGATCCAGCGGGAAACGAGGGGCAAAGAAGGGAGAAGAGGGAAAGAGGACCTTCAGGCATGAACGACGATAGGTAAATTTTCGATCTTATCACGTCCCGATAATAAATTTTAGGTGGGGGCGGCGGGGTTCCAAACCGCCGTGGCTGGGCGCCTTTTGCTTTGTAAATCTGCCTGTGCCACTCTCTGGTTACTGTATGCTCGGCGTCTTTTTGCCGGATCTGTTCCTGCCGGGATGGTGATCATCGAACGATATTTTTTGAGGCTTGTCTTCTTTGAGAAAGTGGGAGCGTAATGAGCGTTCTTTATAGTCTAATTGACAGTCATAAGGCATCCTTATGTAAATATTTTTCGCACAGTTCCGAGCAGACCTTTATTTCTATTGACTATCCTTTTTCCAGACCGCTGAAGCCTAATTCAAGTCATCGCGGGAAAGCCAAAAAGAAAGATCCACTTGCTGCATGCCTGGATAGTACTCATCTGCTACCCGGTGAACTTCCGTTCTTCCCTCGCGCCCTCGGAGGATTTAGCCTTATCCGTATGAGGTATTAGTTGTGAGTCGTCTTGCTCAACAGACAAAGTAGTCAATTTTCGCTTTCTAAGATGCCGCTTAGACTACATCAGAAGCAGCTCAACTATTTAATCATTGCTGAAAGCATTTCATAGCATGATGTCGAATCTTTTCAATCCTAAAGGAGCTGCGGCATATTGTTAACATCTCTGTATAAGATTTTCAATTCTCTCTGTTATTCACTCATAAGTACTACTTGTAGCACGCCTGTATATACAGAGGGTCACTCCGCAGTGGGCTAACACCATCCTTAGTAAGGATTGCATGCCAAAGCAACATCATTCTTAATAGTTCCTTGACCACTACCAGCTGTGCTAGTGTAATTGATTTGAGAATGAATTGCCATGGAAAGAGAGGCACAGCATGTGAAAGTGCATGGAGCCTCAACTTTCCGTACTTTAACGCTATTGCCTCAATATTCGGTCCAACGAAGACTGAGTATGAATATCGACATTTGCTACCAATGACTCTTGTCATACCAGGCACAAAGCGGCCTATTCTTCAGAAAATACTGGGAACTAGCGCAAGCGTCTTCCAAATGCTTGTCGAGCTTCTCCAGACTCGCTTGGCGCTAAATCGATTTATGAACTCAATAGTGCATACCAGCAGACAGACGGGAATTTACCGGATTATGTCAATTAAAAGTCTGCAATAGCGAAAAAGTGTAACATTTAGGAAAGTTGAATTTATCACCTAGCACAACCCAGAACTTAAACAAAGACCTGCACTTATGTACATGACACACCAGAAACCCAAATCATTTAGTCTTGATGTACTTGAGCTTCTTCGGTTCGTGGACGAAGTTGTTAGCGTAGGCCTTGGGAACGAAGCGACGCTCATTCGGCTCCTGAACGAAGTACTCGTATCCCTGCTTCTGGGCGAACAGGATGGCATCCTCCTTGCTCTTGAAGTTCAAGTGGGTACCCTGCATGCAATCGGCAGAGGATTGCCAGCCCATCAGGGGGTTCTCCCAGCGATGACCCCTCTGCAGGATATCCCAATCCATTCTCCAGTGGTGACCGTGCCAGGTTCCGGACTGCGTTGCGGGCTTCGCTTGACGGTAGATCCTGTAAATGATTGATCAGCGCGACTGATACGGGCGGGCGATTGATATCGTTTATGGGGCTTCATACCGGACAGTACGGGCCTGCAGGTCGGTGGGAGCGCCGGACAGAACAGCGGCAGCAACAGTGGCACCAGGCTCACTGCCATCCATGACGCGCTTGGGCACAGGGGAGAATTGGCTGGTTTCGTTTTGTCAGTTTGACCACTCCAATTGCATTGCCAGGTGGGAGAAATTCGTACGAGGTGCCGTGATCAATGGTAGCATCGTAATCGGGCTGATGACGGGTCATAGCCTCAGAAGGGCTCTCCTTGCGGATCAAGGTGCTCTCCGTGTGAGGAACAGTCGGGGCATCAGAAGTGCTGGATGTGCGGGAAGGGTCGCCTCGACCGGTGCCTGTAGACACAAAACGCGCATTGACAGGGGTGGCGAGCCTGCCGGCGCGGAGGCAGGCGAATCTTCCTGCTCTAGCAAGCGACATGATGGCGAGGTTGTGCTTGGATGAGTCGAGAGAGCAAGGTGCTGCGGTAGAGCAATTGCAAGTTGAGGTATGCGGCGAGTGCCGGCCTTCAGACGAGTCCGAATGCGGTTTAGCGCGAGCTGAATGAGCCTCCCTGCGTCGAACCGCTCTTCCGACAACCCGCTTTCTCGTTGGCACTTCTTCCTTCTCTCCGTCATTATCCATTGTCCTAGTTCACCTGCTAGCGTCAAGGTAAGCTGGTTATTCCTAGTGTTATGCTCTGCATTTCGCTTCTATTATATCATTGATCCGACATTTTTCTGACTTGGGGTCGCACAGATCCTACAAGATGAGCTACATCGCCCGCCGCGGTCTCTCGACCTTGATCCCTCCCAAGGTAAGGAACAACCGATATAACGACAAGAACATGTCTTTTTCTGATGCTAATTGATGTTTAGATCGCTTCCCCCAACGTGAGAATCCCTATCTTCATCTTCCCCGACCCTGCCTAGACGTTACCGCCCGGAGCAATCTCTTTCGTGCTTTACCTCGGGAACTCAACAAAACGCGCGTTATACCTGTTGAACTCAACTAACTGTCAAAAAGGCGATCGGTGCTGCCAAGGATGCTGCCCGCATGGACCGTGTCGTGAACTTCTACGCCAGACTCCCCCGTGGTGCTGCCCCTGAAGTTAAGCCCACCGGCATCATCGGCCGTTACCAGGCTCGCTACTTCGGAAAGAACCCCTCCGCTGCTCGTAAGTACACTCTATTGATCATATCTTACAGTGTGAAAGACGCTGATCATTTGCAACTCGATAGCCCTCGCCCACGCCATCGGTACCATCCTGATCCTGGGCTACAGCATGGAGTACTACTTCCACCTCCGTACGTCCCCTACATTCTTCTGGTGTATTGTGCAGCAGGACTTACCATTTCACAGGCCACCACAAGAACCACCCCCACTAAGCAGCTCGCTTTTTGGTTTCTGGGAGCGGGAGATCCTGTGTATATACCACACACTCTACAATGAAGACGATGTAGAAGAATCAAACTTGTACCACCTCTAAATCGTATCTTTTCGTCAACGTATCTTTCTATAGGATCTAAATTACATCGACTAAGCATCATGTACCAATGGGTTGCCACAAATGTAGTCTACTCATACATTCATCACAACCTCCGCGGCATTAATATCCAGCGGGACGGGACACACTAGGTGTAAATCAACATGAAATTAGATTATGGAATCAATGGTGCAATAGTGTGGTTCCTCATCATAACCTCAATCATGACCAGCTATGTTTGATACTAAGCCAAGATATAAAATTAAGTTGTAGATGAACTACATGTATTTCCACGTCAAAAATGCTCCGAAGTTTTGTGGTCTAAATGAATTAGCGAAATAAGACCGTTTGCATAGTCCCGATGTCTCAAATGGGCTTGCAAGCTCAACGACAACGTCAACAATGTCTCTATGGGTGGCACTAAAAGGGATATAAAATAAGGTCTCAGTGCAACCCATTATTCGATAAGATCTAGAGCATAGAATCGATGAATCAGATTTACCAATGGTGCTCGGCCTAGATACGTGCCTTCCTAAAAAGTACCAAGGAAGGAACAAAAGGGCAGTAGGAAGTTAATATTATTTCTATTACCCATGAAAAATATGTAGACTTGCTCTGAACATAGGGAGATGAGGAAGATTAGGGAGAAATCATGTAGGAGGATCTGTAATAAGGTGCCTGCTTTCACCGAATCAATAACATAGAATTGCAATTGCTACTGCCCAGCCTAGAAGCAGGCCTTTAAATCAGCAATTCTCTTTTCTGTCTGAGTTGGGAATTTGCACGTAATGATATTGCAAGCAGAATAGGCGCTATGTTCATCATATGGGCCAGGTTCAATGTACTCCAGGGACCAAATTGACGCATAATTACAAATGGCCGGGACTGGTTACTATGATTCTTGTCTTCCAGGAATTTGATGTATTCGTCATCGTATTGAGAAACCGTCAGGAATATCTCGTGCCGATCTTGCGAAGCCAGAAAGCGCCTTCTTAGTTAGCATTCGATGTTGCTTCGTAGGAGTGGTCGTTGAGAGATAATTGACATACTCTTTGTCCACTGCATATGCTTTCACGCCATCATTTTTGACCCATGCAACCATCTGAGCACTCTCCTGCATTCGTATAGCAGCCAACTTCTTTGCTCGCATGACCGGTTTCACCTCGATAATGGCCTGAGCGTTACCTTGCCGGTCATCGAGATACCCGTCAGTTCTGGCTTCAAAACTAGCCTCTCCAAAAGTAGCCTTAAAAACCTTTCTGTGCAAGGTCCAATTGTTGGCGAGCTTGAACGGCACAGTCAGAGCATTCATGAAGATGACAAGGGCGCAATTGACAATCTGTTCATCTCTTGTCGGGGGGTATAGTGCGCTCACTTGCTCTTTAGAAGGAGGTGATGTCTCCTGAAGTGGACTTGGGGTCTCCGGGCTCGGTTTCGCTGGCGTGTCCTCAGGGGTATCGAGACTTAAACCCTCTACATCCAGAAAGTCGGAGATATTCTTGGATTTTGAGGGTGTCTCCAAATACATATCAGCTAACTTTCGACTAAATGCTCGAGCACGTGTGCGATGTGCAATAGGAGTTGCGAGTGACCGCGGATCTACTTCATCTTTTGTGCTTATAACCTCAAGCTGATAGTGTCGTGCAATGGTGAAGTTTCCTTCCCCCATATCCTGTGATGAGAATTCTTGACAATATGTCTGCCATGATTTGTAGTCTCGAAGCATTTCCTCTGCCTTCACGATCCATTTATTGAATTCAGGGAGTATTTTCGGCAGATCTTGAATATGGCGCGTCTCCCACAGTACCTGGAGAAGCAAGAACTGTTTGTACTCAATCTTTGAGGCAGAGTTCAGCTCTGCGCCATGGATAGTTTGGCCTGTAAGGCCCATCCGAGCCATGGCAGCTTCCCATCTCTTCTCATTCGAAGGTAGATCGTCTGTTACGCCCGACATGACGATCTTAGGGATGTAGGAATGTGGAAACTGACGATACAATTTAGCAGGCGAGCAGGAATCTGATTAAGATACGTCGAGATATGATGATGCAGTTGCATATTCGCGGCCATCTAGACGTTTGAGATCCCAAAGAGAGGAAGATTGGGAAGAGAAAGGCTGTGAATAAAGATCATGTAAGTGACAGAGGATCTAGTGAAGTACCTGACTACGATGAATATTCTATCAACATATACAAAGCTCGACTTAGTGGCTTTGCGCTGGCTATGACAGTTTTATGCATACTACCCCATTATCCTAGAAGGGCCCTGGCCAATAACATATTGTCGTCATGGTGTCAGTTAGAGACCACTTGGACACCGTCATGCGCATAGAATCACTTCGAGAACTGTCGGTGGTCAATGTAATCGGAGCTCGATCGAGGTGAGCGATTGCGATATGATGTTATACGCAAGGAACAGCAACCGGAGCAGGAAAGTGATATGTGAGAAAGCCAATAGCTGTTCAAGAGAATTTCCGACATGTCTAGTAGAGTAAAGTGAAATGCTTATCCCTCAATGTAGTCGCATTCATCACATGCTAAACTATCAAGGTATTAAAGTCGTAGGATGAATGGGTTTGATGGGGCTTTCACAGCGCTTAATGTGTAGTAGGAAGCTGTGAATCTGGGATCGCTGATTGGTTACCCGGCAACCAATGTTGCTGCTTCCAAAGTGAACACAGTTCGTTCACCTCCAATGCGACGTCCTGGGAGACAAAGGAACATCATAAGAGAGCACAAAATCCCCCTTTTCATGTCTCATAAACCACCCATTTATGTGTTAATCCAAGTTCTCGGTTGTACTCAACTTATAAAGCCCAGCTATCCATCGCCATGCCACCCATGCTGGAAGCTCCAGCCCGCCGCCAAATGAGGGCCGCACTGAAGGACTTGGCGCTGAAGATCAAGAGCCTTCGAGTTGATGAACTAGACCTACAGCTATTGGAAAAACTCAATATTCGAGTCAATCTTATGTCGCTAGATGAGGCGTCACCACACAAACCATCGTATTTCGCCCCTTTGAAAGACCACGCAATTCCAGATCCCAAGGATGATGACCTTGTTGGACCATATAATGGTCTAAATGAAGAAACGGAGCCAGCTTTCACCAGTCCTATCGATCGTGCATATGCGGTAGATATTCACTTCTCTTCTTACATTACCTATTACTCTATGAAGGCCGACCGTGAAGGATATAGGACTACCTGGTTCTCGAAATGGTAAATAAGGCACCCCCCTGTGATCTAGCAATATGTACTAACGGGTGCTATGTAGTGTTGGCGATTCACCATTTGAAAAATCTAGTCTGTACAAGTATGAACAGCCTGAGTTCGGGTGCTATCGTATCGCCGAGTTGAACGGCCCTACACGTCCACATGTCAAGGCAGTCATGTACAATAATCTAGTCGCCACAGATTCCACAATCCTCTTCGGCGAGTTGATGCCAATCCTTCGAATTATGCTGACACAGCTTCGGAGGCGGAAGTTCATTCATGAAATGGTTTCACCGGTAACGACTGCACCAATCAATCTTGTCGCTTGTCAGAGCTGATGTGTGCTCCAGGTCTTGATATTCTCGCTCATGGGGCTACAAGCCCGAGTGATTGAAGCATTTTTCCACGGTGGGAATCTGGTGCTGCGCCCGACTAAGATGTATGACTTCAGCCACGGAAACTCCGATGCCTTTAAATCACTGGCCCAGTGGTATATCTTGGGAGAACCTATTGGGGATACTACCCAGGCTTCCTGATACATTGCGGGTTTCGCATCTGTTTGACATCACGTGTTTGTCAGATGCATGCTTATGGTTGTCAATCATGTTGTTCTCTAGTTCTCCTTCATCGTTCAAGCAGGGAGTCATGGTCTCTGGGATGTGTCACGTGGGGGAGTTGCAAGGCGTATGTTTGCTTACGAATTATATGACTAATTTGGGATGGGTCTGTTTCTTTCTTGTGATGTTTCTCAGCAGCCCGTCTTGCATTAATATTTTGGAGTGTACTACGACCCTATCTACGATTAGAGAAGCTTATGAACCGAACTTCTTTCCATAGTGGGACAGGTGTCCGGCTCTGACTTCGCGTATAGCCGGATGCTGGCATAGTGCACAAAATATACACCACGAGTATGATAGAGCTAGGTCACCACCCAGACAGGAAAATAGTCGGAGAACAGGCCGTGATGTTACAGATCCTTTGATTATTAGAGCTGACATTGCTGCAATTTCCTACACCCTTCGATGCCCGAGACCTCAGGTTTTGCGGCTGTGCAAAGGATACTGCACCATTACACCTCTCACAACCCCAGGCATCGAACGCCTCACTTTTTATTGTGGCTTAGACTGATGAGAGTGCTAAGAAATGCCCTACCTCTTGGTAAGGAGCGTCAGAACTTTATGGTTACGGAGAGGTAAACTATGTCGTGAAAATATCGCAAGGATAATTCCCAAAAGAGTTGTTGAACAGAGTTTCTGTGGTTGGTACAAATAGTATTGGTAGATAGTACTACTAGGTAAGGCAGGGAACTGCGGTTCTGGAACGGCCTGTAGGAGATAGGATATAATGATGAATGGGTTGGGGAAAGGGCGGGTGTATCTGCATAATGGGAACGAATGGGAGCATTAGGATTTATCATCTTATTTATTTATTATTTTTATTTTTCTATCTTCTCAATTTTTTTTTTTTTTTTTTTTTTTTTTTTTTTTTTTTTTTTTTTTTTTTTTTTTTTTTTTTTTTTTTTTTTTTTTTTTTTTTTTTTTTTCTCTCCCCAACGGGCACTGGGCTTGTTACAGCATACGAACAACGGGGGCTCTGTTATGAAACCCATAGTCTGCATAAGCGACGGGACATCCACTCTACATGCTGCGAGCACAACGTTAGAGTTTATAGCCAGGGCGTAGGATGCATCGGACCATGGTCCTTGAACGGACATGCCCGTCAAGCACTGGAGGTACTTGGTACGTTTCCTCCAATATGTTGGCCGTACTAGGCATATTACGTGAGACGAGAGGGACGGTCGGGGACACACGATAGCTACCCAAGGCAATCGATTGAATGTTGGGTATCATCCTAAGAAGTTGAGAATGAGCCTCCATGGTGATCCAGATCGGACAGTGTGTTAGGGGAAATGATGGTTTGGCTTAGTTGCCTATCAGTCTAGACGCCTGACTCATAGTAGGTACCGTGAGCTTTGCGGAAGTCGTATCCCGATTCATGCAGTGCAATAGGCTTGTGTTGGCAAACCACTGGTCTGGGTGGCAAATTCTAGGCAGTGAAAATACTACGTGCCGTTTGGACAGATGGTGATTGGTGATATCTAGGCACAGTGTCCGCAGCACAAGTTGAAGGGCAAGGTGCTACCTCTACAATACTGGTAGCTTGGAGCTCAAAGCTCAAGTTCAGGACAAACCTTTGCTCGTAGGTGCCGCGGTTGTCAAAAATCCGCAACGAGATGAACTGTCTTGTACAGCCGCCGTGAGAAACCCGGGTAGTGCACAACTGGCATCGCTCCTACGTCAATTTGGGGTTAATGGACCGATAGCAGGTTGTCCTCGAATCTGCAGAAGGGCGGTGTTTGGGAGAGCAGTGCCTGGACATTACTTCATCCCCTACTAAGCCCCGACAAAAGAGCAGCACTGCTCCTTTGCCATTGCCTCGGGTCTTACTGTGAGAATTGCTATGCATCGGCTAAACTCGGGGCAGGGGAAGAGGCTTTTCAGCATCTGTCCAGTAGGGGCTTTAGAACAGAATGAGGCAATTCGAATAAGTCACGCAGTCCTGGTGCGTTTTAAATATCTACCATCAAATTTCGTGCCTGTTGTCTTGACCTGTTCGAGTGCCCTTGAAGCCAAAACCACGCTAGCCTTGTCGGAGAAGAAGCGGGGTAAGTTGCGGATGGAGGGTGAAAGTGAGTTTAGTGAGCTTCTTCTGTCGACGAGCATCGACAACTTCTCACTGCCAGTTCAATGTGGCGCAGCAGTGCTTGAACAGTCCCCATTCCGGGGATTTTGAAAACTCCGATGTCTAGTCTAGACCCTACGTTCACCTGGCCGTTCACCCGCTTCTCATTTGCCACACTTAATCTCACCCCAGCTAATCCACTATTTGCTAACTACAACGGTTGTGCTCTGGGAGTCGGCGCTCTCCGGACTTGGTCGGTGAAGAATGTTTTCATATTAGAGCTAATGCCGCCTCACTCTGCAGGTCGATTATC
Organism: Aspergillus welwitschiae; assembly: GCF_003344945.1. NCBI lineage: Eukaryota > Fungi > Ascomycota > Eurotiomycetes > Eurotiales > Aspergillaceae > Aspergillus > Aspergillus welwitschiae. The sequence goes on from NW_020798718.1 coordinate 146,482, forward strand.
TTGTACTGTCGTTGGGCATGGTGGATGATATGGTTGTTCTAGATCGCGATTCTCGGTGGAGTGGTTAGGACAGCGTAAGGCTAGTACCCTTTCTATTCTAGTCGGAAAATTGTTCCTGTTGGTAGATAGCTTGTAGAGCCATTTGCCGGACAAATTTTGAAACATGGACCATATTCCCTTTATTGATGATGGCAAGCATGGATGTTCGAGATCTCTTGAATAGCTACTGTATCAGCTTGCGTAGCAGTAGGAAGCTCCTCAACCATGCCAAATTTGCTAGCGGCGATCCTGCCAGGAGTAGGTAAGTACTCCGTAGATAGCGGCTGATTAGTAGTGACCGACGAATGGCAGTGCAGTGTGATTCGAAGTGAGCATCAGTAACATCTGGAAGTTGCAAAAGCGAGGGAAATCTCGACCGAGCTCTCAATTCGCGAATAGAAGCTCTTCTATCCAGTACACCGCAGTCACTAATGACTTTTCAGTCCTGAAACTTAGGCAGCAAGCTTCTTCATGATCGCTTGGGGGACTGCTGGGTTGTCGATGACGTTCCGGCCAGCCAAGGTGCCTGGGGATGGCCGACAAGGCTGCCAGGGTATCACACGCAACATCGGCCATATTACTGCGCAGACGTCACCAAACTCTAGGGGTACTAGTCAGAGGTACTCAAGCAATACCTACTTTGTAAAATAGTAACGGTCAATACGAGGGGGTGCCCGTTTGCCCGTATTTGATGGATGACTCCGTCCTACTCCTACACTGCTACTATCATATAAAGGGCGGAAATATCACCCCCCGAACTACTCTTCTTTCTTATGCTGGATTTCACTCTTCGCAGAACCAAGGACTTCAACAAGTATTAGACCTTGCTTGTCAAAGCAATCTTCTTTTTTCCTTTGTTAAAATCGCTCTCTTTAATATCTGTGTACCTGTCAGCGATACAGCGGAGGGTTCCTTCTGACATTTACTTGACCTCATCTCGTCTTTTGTGGTTGCTTCTTTCTATTCTTAGCCTACCACACCCTGAATTACATTGCTTTCCTTCACATCACGCAAGGTTCAACAAAATTTATCGATGGGAGATGACACGGGAAACGGCAGAAATGCTTTCTTCCAAGGCCACTGGTCAGGCTTTCCCCCTCAACCACGCCAAGGGAATTACCTGGTACCCGGTCTTCATCCCTATGCCCCCTCATCAGTCAGTCAATGGATGAATAGATTGCGCTTCATCGTTTCAGAGACTAACATTCTGGCATAAAGCAGTATGCTCCATCCTCACCGTACTCGCCAGTATCGACCTCGAGAAGTATGAGTCCAATCGATGGCCTGCACCTAGATACGAGCTTCCTCACAGACGGATCAATGAACGACCTGGCAGGTATGCAGATGACAGACAATGGCATACAGGGACTACCTGTGGGCGAGGATGACGTATTGTCACTGGCAGTCCCTACTATGTGTCAAGCGCAGGGTGGTATTCATGTCGATGATCTCAATCCTATTCTATCAAAACTTGCAGCTGCAGTTCAGGCAAAACTCCCCCAGCAAGATGCAGCTCATCTTTATGAGCTAAAAGATCTACTCAGTGCCAGCTACAACACACTGATTGGGATGGTCCAGCGCCAGATCGATACTACAGGGTATCAACCTCATTCGCCCGGTTCGTCTGACTCGCCTGGTAGCACGCACAATGGGGACAGATACATCTGCTATCTCTGCCCCAAGGAAAATCACAACATACTATTCGCGGATCGAGGTACTTTCAGGCGCCACGTCTCATACAAACATCACCCAGAATTTCGATACCTGTGCCTAGCCCATCCAATTTGCGACTGGGGGACAAACAGGCGGGATAAGATTTACCCTCACATGAGAACCCACCGAATATATCAAGTGTCTCAAGCGCAAGTAAATCGATTTGCGATTAGGCAGAGACCACCGCGAAATTGCGGGCTATGTTGGAAGCCCGTAAGCTGCTGGGCGGAGTACTTCAAGTGCGTTGCCAACCATTGTCGTATCAAGAATGTCGATTCGACGAATTCAAGCGCAAGCTTGAGCAGACGGGGCAGTGATGATCGCGGAGGAGGTGGTAACAATGGAACTGGATTCGGTGGAAATTATCCCCCTGGAAATGGTTTCGGTCCATCGGGTCCGCAGCAGTTCTACCCCGGCAACAATGGGAGTTTTTCTTCAAGTGATGCCGGTCAGAACAATGGCCATTATGGACATAATTTCTCTGGCTACACGGGCACTACAAACCGAGATGACGAGGACTCTACCTCAAGCTACTCCTGCGGTGAGGCCGATACCGTCGCAGATGTAGCTCCATCACCATCTTGCTGTTCCAGCGACATACCACACGCGATGGATGTTCCTGCCCCATCTAGTATCATAAGCCAGCACTTGGCGCTGATGCAGATGACAGAGGAAACTGAAAGCTGCGGTTCGGTTTCGCACAAGGAGGATTACCCACCATCCACTTCTGGCGAATCTGATCTAAGAGACCTCGGTGACGAAACTTATCGCCGTATATCACGGCCTCCAAACGATGCTGCTTCAGATCGCAAGCGGACTCCTCGTCTTAGGACTGAAGATCTCTTCAAAAAGCGGTGCCAGGGTTGCGGACACGTTCTAGTCGAGTGCGATAAGTGCTGCCGTTTAAAGGAGACCATCTTCCAGTGCCACTTCTGCGCGGACAATACCTGCAAGCTCCCCGCTTCTATGAGAGACCCTCAAGAAAGCGAGGAATCAGAAAGATGCAAGCGGACCATTAACAAAGGCGACATAGGCATCCCAGGACGTCCACTTTGGACTGACCATTGGTCTCTGTCGCCAACTGAGCACTCTTTGGAGCCTCTATCCCTTTTTGATCATGATCACTATATGGAACCTGCGAAAGGTGCCAACATGGAAGCTGGAAAATCATCGAATGACCACATCCTTGGCTTGAAAGCTGCCAATGATGGGTGTGTACATTTTGGCAGTTCTTGTCCACTTAGTCTGGATTCTCCTGTTGACTCTGAAGTGACTTGTTCCTCGATGAACCTAGACACTTCATATTGCCAAGCGCTACCCTCTCTAGACGCTAAAGGACCACAGGAAGCATTCGAAGCTGTCCATAAATATGGAAGAGGTAACCTATTCAAGACAGAAGAGTTCATACAAACACTCGATATGTTGTCTGCCACGGAGTCGACATATCAGTCGTACGAAATCCTTTCTTTCTGTGTCCTGAATGCAGTGCAAGATTTCTTCGACCAGATGCTTGTTTCTTGGCTCGTCTGCGAGGCAGCCCTTTTACATACAGTGTCATTGTCGTACCGTGGGTGCTTGCCCCATTCTCCATCAATGGATGAGTCTGCTAAACAACGGTCTAGGTTTCGGTGAAAGGAGCATTTCTGAGAAACGAACCGAGTCCGCCATCAGTCGGCGCTACTTACCCCATCCATGGGAGAAGATGCGTTACCAACCCACAGCTAGACAGATTCCGCGGAGGAAGCATTCGCAGCTGCGAACGAAGCTTCAAGTGATCTCCGGGATACTCATCCTCCGTGCCACTGTTCTGAGGAGAAAGCCAATGATGATTTCATCCACAGAGACCTCCGCGGAAGTCTCCGAGCCTAGCAAGATAGGTACTGAGCTCCAGATAGTCGAGCCAGGTGTCCAGGTTTCCCCAACTCTCGAGGTGATGTTCAGCCGAGGCACAGAGGTGGTAGCGGACGCTGTTTCCAGCTTAATTACCGGCGTCATGTCTGCAACGGAAGAAGAGATGGAGTACTTCAAGCCCATATCGGTGCATATGTCGAACCTCTTCACGAAGGGATCAACGTGGCTCGGCGAGGAGAGCCTGATCGAATGAATCTGCTGCCTCCGTAGAGGCCCATTTCGGTTGACTATCTTGTTTTAATTGTACTCTTAACAATGTCTTTGTTCACGATATTTACGACCCCATGACTTTATGTTTATATCCCTTGCATTTGTATGATAATATATGTTACTGGCTTCATTAATCGCTATAATGTATGATACACCACACTGTTCCTTAACTTTTCCCACTCAGTCCATGTCATCCTCCGCCCCCCCAAGCATCGGGGATAGGAGTTAACAAGCCCGCGCACTCCGAGATGACATAACCGACCGGTATCGATAAGCGGTGCCAGGCCAGCAACGACTCAAGACCAACTATTTCGGAGCCAGTCGTGCCGACCAATTGAAGACGCAGCCCCGACACCTCTCCCTGTCCTTTATCACTAATTGCACTCCCTTGCTATTGGAAGTCGGGTGACTGCTAATTTAGCCTGCTATGATATGATCCCAGTAGCCCATTCACCGACTGCTCCCACCCCTCACGTTTTCGGCCGATCATGAGTAGTCCACCTCCGCCGCCGTCTGGCTCGCCCCCCGCCCAACCGGGGTCTCCGTCCCGAGATTCTGGAACTGTATGGCATCCCGCTAGGGAATGGTTGGAACAGGACGAGGACGAGGATGATATGGACTATGAGCCGGATGAAATAGACTCAGATGGAAGAGAAGAAGAAGAAGACCTAGATGCGGATTTGTATGAGGACGAGGAAGACCTCGATGATGCTGATGATCATCGCTTCGGTACGATTGTCGCCGCCCCCTCCTTTACAACTGTCACTTTAGCTTGATTTTGCTTTTGCATGCGTTGATTTACTTCTTTTTTTTATTCTCTTTGTTTTGAGAACTTACGTTTTCCAAGATCCGGAATTGCATCTAGGTAATATACACATTGAATTCGCTATGGATGAGTCGGACCATGAGCAACATGGTGAGGAGCGTCACGAGGGAAGGCACAATAGAGGTAGCGTGCCCGCATTCTTATTCTTACTTACTGCTGCTATTGCTTAGGCTTTGGACACTCATTATAGCAGTTTCCGCAGCTCGATTACTGAATCTCCTGGCTTCGAATGGTCTGCGCCATATCCTTCATTATAACGGACTACACGACGCCAACGTGGTAGAGGAAGACGAGGACGATTACGAGTTCGGATTCTTCGGGTACCGGCGACGAGCACGACGATCGGGAGGGCAGCAGTTTCCCAAGGTACCAAGCGAGGAGGGAGAGCAGCTCATGGGTTCTGGTGATTTCGGATCCAACCCTCACTATGTGGACAGATTGAAGAAGCGGAAACGGGCTCTGGCGACGAAGATCATGTGGCGAGAATTGGGGGTTGATGTGTCGGGGCCGCAGAGGAGGGATATGCAGTCGATAACGCAGGTGGGATTATCATAGGGGAGAGGGATGTAACTGGTTCTGGCTGACTGTTGGTAGGGACTCATTCCTGGCTCGACGGCGGATAAGATCGTTCATTTCGACTCGCGGTGCTACTCTGGACAGTTCTCGGACGATGGGAATTTCTTCTTCTGCTGCGCTCAGGACTTTAAGGTCAGGATGTACGATACTTCCAACCCGTTCGAGTGGAAGTATTACAAGACGGTCGATTACCCGTTTGGGCAGTGGACCATCACCGACGCCAGTCTGAGTCCGGACAATAAGTTCCTGGCGTACAGTTCGATTCGGAACCTGGTCTGTCTTGCGCCCACAGATCCAGCAGATTCCTCCGATCCAGCTATTTTGGATCTGTCGTCGCTTTCAGGAAGGCGAGGCGGGCGTGGCCTGTATGGCAATTCTCATTTCGGGGTATGCACACGACCGGACAAGAGCAGACCCTTCTCATTTCATCTAACTGGTATAGATCTGGTCGATTCGATTCTCAGGCGACGGTCGGGAGATCGTGGCTGGCACATCCGATCAATCGGTTATTGTTTACGATTTGGAAACGCGCCAGTCCGTCCTGCGGCTGCAGAATCATGAGGACGATGTGAATGCTGTCTGTTTCGGCGACAAGTCGTCCCCCCATATTCTTTACTCTGGTTCGGACGACACCACGCTGCGAGTGTGGGACCGGCGCTCGATGGGCGACGGGCGCGAGGCCGGTGTGTTCATGGGGCATACAGAAGGGTTAACTTATGTTGACAGCAAGGGCGACGGGCGATACGTACTATCCAACGGCAAAGATCAGTCGATGAAGCTCTGGGATCTGAGAAAGATGATGACGACAGCCAAGTTCGACACCATTGATGTTAACCGATACACGACCGGGTTTGACTACCGATTTGAACCGTATCCGGACGACTATTACGAACCTCATCCCCATGACTGTTCGGTAGTGACTTTCGGGGGCCACCGCGTGCTCAAGACTCTCATCCGCTGCCATTTCTCGCCTCCGGGCAGTACCAACTCGAGATATGTGTATACTGGCAGTGAAGACGGTAAGGTATACGTATATAATCTGGATGCCACACTTGCAGGAACGATTGATGTAGGGCAAGCGACGGCCAACTCGCGGCCGCGCGATCCTGATATCTTCACCGCTGCGTATGAAATCCGTAGCAGTCGCAGCGATGTGATGTGGAAAACATGCGTTCGGGATGCCAGCTGGCACCCGAACTGCCCTGTCTTGGCGGGTAAGTTGATATTAGATCTTCTTGATGGCAATTGCGCTAATTCTGAGGTTGCAGCGACGTCCTGGAATGGATGGGGATTGTCCACTGGTACGTGCACACTGCATACCTGGAATGACGGCGTGGATAGCGACGAGGGCGATCCGCCGGTGGCAGGGAACTACGACAGCCGATTGAACTCGGTCCGGGAATTCAACTTATTCAGGGAGAAGATGCAGAGCCGAAGTCGACCAGTCCAAAGATCGGCATTGGACGATGAGTTACATTATGAGTTATGGTGATGAGAATTTGGACGTATACGCAGGCAGGTAACTGCATTCCGCTTCTGTTCCACTGCATGACCGCCATGGCGTTGGCTGGCTAGCTGAATATAAATGAGGGTTGCCAAAAGGACCTGGGATAAGCAGGTAGTCATAGAATGTAATTAGCTCGCTCGAGGACGGGGTTATCGATAACGCGATCACATATAGTCAACAATCTAGGCCGGGCTATGAATAGCACGGTCTCTCTTAACTCTCTCAGACGGGGAAGCAGATGGCCGGCGTGACGGGCAGTGCTGCTCCCACAAACCATCACAGCAGACAGAGTACTGGGCGCATCGCAGATGGAGTAGTTCACAGCTGAAGAGAAATTTCGTGAATCATTTGTGATCGCGATAGAGTTCGAAACAACACCAGCCGGACGCGTCACGATCTGGGGTTCCGGAGCGGAAGTTCAACCGAAGCCGAGAGAAGGCCGGAGTGTGAGGTCGAGATCGCCGCTGTCCTTCTCTCTCTTGCTTCTGCTTCCATCGCGCTCCACCCGCAGTCCTGCTTCGGACACGTCTTCCCACGCTTCCAACGCTTCCATCCCATCCCCATCGTCTTCCCCTAACCCTATCCCTTCTTCTACTTCTGCACTTTCTCACTTCTTCGCTCTCTCCTCTTCTTTCGCCACCTCCGGCGTTAGCGGCGACGAGTCAGGGGATCCCAGCTGGACGTGAACCGGTGGACCTGACCTGACCTGAATTACATCAGTCTCGCGAGAGCTGAGCTTGGGAACTAACTGCGCTCACCGACGTTGTTTGCTGGATTTTCTTCTTCTTCATTTCCTGTACTCTCATCTGGAAAGTTCATATCTCGAACCTGTTCTCTAGCACAAGCGCTCTGCCGGTCCCGGCAGCAGCAGATCTCACTATCCGGCGCCGCATCTTCTGTGGAATTACCTGCAATTCTCCCCTTTTCATTGGAAACAATTAACACTTTCTACCCTTTCCCTGTACTTGAAAAGTCCTGGAACAAGGCGCCAATCTCCGTTTCAGAGCTATCAGATTGACGAACTGGTCAAGTGTTTGTTCTTTTTGAAGCTGTCTTCGCTTCGAATTGTACGTATCATCAAGCCTTTTTTATCCTCTGTTTGTTCGATTGTGTCTGCAATCGATTCGCCTTGTTCGTCCCCTGTGAGCCTATAACGTTTCGAAAACCAAAACCGTGGAGTTCCCGCACCGAGTCGGAGGATGATCCCAGAAGCCTGCTTTTGTTTTTCTAAATCCAGTGGATGAATCCCCTCCTTGCTAATTGACCGCCTGTGTCTACAGACATGTACTTCCCTTGAAATCAATCGATCCTGAAGCTGAGGAGAGAAGAAAACAAAAAGAAGATACCCAAGGAGGACTGTATATCCCACAAACCAAAGCAAGCAAGCAATCAAGTTTTCCCTTGAGAATCCGATCATAAGCTAAACACCATGGCTACCGAAGATGATAACTTCGATATTGACATCTATGGAGATGGCGGGGGCTACAACGCCAATGAGCAGGGCGACTTTAAGCCCGAGGATGAGATGAAACATGATGACACAGAGCTTATCCTAGATGCGCCGGAACCCACACAGAACGGGAACCCCAACCAAGGCGACGGCTCCTCCGACGGCACCGTCAAGCCGGACAGTGAAGGCGGCGCTCCCCATAGTGACCCTGTAACCCAGGCGGCAAACCCGCAATCCGCGGCCAAGGACGCCCCTGCTCCCCAGCAGGGAGTCAAGCGCAAGGAGCACGATGATCGACCGACAGACCCTGATGCTACCCCTGCTCTGCTCATATCGGACTTGTATTGGTGGACCACGGATGACGACATCCGTGGCTGGGTGTGCCAGGCGGACTGCGAGGATGAACTGAAGGACGTAACGTTCAGCGAACACAAAGTGAACGGTAAAAGCAAAGGGTAAGAGGGCAGCAGGAAGCTGGAAGCAGCGGTGACACATCAGTCCACTGACGTGGTGTTAACAGACAAGCGTTCCTCGAATTCACCACTCTCCAGGCAGCTACAGCGACGAAACACAAGATCGAGTCATTCAGCGCCGGCGGACAAACGCGCAAGCACATGGTCACCTACACCAGCCCGCAACCGAACCCGTTCCGCACGCTGCCCAAGGATGCGCCGATGCGCAAGGACAACCAGGCGCGCTCGATGTCCGGCAGCTTCAACTCGCCCAACCCGAACATGAACTTTAGCGGTGGCATGAACAACATGGGCGGAGGCTATCGGGGCGGACGCGGTGGATACAACAACCGTGGCGGCATGTCCGGCGGCATGGGTGGTAACTTCGGCAATAACCGTAACTTCCAGAACCCGATGGGTGGCTTCCAAGGGCCGATGGTGGGCGGAGGCTTCCAGGGTAATCCCATGGGGATGCAGAACTACGGCTTCAACAACCGCGGGGGCATGATGGGCGGTATGCGCGGTGGCCCTGGAGGCATGCGCGGTCGTGGTGGTGGCATGGCAGGACCCAATATGATGGGGATGCCCGGAATGAATCCGATGGGAGGGATGGGAATGAATGCGATGCCAGGGGCAATGAATCCGATGATGGGAGGTATGACGGGCAACATGGGGATGCAGGGTGAGTAGATTCCAGCACAGTGTGTGTGTGTGCTTTAGGCTGATAGCAGAGCAGGACAAGGTGGATTCCAGGGCCCCAACCCAGCCTTTAACCAGGGATTCTTTCCTCCCAACCAGGGCGTCGGCGATGGATCATGGAACCCTCATGGGGCCAAGCGCAGTCGCCAGGAGTGAATTGCTTGATTGACCCTTCTGTACACCTGCCTTTTTACCTTCCTCTTTTCTTTTTCTCTACTCTTTCTATCTATTATTATCTGGGTTCATTGCGCGGGTTCGGGGAAATTGGTTCTTATCACTGCAGTCTATGTTCATCTTTTTTTTTTCGCACCGATGGGGTGTATTAGACAATCAAGGGTCTGAATATGGTTTCCGTTTTGCTGCTTGCTTGCTTGCTTGCATATGTAGTTATAGTTTGAGTATAGGAGTTGGTTGGTAGTTTTAGCTTATCACTTCACAAATATCATAGCAGATAACCAGCATACATGAATCAATGGTCGTTTCTAGAAAATCTGTAACCAAAGTAAGTGACAGTGACAGCGGAATGGAGCAACAATGCACCGATTTCCCGATCGGCGGGAATTCCAGCCCCTCTTATCGTCGTCATCCTGCTTTATACAGAGACCCCAGAAATCCACCTGCTATCTTTCAATCCGAGGTGGTGATTCACTCCCCTCTTTCTTTGTCTCTAGTTCTGACTCCCATCCACGACACAGGGATTCACCACACATTCCCACGAGATACCCGGAAGTAACCACCTTGGGAAGCAACGCACACCGAGCTTCCCCGCATCCATTACACTCTTCCTCTCCCACTTATCACCCACCACCAAACCCCCTCCTACACACCCAGAAACAATTCACAGAAGAGGAAGACATTGAAAATGCAAGCCGTCCCGGAATCCCGCCAACAAACCTTCGAGGAGATCTACGGTCCTCCCGAAAACTTCCTCGAGATCGAAGTACCAACCCCCCTCCTCCCTCAATACCCTCTCCCCCTTCCACCCACACCCCCCCAACTAACATCCACCCCCCTAAAAACCGCAGGTTAGGAATCCCCAAACGCACGGCACCTCGCGCAACATGTACACCTCGTACGAAATCGTCTGCCGGACAAACATCCCCGCATTCAAACTCAAACATTCCGTCGTGCGTCGCCGATACTCCGACTTCGAGTACTTCCGGGATATACTGGAGCGGGAATCGACGAGGGTCACGATCCCGCCGTTACCGGGGAAGGTGTTTACGAATCGGTTCTCTGATGATGTGATTGAGCATAGACGGGAGGGCTTGCAGCGGTTTTTGCAGATTGTCGCCGGTCATCCGCTTTTGCAGACGGGGAGTAAGGTTTTGGCCAGTTTTGTGCAGGGTATGTTTTTCTCTTTCAGAACTTTTCTTGGTTGTTCTTTTGGGATGGGGTGGGGTGAATGTGCTAACGCTAATGGGGTTTTTGTGTAGATCCGAATTGGGATCGGAATGCGTGGTAATTGATCCTTCGTACGTACTGTGGGGGGAGATGATGATGATGATTTAGAGGGGAGGGGAGGGGATGGGAGAATGTGAATAAACGGAGGTGGAGAGTATGTTGTTAGCTGGAATTGCATTCGCAATTGCTTGCAGGTAAACGGTCTATGAGGTAAGATGTGCTTCTTTCTTTTTTGTTATCCGTTTTGTCTTGTCTATTTCCATTCTGCTCTTGTATGGCGGATATCATGTAACTAGCGTTCTGTCTGCAATGTCTGCAATCAGTGTTTTGTTTTGTTTGTTCATGTGGCTTTGTCACGGTTATCTTAGCATAAAAGCTGTTATCATCCATGGGCATATCTATATCTGCAATTCTAATATGCGGCAACCCTATCTACCGATGGTGACTGCATCTACTGCAAATGTTTAATATGCAACTACTCTATCTATGCAAGCTCACATGTAAGCTCCCTATGTAAGCTCATCCCACATCGGCGCCAAGGTATTATCTGCCCACGTCGCATCCACTCCCGAATTCTCGTCCATCGCAAACGAAAATACCCCCGCACTGCTCGTGCTCTCGTGGAGCCCCTGCGGCGGGGCTGGAGGCGACAGCGCAGGATCAATTGGCCCGCGCGCATTGCCGCTCTCCGCCTGCCCGCGAGCAGATACCCGTGCAGTATGCTGTTTGCCAGGGTGGGGATTCCCCCCCTGGGGCAACCGTCCGCTCACGGACCCTCCGTCCCGGTAGGCGTGCGGGAACTTGGTCCGAAATCGGTCTCGCAGGTCCGTCGCCCGGCGGTGGCTCAGGTTCAGTCGCTTGTCCTGCTGGATCAGCGTCCACTGGAAGCCATGCACGGCGTAGCCTTTCAGCAGTGCCTCGTCCTCGACGACGGTAAACGGGCGGCGTGAGCGTCGCCGCGACTTCATCGTAAAGTGTGGCTCGGGGATGCCCAACGACGCCAGCGTGGATTTGGATCTACTAGAGAGCGTGGGGGTAGTCTTTGACAAGGTGCTGTTCTTGGCCTTGCTGCCTTTCGAGTCAGCGTCCTTGGAGCTGCTGGCCTCATTCACCGCAGCGCCACTGGCCTCTGCATTAGCACCCCGCGGGTGTGGGAGATGGATCTTCCCCGCTTGTCCGTCGGTCCCTTCGGTTTCGGCTCGCGAGAGGGCGTTCGCAAGCGTGTCATGCAGCTGCCTGGTGGCTTCATTGGGATCCGCGGCCCTTGGAAGATTAGATGTGCACAGCCGACAGTTGCGTCTGACTTACCGATATGCCCAGGGGCAACACACACGAAACCTAAATTATACTTAGTTGGCATCCAGTGTCTCCTCCACGTCCACCCATGGTTATACCATACCTATCTTTCAAATTGGATGCGCTACGCTTGTTGAACTTCAACTCTGGCTGGGCCAGAATCGCCGTCCAGTTGCCGATGCCGCACTTGACCACCCCGCGCAGCAGAGCAGTCGTCTCTTCCTCGGTCCACTTACGAAGGTTCTTGCGGGACCGACCCCGCGTTTTAGGCGACAGAGGCTCGGTATTGTCCTCTGTGGAGGCGTCTTTATTGTCAGTCTCGGGGTCTGTCTTTTCGGATCTTGTCCGTTCCGCTGCAGCAACATCGTCCAGCAGCCCACTGGCGATATCGCTCGAATCGCCGTCCACCGTTTTCTCGACCGGAGAATCAAGGATTTCTTCGATGCGACCTTCACGTCGCTCCGCGATCTGGCTATCTGCAGCATTAGCAGTAAGTAAGCCCGGCTCCACAGCCTCGCTGCCTCGGGATGGTTTGGTTAGTAGCTGCGTGATCGAGCCGGGTTCAATTGGAGGAAGCAAGGCCGCATTTGGAGGTGGCTCGTTGAGACCATTGAGAATAGCAAAAGGGCCAAAGGGCGGCGGACGCTGCTCCTTCTGCGCCTGGGGAATGGGCAGCTGGAGATGTTCACTAAACGTCTCCGCCTGACCGCCCAGACGCCTGCGCTTGCGGAAGTGAAGGGCGTCGTCATCAAACGAGGAGTAGGGGTATCGTTCTAGGGCGCGGAGGTTGACAAAAGCCGGGAGAATTGGCCGGGGAGGCGCCTCCAGGCTCGGGAGGGAGTCCGCAGGGGCATCCGACTTCTTCGGTCGGGGAGCAGCTGCCCCTTCGGTGGCTCCAGATGGGGCCGAGTCATTGCGGGCAGGGTGGATGCCGGCATTGTTGTTACCGGAGGGTTCTCGGACGTGACTGGCACTGGGTTCGAGCGGGGAGGGCACGGCCAAGAGGCGAGACACCGGCTGACGGAGGGGAGCAATGCGGAGAGACTGAAGCTGGGGTAGTTCGCGAATCAAGGATTCGTCGAAGGAGCGGGTATAGGAGCCGGTGGAATCCATGGCGGGGCACCCATACACCCATTCAGGGGACGATCACTGAGGGATGAAGAGCACCATGTAGAAGGATAGGGGAGATGCCACGGCCATTTTCACGGTTGATGGATGGTGTGGAGGAGATGCAGATGCAGCAGATGGAGAATTGAAGCAGACTTGAATCCAGGTGGGCGGCTGATGAGTCAGCCAACTGTTAACCAACTGGTTGATAACTAGTTAACTAGTGAGTTACTTGGTTACTGTGTATCTGTATAGTAGTTAACTGGTTAACTGTTGTAGCTGGACTAGGTCTTTTATTTATTTTCAGTAGTGGGACATGGTGATAATTGAATGATAGAGCACATTCATCAGGATATCTGGTTGAAGATGAACAGTGCAGACCCAAAGAAGCATACAGTTTCCCAATGGGATCACTTGATACATTCAAGTCATCAAAGCAACCACCAAATTTCTACAAACATTGACCTTTCTTCATTAAACACAAGTAGATATGAAGGGGAAAAGAAAAAGAAAAGAAAATATAGAAAGGATTAATCACAGCTTATAATAAAGCAGTATATATCATTCCATGGTTCTAAATAAGTTCACCCATAGCCTACTACTACTACTATCCACCCACTATCCCCAATCCAGTAATCAGCTATCCATCTACTCCATATACTAACTACTAACTCTACTCCATCTCACCCTCTCCTCACCCATACAACACAACACACCACTCACCCCTACACCACAATCCCACCTTGAAACTGGATCAAAAATGCCAACCACCATATTCCCCCCAATCCCCTACTTCATCTTCGGCATCTTCGAGCCCCTAGCCCTGTACGTCCCCCCACCCCCCCATCCCCCATCCCCATAACTACTAATAACTTTCAACAGAATCGGCGGCTCCCTCTACCCCCACCTGCAACCCTCCTCCTTCATCCTATCCCAAATCCCACATAACCCAGACACCACAGGAACCATCACTCCCTCGTCGCTCTCCCTCGCCTACCAACTCTCCAACATCTACTTCCTGCTCGCGCTTCTCGGCATCGCGCTGATCCACAGCACCTCGGAGCCCAAAGTCCTGCGCAACTATCTGGTGTGTTTGGCGGTTACGGATCTGACGCATATCTTGGCCGCGGGGTATGCCATGGGATGGGAGAGGTTCGTGGATATAGCCGGGTGGAATGCGCTTACGTGGGGGAATGTGGGTGTTACGGCGGGACTGTTTTTGAGTAGGGTTGTGGTGTTGGCGGGTGGGTTGGGGGGTGTTGTTGGTCAGGTTGGTGAGGGGAAGATGAAGATGAAGGCGAAGGGTAAGGGTAAGGGGAAGAGGAAGGGGTATTGATTGTGTTTCATGTGGTGTGGATGGTGGATGTGTGATTATATTCTAAGGGTAAAAATTGGAAATGGGTTTATTAATCACTGGACATAAAGTGTAGGATGGATGGATCCCGGGAACCCGGGGATTATCAATCGCCGTTGTTAGCCAACTACTTAGTCACTAGACACTAGTCTAAGTAACTAGGACATGAATGAGAGGAATGATGGCATTGAGATCGACAGTTACCTTTCTCGGGTAAAGAGAAATAAAACTACTAGTAGTAGTATTACAGCACCGATTTACCTTCCCCTTTCAAAACTGTCTTTCTTTCATCTCGACCTGACCCGCTCGGAGTTATCCGATACCCACTGCACCACCATCATCATCATCCCTTCCCCTGTCTAAGCTACTAATAGACTAACTTCTACTTCTAGCTTAGCCTATCGTATATCCTACCCAACGTACACTTATTCAAGAATAATAAGAACTATTGCCAATGGTCTAGACCCCTATCTACCCTGTGAATCTTCGGCTGGCTGTACCCTACCCTATCATGACTGGTTGTCTAGTTAACTATGTGGCCATTCTAACACCCCCGTTCGGAAAGGAAGTGCACCAAGCTCACGGTCTAGATTCAATTTCAATGAGAATTGCAGTATGCTGTGTAGTAGAAATACATGCCCAAAGAACGAAAAAGAACAGGGATTATCCGAAATCAAGAAGAAGGAGAAAAAGGGGGAATGATCACAAGACATCAATAAATCAAATCAGTCAACACAAGGAATAGGAAACGATAGGATAGGAAAGAAGTCGTCATATTAATCAGCGGCTTACTTGCTTAGCCAGATAGACCAGATAGCTTTTTTTCCCTTTTTCTCTCATCCTGTCTCTCTGCTGGTACGCGTCATATTACTGCCCATATTGTGTGCTGCCTAGCCGTTCATCCATTGCGTCTAGATGACATCTTGTTGCCCCAAGCTCAGACCACCGCCACGTGTGCTACTAGTCTAGTTGGTGGGTACCTGACGTTGCAATTGCTGGAACAGTTGGTGCAGGGCTGGCGGGCCGTGCTGTTGGTACTCCCTAATGTGCGGGAAGAGGAAAGGGAGGCCCGGCGACGTTTGGAACTCCTGTCGGTAGGCCACAAAGTTCTCTGTCGGGTCCAGCAGGTACGCTAGTGCAGGGGGCAGCACCGGAGTCAGCGTCATCCGGTTGGTGGCGCTGTCTGTGTGCGTGAAGGTCGAGTGGGACGTGCTGTATTTGTAAAGACCGCTGAGTATCGACGTGAAGGAGTGGTAATTGCGGCAGGTATAGAGAGCCTGCTGTTGTTAGTATATGGTTCCATGTTATACACTCTCACAGAAAGGATAGTACCTCGACAATTTCCTGAATGTAGCCTATCATGTCTGGTAGTCCTGTGCAACATTCCCACACTTCCAGGCTGCGTAACTCCCATAGCACAAGGAGTCGTTTGATTATGGCATCGGGTTCCACGAAGCTTTTATGGCTCAGTCCTGAGAAGTACTCTTCGTCGACAGCGGTTGTTGTCTTGGCAAAATCGAGAGCTGGGGCTGGGTTCGTCAAATCCAACTCATCTAGCAGGGGGATCTCGACCGAGAATGGCTTCGTCCAGTTCATCTCTCGGGCGTGGACGTATGTTCGGGTAAACCGTACCCCTAGTACCGAGAGCTCAAGCAGAATGGCCTTCAGACTCGGTAGATGCTCTTTGAACAACTGCTGGATAGGCGCTGCTATGAACTGGAAGCCCGGGTACGGCGGACTGGCTGGTACTGGCTGTCTCATGGCGTGTAGGCACCGGTTTACGGCACGGTGGGCAAAAGGGCTGCGAGTCTGAAGATGCTGCTCCGGCGTCAGCACGTTTGCAGCGGTGCAATGATGCTAGCATACCAATTACGTACCTGTTCAACCTCCTTGTACTTCCCCAGCTCCTCTGGGAACATTTGCAGATAGTTGAGCAGGTGGATGTAAAGCGCTGTATGCTGTTGTAAAAACCACTCTACCGAGGGTGCTCGGTAGCCCAGGAAGTAGCGGACCAGTTCCTCGAACGATATTCGCGTGAAATGAAGATGACTCTCTGTGTCGATGGCTTCTGCTATTGCTATCGAGGGCAGGTCACTATCCCGCTTGGTAGGAAGCCAGCTCCAAGGCTCGAGAGGAGGACCGGAGATCTGACATCGTCGGATAATCTCCTCGACCTTCTGATAATGGGACAGATTGTCGATGAATGCCATCTCATGCGGCTCCACGAGCGAGTACAGGAACGCGGTAATGGCTTGAGGATCGCGTTTCTGAAGAGACTTCCGCGGGAGGTTGTTGTCTCGAAACAGTCCGAATCGGATCACCCGCTTGATCTCATGGGGATCGAAGGCCCAGAACACAGTGGTGGCCTCGTCCTCCCACCACTGATACGTGAAAAAGGTATGGGGAATCTCGCCCGAGGGAAACAGTTCCAGGTAGGAAGGCTGCCCCGACATGCACGGGAACGGCACGCCGGCCGAAGGTGAATACGCAGACATGCCAGAAACAGTCAAAATGCTTTGCGGGATCTCTGTTCAAACAACGACGAAGGGGATCGGTCTGTCCCTTTTGACACTGGAGGAGACTACGTACGACTCAGCAACAGAACAACGTAATGACGAAATACGTAGCAGTGGACACCGCTACCTTGTTCCCGGGGGTCCTTTTATCCCTGTAGGATGTAGTACCAACGTGTGATCGGGAACCAAGCCCTTCCCGATGCCAGGTATTGATATCAACCTCCGTCAGATTCTAGAACGCCCCAGGACAGGCATATAGGGCAGGGAATAAACGACGTCAGATGAAACAGGCCGGGGACTAACCTCACGGAAACCGGAAGGAGGAGAGGGCTCGAGCCCAAGGCAACGGATGTACACAAAGGAAGGTAAAAATTGGGTAGTTGACGAGGACACACCGGCCGGCTTCCAGCAGGTTTGAACGAGGGTAGATCGAATGGAGCAGGAACAGGGACCGAAACAGAAACAGAAGTAGAAACCCAGATAAGGGGATTAATCCAAACAGCTAGCTCTATTGTATTGCACCGTGCATTGCACCACCAGAGAAAATCTGCAGAAAGCTGGCCACGCTGGAATGATAGAGCTTATCTTCCTTCAGCTGGTGCAGACTACTTTCCGTTCTTCAAGACCTTTTGCCACGTTTGACAACTCACGGGGAGAGCTGGATAGGCGAGAGAGGGCTCCCATCAACGGAGCACAAAAAAGCTGCTTCTGCTTCTGCTGCTGCTGCTGCTGCCTGTGGCATCCGAGCGGCCAGAAAGCATGGCGGCAAGTGGCGCATTACAGGACAGAAAGAAGAAGGGCAGACGAGGGCTGATCCAGATCCGAACCACTGGGACCCGGGAGCCAGGATAGGCTAAAGGGACGGAGATTACCTTTTGATACAGGAGCTGAAATCATGGCTAAAGCCTAGCGGTGGGCCGACGACTCCAATCAAGCGAGCTGGCCGTCGCATCATTTAATCGTCGACTGGTGGCCAAGGGAAGGAATGCATTCTCCGGCCCCTGGGAGGACCGTTAGGTCTTGGGGCCCGTCTAGGAGCAGCCGAGCAGACCCTCCCCACATGGGCTGTGAATAATAAACCGGATTCAAGCATCAATAATCGTTGTCTCCATAAATAATCGGGGCCGTTGGCAATAGTATGACCGATAATAGCAACAATAATAAAGGACGCCAGTCAACGGCGGGCCAGTGGAACAAACAGGTAGCATTCTAGAGTGGAAAAGAAATATGAGATAAACCTAGAAGGGAAGTGAATTGAAAAAATAAAATAAATAAATAAATAAAATAATATAATATAATAAGATAAATTGAACGAATTTTCAGAAGAGAATAATCTGAAAAAGAAATTGAATATTTAGAAAGACGGAACAAGAAAAAAGAAAAAAAGAAAAAGTGAACAAAAATCCAAAAAAGGAAATTGGAGAGAGAGAGAGAGAGAGAGAGAGAGAGAGAGAAAGAAAATCATACACAATACAGAAGAGATTAGAGAAGCGGTCAAGAAGATGGATGGAGCAAGAGGGAACAGATGGAACTGTGCGTGCACAACAGCATCCCGAGAGGGTCCGGGTCATGCAGGACTATTTCGGTTTCTGGAAGGTTCACCTGGGGCCACATCTCATCCAGACACGGAGAGAGAGAGGAAGAAAGAGAGACTGTGGAAGAAGAGAAAGAGAGATCAATCTTGTTCGTATCCAAGAGCTGTAGCGGTGTACAATGACAGGATATTAATGAAGTCAACTATACATCAGCCTCGCGGGAGAAGACGAGGCAGTCGAGCCACTGAGCAGCAGCTACAGTAGGAACAGCTGAGTGGGAGGCGAGTTTCGTCAAGCGCCAGGAGCACGGCTGAGAGTAAGCCAAAGGCAAAGGCAGAGGCAGAGGCAAAGTCATCGTTGTCACAGTCATGATGATGATGATGTCGAAGCATGAAGGGCTGATCCTCCTCCCAAGTCCGCTGTGGGGACCCACCAGCTGGTCCTGCTTTCTAGCTTAGCTGGCCAGAGAGATGCTGTGTCGAAAGCCGGTCACACACGAATATTGTCTCCAGCACGGTAGATGGTCGTATCCATCTCCCTGTGTAAAATAATAAAAAACCAAAGAAGAAAAACAGATCGGGTGGCTCGCAACCTCTCTTGCTACAGCTGCAACTAAATTAGTGGGTGAAGCGAGTGCAATGCAGAAAAGCGTATCGCCGCTGATCGGGGCGATGGCGATCGGGGGGTTTTGCTTCCTGGCGAACAATTGGAGTCTGCTTTCCTTCTAGCGGCCCCAGATGGCCTGATGGACCTCGCTGGGTTCATCGTCATTGGCTTATCCTATTTTCTGTGAAATTCTGGATTCTCAACTCCAGTCCAGTCCAGCTCGGATCCGTCCCCAGACCGAGGTAGGAATGATGACGACGGCGGACTGGGGATAAATAGAGAGCTAGACTAACTAACTACTGGCCTCGGACGTGTCCAGCCAGGGTCAACCTCTCTCCAGTGTTACCCTCGACAGCCGACGTTGCATGTCCCACAGACCGGGGGGGAACAAGACAGTTGTGGATTCGGTCACTAAGGAAGGATTGACCATGATACCAATAGCAAGTGGGAGAGAAAAGAGAGTAAATGGAGATGAGAGCAGCAGTGGAGGAGCTCGTGGCGGTGGGTGTCGTTTTTCGCCAAGCAGGATCCACCAGCAAGAAAAGAAGAAAACAATTCAATTGCTCTGTTGTTCTTCTGGAGTACTACAATGCATCAGTGAAGAAATGTAAATCCTTCAATATTCTTCCTCTTTGCTTCTCCACGGTACCTGGTGCCTTGATTGATCCTAACTCTCAGGAACGCGTGGATACCCGCCCTCGGAACATCTACCCAGAAGGTTGGAAACTATCGAGACAAGCTAAACTTCGCCTTCGGGTGGAATGGGCGGAGTTGGGTGATCGAGTATCTCCACCCCGAAACTCCCATCCACTAGACTACCAGAAACCAGCCAGATATTGTGGCGCAGGGCAATAAAAGGATTGAATTAGGGGCCCCGCTTAGGAGAAGCCCTGGTGTGCCCGGCATCAACTTGCTGTCTAGTTATTAGACCAGATGTCTCTGCATTGACTCTGAAGGCAATATTGTCGATGACCACAAGAGGCCCCAAAAAGCAGTCAAACCTTGAATCAGCCATCCGAAGCATCCTGCTGCAATCATCAGACACCGGAAGTTGCGGGTTGCAGATAGCCACGGAAGCGCCGCTGCACCCGGCTTCCCTCCACGTTGTGCCCTTCAACAGCATCCAGGAAGAGTAAGGCATCTTCGACATTGGAGCGGAGTACTCCGGCAAATGTATTCCGTGATAGCCCCCGTTAGTTGAGACCCGCTCATTCTGCCCCCGTTTTCGCGGCCACGGGCGTTCCTTGAGGAGGAGACAGGACGTCCAAGAAGCGAACGAACTGAAGCTTCCCTCCATTTTGTGTCACGACTCACCACTTTTGCTTCCTAGCCAGATTCTACGTCTAGACCAGTATGGTTACCGTCCTGCAAGAACAGGGCTGTGTCGCTGAGCTGTCGTATGCAGAGAGAGGGTGACCTGGAACCTCAACGCCCCTGTACTTACTTCACTTGCACGGCCCGGGAGGTCCAGAACTCGGAGCGGATAGCCACAGCCATAGCAAGCGACAGCTATTGATGGGTGGCTGACTGGGCTTGTATGTAGGCGGGAGGAGTCCTCCTGCAAGAGCGCAACGGTTGTTGAGACCTTGCCAAAGCCTAGATAAGTACAACTCGTAGTCCGTAGCTATGTTGTCACTCGGTTGCCTGGTTCCCGTCTCTAACATGGCCGCTTACTTACATATGATGTCTAAATACATACATACATACCTACATACCTACCTACATGATTGCTCTCTGTGTCTCCCGCATGCTGTGATGTTGTGCGAAAACAATCGCTTTCACAAGCCATCTGCCGTGCAGATGCGTGGGGGCTGCTTACAGCCAAAGCCTATAGTTGGCCACTGTGGGAAGCATGATAGCTTGGTCGCCCATATTCCAGGACAGAGACCTGTCCACCCAGATAGACGTGGCCCGCTAGACCCGGATTGGTTCCGGACGTGCAGCATGCATGAATCCTGGCTCGGAGGCTAAGGAAGTATGTATGGTCTGCGTGGACGAGTGCGTGTGTGTAGAAGCGAGTTAACGGGCGGGCTATGTCACCGTGGCTTGAGACAAACATTTCGAAGGCCTCGCTCACAGGTCAGGTAGGTATATAACCTTCGTACACATCTACCAAACGGAGAGAAGACCACTGCCGAGCATCTTCTGCTTTTTCCAGGGCTCGGGGGAAGCAATATGTGAATACCCTTGGACTGAGCAACGGACACCGTGATACAAGTGTGCGATGCCACCTTTCGCTCGATGATCGTGCCGCCTCGATCCCTCGGACGAATCCTGCCGGTATCCTGACTGACATGGCCGAGGAACATCCAAGAACCTAAGGCACCTCCATCCGCAAAGGGCAAGATGGTGGGCAAGCCTTTCTACCAAAGAGAGAGGGGGGGAATGAAATGAAATAAAATAAAATAAAACTGAGCGGAGATGGTCGACAGAGGAAAATAAGATATGGAGGTGGAAAAAGAAAGCATTCAAGCAAAGGCGCAATCCGCAAGTGATGGATCGCAACCCCATCTTCCCTCCTCCCCCCCCTTTTGATCCTGTTTTCTGAGCTTAACCGAACCATCCCGAGCGCCAGAAGGCGTGGATCGAAGGGGAGTCCGACCACGGCGATGGTCGAATATCAATTATCAATCACAGTGAGATCGCCTAGGTCAAGATGACTTGTCAGTTGACTTAACGCAAACTAACCCATGCGACATGGTGGCTAAGTCTGCATGGTCAGCACCCGATTAGTTTGGCGCTTCCTTTGATATGCCGAGGATCGAGGGGAGGAGGAATCGGGCCAAAGGGGCGCCGGCAGGAGGATGTGTCCAGATGAATCAATTCCTCTCTTATCATCCCATCCCATCAGTGTGCGACTAGAGCGGCACCTGCAATCTGCACCGGCATCAGCAACCAAGAACGAACTAGATTGCCAGTCCGTCGAAAGACTCCGCCATCTTCTCATCCACACCACAACTCACATTTATAAAGTATTTATTTTTCCGTTCTAGTTCCCGTCTCTTCTCGCTAATTCCCTCCCAATCCACTTTACCCCCACGGCTGGGGAGAGGAGGTAAAGAAAAAGAGGGGTGGGAATAAGAAGAGGAGAAGGATGAGGAGAAGATCCATACTGACCTGCAGCAGCCCAGTTGACGTGTTACATTCCTACTTGTAGCCTTGTACAGAGTAGATGGGCGTTCGGTTGGCTGGATTCAACGAAACCAAGGCAGCACAGGAGGACCCCCCCCCCCCCCCCCCAAGACTCGCAATTCCTCATAGTCTGATGGGGCGACCACTGCTCCAGGTCGACTTCGGCCAACTGCTCCAGCCACTGTTCACTCCTCCTTCAAGTGCAGCTTCCCATTTGGATCGGTTGGCTCCCGGCTTGGAATGTGAGACGTAAACTTTTTCCAAGGACCCATGGACAGATTGCATCGAGTATCCCACCCTGCTGTCTCCCCGGCGCCGTAGCATCCCTGTTAGAGGTCACGACAGGGTGGACTCGAGGCGACGGGCCGTCTAAATAGCATCTGCGCAAGACTTACGTGGATTAGATAGATCTGCTGGGGTGGCACGGGAGTATCCGGCGGAGTTGCTCCATGAATGGGTCCGGGAAATGGACAGATGAAAAGGGGGACAAGTGGGAAAGTTGGGGTGGTAAGAATAAAAGAAGTGTCCTACTGCAGTTGGCCCAGATACGAATCCTAGGAATGGAACTAAAAGGGCTTCAGAAACAATGGTATCATACTATCACAGGTAGACAGACTTGGCATCTTGACCTTGCTTTAGTGTACAAGTCTACGGTACAGTAACAGGTGTAACTTTGTGTCCTGTAGACAATTCTTTCTCTTTTTTTGTTCTGGATAACGCTTCATATAATTATCGTAACCGGCGTCATACAGGTCCACAAAGCAAGACAAGATGTCATCGCCACAGCGGAATTTTGCAACGCTTTTATTTTTCCGGCAGCCTACATCACTTACCATGCCACATCTACTGGAGGGCACGGCGGCGGTCACGCTCCTCAGCGATGGAGAGCTTGACACCCTTGCCCTTGGGCAGGGAGATCCAGGGCTTGTCCTGACCGATGACGAAGACGTTGGACTCACGGGTGGCGAAGGTGTTGTCAATAGCGTCCTTGATGTGGACGATGTTGAAACCACCATCGTGGCGCTCACGGTGGGTAACGACACCGACACGACCCATGTTACGACCACCGGTGGCCATGGCGACAACACCAGTGTCGAACTTGACGAAGTCGGCGATCTTGCCAGTGGCAATGTCGATCTTCACGGTGTCGTTGACCTTGATGGCGGGGTCGGGGTAACGGATGCTATAAAAAAAGCCCTTGTTAGCACACTTTGTTCTCAAGTTGCGGCTCCTTACTGTGTTCCAGCAAAGAACTGCGATTCTAGTTCTGTCGTCCTCCGCCGATCAACCAAAGCTTGGTCCAACGACTGAATGACGCGGAACTTGTAGAGAGTATGCACTCACGTTCTCGCATCGTGCGTAACCAAGAATGGGATCCCGCCCTTGCCGAGCTGAACACGCTTGACCTTGCAGAGCTTGTACTCGGCCTCCTCAGCCTGGATGCGGTGGACGGTGAAGCGACCCTTGGTGTCGTAGATGAGACGGAAGTTCTCGCCGGTCTTCTCGATGCCGATGACGTCCATGAAACCAGCGGGGTAGGTAGGGTCGGTGCGGACCTTGCCGTCGACCTTGATCAGACGCTGCATCATGATCGCCTTGGTCTCACGGCCGTTAAGGGCGTACTTGAGACTATATACCTGTCAGTCCTCCTATTCCGATCCACTCTTTCGATTCCTTCGTAATCGCTGGATGGCTCGTACCGGTTGCGGATGAAGACGATCAGGGGCAGGCAGTCCCGGAGCTTGTGAGGACCGGGGGAGGCCTTGGGGGCGTAGGTTCCGGACATCTTGTCCAGGAGCCAGTGAGAAGGCGCGCTAAGGCGCTTCTGGTGCTTCTTACTGTACGAGCATGGTGGTTAGTTTTCAGCTCCTCAAAATCTTCAATTCTCCTGCCGTAGCGAAGATAGACCGGTGAAAACGCAATTCCACCGGTAATCTCGCTGCGTGCAGTGGGAACAACATTGGGCGTGTTACTCACGGTCCGCGAGGCATCTTGGCTGCTTTGTCGACTTGAACCGGTTAGTTGTCGAAGTGTCGCGAGGAAAAGAAGGAGTCGGGACAAGGACTTCAGCGGCTGATATCCAGCCCATCTGCATTTTTCGCTTAGCGGCTGGTGCCAGCGGGGCTTAGCCCTAGCACTAGTACCGTTCAAAGTTGCACCCCACTAGTCCCAACCAGTACTAGCCCCTGTGGGTCAAACCACATTACATAAGCAATACTGGGTCCAGGCTTGATTTACTCCGTATGTTCAATGCTTTTTGCTTTTAGTAGCTGAAATGTCTAGAAACAAAAGGATATCTGACGCCGTCTAATCGCTATATGCCATAGATCTCTTCACATGTTTAGATGTAGCCCTTGATGACAGCAACCTCCGCGTTGAGGATGGATGATCCAGCAGCGCCGATAACGGTGTTGTGCGAAAGAGCAGCGAAACGGAGATCGAAGTAGCCACCCTCATTGCCGTCGCGCACCCGTCCGACGCTAACGGTGTAGCCCTTGGAGATGTCCCGGTCCAGTCTAGGCTGGGGTCTGTCGGGCTCGTCGAACACTCGGATAGCCTGGGCGGGTGCAGAAGGAGCGCCCAGCTTCTGAGCCTCCGACTGGTACTCCCTCATGGCCTGAGCCACCTGCTCTGCGCTGGGAGCAGGGCGGTTCTTGAAGCGCAAGGAAACAAACGCCATGTGACCGTCAGTAACTCCGACGCGAGTGCAGGTGGCGCCAACCCGTAGGCCGGACTGCTCTTCGAAAGCAGTAGCATCGGCGTTCAAGGAGCCCAGGATCTTCTGGGCCTCGTTCTCAAGCTTGTCTTCCTCGCCGCTGATAAAAGGAATAACGTTGTCCAGGATATCCATGCTTGGCACGCCAGGGTATCCAGCTCCAGAGAGAGCCTGCTCGGTGAAGACCTCCACCTCCTCAACGGGTCCAAACTTGGCCTGCAGGGCAGCGAATGGGATAACAATGCCAATGACTGCGCAGTTGGAGTTGCAAACCAAGAATCCCTTCTTCAAGCCGAAGTGTTTGCGCTGGTGAGGGATGAGGTCCAGGTGCTGGGGGTTGACGGTGGGAACGACGAGAGGGACGAGAGGATGCTTGCGGTAGTTCTTCGCATTCGAGAAGACGGGGATATCGGCCTTGATGAATTCCATCTCTGTAACATTTGTAATCAGCAGGTAGTACTGTCACCTGGGAAAAGGACCACATACCAACATCACCCGCAATGTCGCTGTTAAGCCCAGAGAAGACGAGATCGCAGTCAGCGAACTGTTCGGCCTTGCAGTCGCGGAGGACAAGTGTGCTAAGCTTCTCAGACATAGCCGTAGACTGCTTCCATCTCACGGCATCCTTGTACTGCTTGCCCGCAGAACGCTCAGACGCACCGACGGCGTGCAGCTCCAGGAAGGGGTGGTCGGCAAGCAGGAGGATAAAACGCTGGCCCACGGAGCCGGTGGCGCCCAAAACACCTGTATGTCATTAGCACTGAAGCCACACGCAATAGGTAGTGTTGTATATCCATACCGCACTTCTTCTTAGGATACGAGGCCATTTTGTTTGATATCGAGTAGGTCGCTCTGCGATTCTCGTGATCTGATAATTGTCAGTTGTTCGTCTTTAATGGATAACGAGACAACGATGGACGGTTTTAACAGAAGTGTGGGCATCAAAAATCTCAATTGGAACATGCTCACGGGGAGACATGGCCAACGTCCGGTTGCAGCGCCTTAACCGTTGGAGCCCCGCAAGGGATGAAAGCACAGTTGTATCTCCACTATCGACATTTTTGAAGATCGTGACAAGATAGACAATTGAGTCGCCATGTAATGGCCACGATGTGATTGAACTATGAGCAAACAAAACGAATTGCACTCACCTCTTAGACAACGATGCGGAAGTTGGAGAGGGACAAGAGTGGCGTTACTGATTAAAACTGCGATATCGCTCCGGAGCACATCTGCCCCGCTGTGACTCAGCCCTCACTAGTGACTGACTAACCATCCCGCAGCTTTTGCGCCATTATGATTGGCTGATTGCTCCGATCTTATAGAAATGAAAATGGCATCATTTTAGGCCCTTGCACTAGACCAAAGATGGGGTCAATATGGTTGAAAGAGACATAGTTGCTATGAGTCTAGCCTTTGATATGTACATTATTCTGTCCATCCATAGTTATTGATTGTGCATATGTCATCCTCGGCTGAAAGACCAGAATGCTCCGTCTATGCTTCGTCCTCATAATCGAAGATCTTGCCAGGGTTCAATAACCAGTGTGGGTCGAGAGACTTCTTGATAGAACGCATAATTCCAATCGTAGCTGGGCCAAGCTCCTTCTTCAGCGACTCTTTCTTCCCCAATCCCACACCATGTTCACCCTGGTAACTAGTCAGTCATGCGTTCAGATACAAGTTCAGGTTGCAGATGTCTTACAGTGCAAGAGCCTTCCATTTCCAATGCACGATCAACCATGTCGTACACAACCTTTTCTACTCGCTCCCTTTCTTCTTGGATAGTGCGATCATATAAGATGCTTGCGTGGAAGTTACCATCTCCAATATGCCCGAGGATACTGGCAAAGATTCCAAGGTCATCGAGTTCTTTCTTGGAGATTTCTACTATGATCAGCTAACGTCCAGTACTGGGCCATGAAAAAACATACCAATAATGTCTGGCAATCTAGAGATCGGTACGGAAACGTCGGTTGACCATACTTCGGATCCTCGCTCTCTTAGCGCCAGCATACTCCATAGCGATTGTTTTCGCGCAGACCATAAATCATGTGCTTCTCGCTCATCTCTTGCAAATTCAAACGAGCTTGCGTTGTTGTTCTTTGCTAATGCTTTAGTCAGATTAATACTGTCCGCGACCCCCGCCTTGGTGCCGGAGAACTTGAAGAACAGGGTGGGCAATTTCTTCCATGTTCTTCCAGTTCCTCCAGCGCGGTTGATGACATCCATCTGTATCTCATCAAGAATCTCCATGCACTGTACTTGAATCCCTTTTCGAACAAGCTGCATGGCAGTGGATGCAGCATCACGTATAGTGGGGAAGGTCACCACGCCGACACGAGTCTGCTCTGGAATTGGCGTCAATTTCAGGGTAGCTTCAGTCACAATACCAAGTGTTCCTTCAGACCCAACAAACATTCCCGTCAGGTTATACCCGGCTGAAGTTTTGCGTGGACGTCGGCGTGTCTTGATGACACGACCATCTGCCAGCACGACAGTAAGGTTGATTACCTAATCTTTCATGGTCCCGTATCTCACGGCATTGGTTCCACTGCAGTTTGTTCCAATCATACCACCTATCATTGCAGACGGTCCAGGGTCAACGGGGAAGAAGAGACCGCTGTCCTTAATCTTCTCATTCAGATCCATCCACTGAATGGACGGTTGAACTACAACGTCCATATCAGATTCGTGCAACTCGAGTATCTTATTCATCGTCACGAAATCAATGGTCAACCCGCCGAGAGGGGCCGAAAAATTGGCCTCCAGACTAGAACCTCCGGAGTAGGGTATCATTGGCATCTTGTATTTATGACATATCTTAGCGATTTTTGAAACGTCGTCTGTATTCGCCGGGTAGGCAATGGCAACTGGCAGACGATCAGCATTGACGCTGGACCATTCTGAAAACCCATGTTCTTGAAGATCGTCTTGGTCGGTGCTGATGACCTCATCGCCTAGCGTGGCTCGCAGTTCTTCAATGGCCTGTTTGTTCAAACCGACGTTCAGTCAAGTGCACATAATATACTACTATATATATTGCGAACACGGGAGAGCTGGACAGTTCCCTACCTTCTCAAAATCCTTCGCAGATCCATACTGGGGTTGCTTGCTATTCAGAGACTGGGACTGTCCGCTCGTCGCAGCATATGCATAGCCGACGCCTGCAGCCAAGGCAGAGGCTAACAGGGTCCTGCCTGAAGTCCGAGAACCTGAAGGGTTGCCAGAAGGCCCAGTATTGGCATCATTTCCCTGTCCTGCATTACCATCGCTCTTATGTCCTGTCTTTTGACTAGCCCAACGCACTGCTTGTTGAGGAAAGAACTGGTGTGGTGAGAGGGTGCTGGGCCGGCATTGAAGCGCGCGGAGATGTGCGGGGAAAGCCCGAGGCACCTGGCTGAGCGGCCGCATGGTCCAACGAGCTCGGATCGACAGGGAGTGAAGATTATTGCTATCAGTAAGATCAAGGGTTGGAATTGAGCAATATATATTACAGCCCAAAGCCGGTTAGAAAAGACATACTAGGCTTCGTGGACCGAAATGGGGTCTTTGATTATCCAGTAGTAGTCCGCTATGGGAGCTTGGCCTCGGCGCGAGGAGAAACGTCATCGGAGCTAAGGATGAGACGTACAGCAGCTATCGGAAATAGGCCGAGTAGAATGCCACTGCTCAGCCTTTGCTGGATAGCGGAAATGCTCTTGTCCAAGTCTAGAGGTGCGGAAAAATAGGTTCACCCCCACGTTAGGGAAGGGTGAGCAACGATGATTGATCCCCACGTTTGAGGGGTGGCTGCTTATCGTCCATCTTTGTAGATCCGAAGTTGGACGCGATCGGCCAAAACTCCGATGATGCCTCAGGAACACAGGCAGGCTACGACTTGGCAGGAACAGGCACCCATTGCTCGGATTGGACCGAAAAAGGCAGATCATCCTGCAAGACAGCTATACCTTGTCACCCTGAGGGAAAACATAAGTAGATATACAGAGCTCGATTGAACCTTCTGATAAAGCAATCATCGGCTATTCTTGCATCATGCTCATTGTCTCCACTTGCTTATCTGCCGGGCTCCATATGGCCCGCGCCGCGTTGTTGATGGGGCAACCGGCTACAGAACATCAAATCTTTCCCACCGCAGTCGAAAGACAAGCTAATGATAACCTCGTGGGGAACGGCACAACCCCATATTATCTTTGATCCTTATTGATCAGTCCATGGGTACTCCATGTATGGGGTCAGGTTGTATAGCAGACATGGCAGATCAACAGATTATTCGCTTGAGTCGCGAAGTGGAGCGCCTTGTTACGGCGCTTTATGCACCTTCACTCCAGGTAAATTCCGCCGCTCCACGCGAGTGTCTTAGGTCAATGCGTTAGTAACTGACCCATTTGGAACACAGGACTTGTATAGTTTGGCGCAGTCTACAACGTCACAATCCATTCAACTGTGGGCCTCTCACAAGCCGTGTCAAATTGGGGCTCTAGTTGACGTGCTTGTCGATGGTCTATCGCGCTCTCGTTTCGCGTTGCCTCTACTTACAATCTTTGGTGAGCACATCATCTGTATCTAGTTGCGTTAGCTTGGCTAAATATAGGCAGTACCGGTTCCAACCGTCAGGGATGTTCTGCTCGAGCGACATCCATGTCTTCTTGATCAGTTCCTTCAAGGTGCTACCGACGATGACAAGTCTGAGGTTTGTTCGCCCCTTACCCAAAGCAAAACTGCCAGCCACATGTGTCTAGCAATGCTGTTGAGCTACGGACTTCATCCACTCACTTTCACAGTATGCCTTGGTGTGCACCGCGATCCTATCGTCTCCTCTACCGCCCGAGTTTATGATTCCGGCACGCTTGACACTGTTCATGGAGAAGATGATACGTACAATGGGAGAGGATCCCCGCGCCGAAAACATTCTACCTCTGAACCAAATCTCCAATGGCATTAGAAGGTCACCTCGGCTCCTCGAAGAGATCCCGTCTGAATTGATGGCTAGTCTTCAGGTAGAGCTTACGAAAACGCTGCGTAACCTGAGTGACCACATGGGAAATCTTCTTTGTCTAGCAACTTTTGCACGCATGGCATCCTTAGAAGATTCTGGGTCCGAGAAAGGCTGTGTGCGGTTTGTTCCGTTGTGGTTGCAAAGTGTTAACCATTTCTTTGGTCCCAAGCGTGGCTTGAAAACTTTGGACCTTGTCGTCCTGCGCGTTATCCTCGCTTGCTCTGATAGCTGCAGCGATTTAACGGTAGACCAGGCAGCCGAGAGTATCCGCTTGGCGATCGAGATTTGCGATAGAGTCGAGCAAGAACAGAGAGAAACCTGGATTAAGGCAAACGCCTCCAAGATTGCCAAGTTACGAGAGAAGATTACCAGAAGTGGTATTGACCCTGGTGTTCAACTGCTAGTATGTCTGGTTTCTCCAAACTATAACAATAGTGGACGTTTACTAATTATATTTAGGGAGCGACATTCCTGGCATCGCTGCTTCCAGTTGCCACTTTATCAACCGATATAGCCCGAGTTGCGGTCGATAGGCTTATGACTCAAGACAGCAAATTCGTGTTCGGTGTGCTGACATTGGAGTATATACCGCGACTTGTAGGGGCAAGTGTGGTAAGTAGACCCATGTTGCCATTTGAGGCTATACTAACCATATTTAAGGCGTGTTTAGGGGTGACTGCGATACGCAGTCTGCTTGAATATATCGTCTCTTCTTTAGATACCACCAGCTCTCCGAGCTTGGCTCATGTTTTAGTGGCTAAATCGTTGGTTACAGGGCTGCATTCTGCATCCTTGAACTCCGCTATATTTGCGGAACCTCTTGAACAATGCCAGCAAGTCATGTGGAAGACAATTGAAAGTTTTCCCAGGGAACCCTTCTCATCACCATGCCATGGCGCTCATACATGCGGAGTTGCACGTTCGCAACTGGAGAATGAGCTAATATACGACTTTTTATCCTTCTACCTTCATGCAGTGCTATCACAGACCACAACCCAGGACACAATAGCTGGGAATGCGACCTTGCAGATGTTTCTGGCTCAAAACAAGCAGTTATTGCATAAGCATAAATGCTCATTCTCGGAAACTGAACCAATTCGGACCGCCAAAACCTATCCGCCACTCAACGTCCGTGGGGACCTTTCCGGTCCCAGTTCGCGGTCTGATTGGAGATCCTCTGTGTCAGAAGCACTCATGCTCAATGCGCGTGCATCGAATGACAGTATAATGCGTAAGATGGAGGAGGTGTGCTATGATCTCGAGCAACGATGTGATAATGTTGAAGCCCCACTGCGGGCGATGGAGCAAGAGCGGAACGCGATTTCAGCTGACGCGCAGCATCTGCAAGAGCAGAATAGCGCATTGGAGCTGCAGTTGCAACAAGCATCCGATACAATTGGCGGGCTTCGGCTGGAAATCTCTCGGTTAGAGACTCATGCGGAAGCTGCGTCCATTCGCGCTGAAGAATTATCGGCAACTCTCGACGCAGCTCGAAGAGACCTTGCAGATCAGAAGCGCGAGTCCCAAGATACCATGGCAAGCGAGGTAGAAAAGGCCCGCACTAGGGAGCTGGACTTGATCGCATCTATAACTGAAAGGGATGATCAGCTGGAAGCGTTGCAGGAGGAAATCATGGCTCAAAGAACGGAGAATACAAACCTGCAGAATGCGCTAGGTGAAACCTCGAAAGAGAAGTTGTCCTTACTTGAGACGAACGGATCCCTCAATCAGAACTTGGAGGGGCTCGAAGAGAAACTCAGACAATGCGAAGTGCTTTTAGTCCAGAAGGACGAAGACCAAAGGCAGATTCTGACCGAGAAAGCAGAAACTGAGAGGGAAATTGAAGCCCTTCGGATTCAGGTAGAATCCCTAATATCCCTACGGCAGGAATAAAAAGATACTAATCGGTTCGGCAGCTTGATGAAGAGAAGACGGAATCCAACAGGTTGGCGTCCGCGCTTGACAAAGCCGAGGGGCACCTTCGAGGGGAACGAGAAACTGTCAGAGATTATGAGACTCAACTTTCGGCGGCAAATGCAAAGGTACGATTAATGGATCGATTGTGTACGGGGAGCTCGCTTTCTAATGCATATTCAATAGTACGAGGCCCAAAAGGAAGAAATGTTCGCGCTGCGGATGGATATGCAGGCAGCCGCATCCGACGCCACCAAGGAGCTGCAAACGAAGGATAAGCGGATACACCACCTGGAGAAGAAGGTAAGACAAGGATCGACCAGAGGGATGCAAAGATTTCTCCCTATCTGTGTGCTTGAGCATTCACTTATATGTCACTATAGGTGCAACAACTACGGAATGAACGAGCAGCCAAAGCCCGAGAGTTCTCTGAAGCCCAGCAACATATCGGACGCCTAATGAATGTTATGGGGATCCGGGTCGAGACCGACGGGACGAGGCCCGAGAACAAACAGACGAGGAAGCCTGGTGCAAGGTCCTCCCAGACAGCCACAACACAGCAAACGCCGCCGGCGGAGGACGATTTGCAAACCCAGCCTGGGAACTCACAGGTGGAACCATTCGAAAATAGCTTGTCTTCCCCTACCAGCCGTAGTCCGAAGAGGACTATAGATAATGCATTTCCCGCGGCTGATTCATCATCGCAACACATGAGGGTCGGCAGGAAGTCGAGGAATGTAACACCCCAGCACAGACGAACACCCCTCGAAGATGCCGACTTGAATAGTCAGCCGTGCGGACAGCGGAGTCCCGCGTCGCAGCGCAGCGAATGTGGCACTTCTGACCAAGTTCGGACTCGTGGCAGCCTGGAGGAGAACCAACTTCAGCAAATAGACCTGGACATGGACCTGGAGTTTTCAAAAGACTTCCTCTTCACAAGCACATCTTTATCAGCGACCAATGATCCCATTCCATACTCACAGACACAGCAGTAGTACGAGACTTACAAGAATTGAAATATCTGTATATAGCATGTTAGTAGGTATGATGGCCTAGCTACAATCATTCAGACGCACTTAGTCCGATTTGTCCGGTTCTAAAGTACCTAAATCAGGGGCTAAGCCTAGAATATTGGACCGCTATCCATAGCATTCGTGTTCTTCCAAGCCACATTGAACTCTCGGCCTGCAGCCCCCGGTCAGGCTGCTCCGTGGCGGCGCATCTGAAGAGTAGAAGGGCCATGGCCAAACGCCCGGAAGCTCCACTTAATGGCGTGTCACTGTGAGAATTCAACTTCCTGGGGAAATATGCAATCGCTGTGGCTTATTTCGCCTCATTCACTTTTCGACTCTATCCTGGACTTTGGCTGGTTTCCGCAGGAAGTTTCCGACTGGTCGAGCCACATGGCTAAGACATATTTAACACTGCAGATTAACTAGAAAAAGCCCCAGCTGCCACGGGAACTTTCCCTTTCTGCTTTAGTTCTACTTCCCGGCTCAAATGATCAGTGTATGTGCACTCAGTCTAGTCTTGTTTGCGATACCAGCCACAGTGCTCTTCTATGTACCTGGTCTATCAAATCACTAAGACTTCCAGTCAATCGGATAGTCAGTAGGAACAGAACCGGGTGAGCAGGAAATCTCACTGAACAGTGGAAGCTGATGGAGATGCATTCAGAAGATGATTGCGAACTTCTATCCCCGGACAGCGGGAGTGAGCTTCACTCGAGAGCCTATTCTCCCGATGTCTCTCTCTTTCTCTCTCCGTCTTCCTCTCTCTCCCGGGCTCTTCCTCACTTCACTGCCAGCTCACCTTCTTCCTCACCTCACTTCCCCCTCCCTTCACCACCGGTTTCTTCTTCTTCTTCCTCTTCCTCTCCTTTTCTCTCCTCATCTTCCCTTCCACATTCCCCTCTCCCTCCGCTATCTCCTTCTGCCCCCTTTCCCTCACACGCCTCATCCGCCCCTAAGTCTGCTCAGCCTGCAGCGGCCATGCCCTATCGAGGCAAGCAACAGCATATGGGGGTTCAGGGAGCATACTCGAGGGGGCAAGGGAAGCAGCCGAGGGGACAACAACGTCTCCATAACATACTGCCTCCTCCAGCTCCATGGAGATCATGGGCTAGTGTTGGGATAAAACTTACTGGGCTGCCTCGCCAAGTCACTGCCCGCACTATCTGGCAGACATTTAAAAGCGAAGGCACAATCTTTTCGATTGACATTTATGAAGACCATCATGGCCAGTTGGAGTCGAGGGGGAAAATTCGCTTTAAGTTGGTCTTCGTTTATGTCTTGAAATTTTCAGTCATCACTAACTATCCACCAGACCGCCACCGCGTACCGATTTCTGGAAAAGCGGTTCTTACAGTATAAAGCTACCGAGCGGACAAGAGGGACGCATATTTGTAACTCTCGAAGCGCCCAGGCCCTCAGAGCTTGAAATTCCGAGTCCCGTTCGTCCCAACGTCCGCTATCCAGCCGAGCTCGTAAGTATTTCCAACCGCAAACACAGAAGTTCAACTCTCATTCTGTGTACCTTTTCTCTCAGACGATCCCGATCTCCTCACTGGATATTGGAGTTATGCTCAACGAAACTACACTTCTACCAATGCGGACAATCGAAGCAGGTCCACTCGGGAAACCCTTCCTGCTACTCAATCTGAAGTTGAGGGAGCTGCACGTCTTCTTCCAGCTCCAGATACTCAGTTCCGGTAATAAGTCAACCTCAACCTCTGCATCGGATACATGGCACAACTATCGTCTTAGGATTCCCCTAAGGCAGCTGGGCAAAATCTTCCAGTCGCGCAATATTACAACTGGGGTCATATCTCACTTGACCGTGCTCGACTCCCCTCCCATGTACCACCGCCGAATCAGCGATATAAATGCCACCTTCCATGAGCCGGGAAGCTGGAGAGACTCGGACTGCTGGTACCGGCAGACACATATTGTCCACAATCCTCTCAGCTTGTCTTCGCTTCCAGTCAGCTTGCCAAGGCAAAAGCCTCTCATAGACATAGGTATGCGCTACCTCGTTTTCTATCCAAAACTTAGTCGTCTTGATCACTTTTGTCTTTCCTCTGGCTGACCTTTCAATTTCCCGCAGGTCGATGGAATGCCTTGAAAATCAGTTATCCTAACGATTGCAGGAAGGAGCTCTTCACTGAGCTTTGTGCAATTTTCCGGGATTATAATATCGCTATTGAGGACACAGACCGCTTTATCCAATGGGACGATAGACAAGAGAGGATGCCGCCAGTGTGGAAGTGGATCGATCTATCCGATACCTCAAATTTGTCCGTTTCGTCATTGAATGACCTGATTGATTCTACTTATGTCCCTCTGTCCTTCCCCGTTCGGTATCAGCTTGAAGTTTGTATTTCTAATGGCTACCTTTCCGAGTTTACCATGACGCATGAGTTCGCTGTCAAATTGGCTGAGCTCGGGGAAGCAAAGGCAAGAAAACTTCTGGAAAATGTGGCAAGCCAAAAAGAGCAGTATTACGACCCTATGAAGATATTTGACCTTCCTTTTGTCAGAGGCATTAGAGCCACCAAGGCAAAGATACCTCCGTACTGCTGTCACATGCGATCTGCCACAATCACACCCAGCACCATATACTATAATCTACCGTCAGTGGACATCTCGAACCGGATTATTAGGCGTTACATGGAACATGCGGATCGCTTCCTCAGGGTTCGATTCACGGATGAGAAACTTTATGGTCGCATTAATGCTAGAAGTGATAATTCTAATGATGAGATATTCACTCGCATCAAGCGAGCACTGGCAAATGGCATTGTCATTGGAGACAGACGGTACGAATTTCTTGCTTTCGGGAACTCCCAATTCCGCGAGCATGGGGCCTACTTCTTTGCTCCATTGCCTGATCTTACAGCAGCCAATATCCGTGCTTGGATGGGTCATTTCAGTGATATTCGCAATGTGGCCAAATACGCAGCACGACTAGGCCAATGTTTCTCAACAACTCGAGCAGTAGCTGGCTGTCCGGTACAGATACGCAATATTCCTGATGTGGAAAGAAATGGCTACACCTTTTCAGATGGGGTCGGAAAGATCTCGAGGTTCCTTGCGCAAATGGCAATGACGGAGCTTAAGATCAAGACGCCAACGGGCGAGCCTCCATCGGCTTTTCAGTTCCGTCTCGGGGGCTGTAAGGGTATGCTTGCTGTTTCTTCCGATGCCCAGCCGCAAGAGATCCACATTCGAGAGAGTCAAAATAAGTTTCCGACCGTCCATAATGGCTTGGAGATTATTCGATGGTCTCAGTTCTCAATGGCTACTTTGAACCGCCAGCTGATACTTGTCATGTCTACCCTCGGGGTTCCCGACGAGGTGTTTCATGCTAAGCTCAAGTCCATGCTGCGTGCTCTCGATGAGGCCATGGAAAGTGACTCCCGAGCAATCGAGGTACTCAAAAAGTACGTTGATCCGAATCAGACGACTCTGACCGTCAGTCAAATGGTATCTGATGGTTTCCGGCGATCTAAGGAGCCATTCCTCACATCTATCCTAGCATTGTGGCGGACCTGGCATATCAAGTATCTGAAGGAAAAGGCGAAGATTGTTATTGATAAAGGCACAAATCTACTAGGAGTTATGGACGAGACGGGGATTCTCAAGGGCTACTTCTATGATAAGATACCAAAGAAAGACGCTTCTCTCGAGCAGAAGCTGGCAGCACTACCAGAGATATTTCTTCAGATTCCTCGTTCAGAAGCCTCCGAGGACGGAGCAACATATGAAGTCATCGAAGGGCTCTGTATATTGGCACGAAATCCCTCTCTTCACCCAGGTGACATTCGTGTGGTCAGGGCAGTCAACGTGCCTGAGTTGCGCAGCCTCCGTGATGTGGTCGTCTTACCGCAAACCGGCGATCGAGATATCGCCAGCATGTGTTCCGGTGGAGACCTCGATGGTGATGACTACCTGATTATCTGGGATCAGGATCTAATTCACAAGGATTGGTTCCTAGACCCAATACGCTATTCAAGCAACAAGGCCCAGGATCTAGACCACGATGTCACCGTCGATGAGGTCACTTCTTTCTTCGTCATGTACATGAAAAATGACAGCCTTCCAACGATCGCTCACGCCCATGTTGCCTGGGCAGATCAGCTTGAGGATGGTGTCAACGAAGAAAAGTGTATCCGGCTGGCTCAGCTCCATTCCGATGCTGTAGACTACAACAAGACAGGAAGACCGGCTATCATGACCCGCAATCTTCAGCCACGAAGGTGGCCTCACTTCATGGAGAAGCCTAAGCCGAAAGACCTAATTTATCACTCCGAAAAGATCCTCGGTCAGCTTTATGACGCCGTGGAGAGGATAGACTTCGTGCCAAGCCTGGAGATGCCTTTCGACGAGCGTATCCTGAACTGTTCGATCGAAGTCAACGAAGACCTCTATACATTCGCGAAGAATCTCAAGGTCGAACACGACACAGCCATGCGGCGGATCATGGCACAGCACGAGATCAAGACCGAATTTGAAATTTGGTCTACCTTTATCCTTAATCATTCGCAAATGAGCAAGGACTACAAATTCCACGAAGAGATTGGTGCAATTTCAGCCGCACACCGCGAAACTTTCAGAAAGCAATGCTACAACAAGGTAGAAGGTAGAACATTCGAGCTGCTCGCACCACTAGCAGTCGCGATGTACCGTGTCACGCATGAAGAAATGACCCAGGCGCTCAGGAAGCATCGTGAGAAATCTCCACAGCATGGAACTCCCAAGATAAACCAACTACCTCTTATCAGCTTTCCCTGGATTCTTCCCCATATACTGGGTAGAGTTGCACGTGGGCTTTACGATATCTATCAACCTGCAACACTCAACCCCGGTCCTGTGGAACATGGCCCGGTCAAGGTCCCACAGGCTGCAGATAAACCCGATACCCTGTACGAAGACCCGTTCGGCCTATTCACAGACGAGGAACGCGCAGCCAATGCATCGCACACTCAGCCAATCTCCACTGCGGGTCCTTCCACTGGCCACGCAAGCGCGGAGAGTAGCGAGAGCATCATCGATCAACTCCTTGATATAGGCATCTCGGACGTACCCGCTTTATCGCCTTCTCCTCCATCCGCGTCTTCAAGCACTCCCGGTAGAGAACAGATATCATTGTTAGACATCGATGACAATGTAACAATTAGCGAATTGCCCAAGATGATCAAGCCGGTCATTGCAAGCCCCGCAGCAACACCACTTGTGGAGGAAAATGTCGAGGGAGAGGACGAATGCGAGGAGATCCTTGAGGAGGAAGACGAACTTGAACCTACTGCTCTCGATAAACTCAATGAGCTGCTTGGGCTTTGAGAATACAGGTCTGATATCGTCTGAAGATGCATCCTGCCATTCTTGATTGCTTCTATCTTTGACACTTCTTCCGCAGATCTATCTTGCTTCAACTACGTGCATCATCGTTAGTATGTAACTATCAGCTTAGTAGGCATGCACAAATTTAATTCACCACAAGCCATCTGAACATTAAACACTATTCTTTTAGTCCCTCGGCCGTAAAGCATACAATAATGATAATACACATCACCCCAATAAACCCAACCCGCCCCTCTCAGCCCATAATTATACAGTATAAAACGCCATCCTAACCAACCTTCAAATCCTTCCCAACCAATCAAACCCCAATGAAACCTCAATATACGAACCTAGTACTTACCATTCCAACTCCCTCTCACACCTATCTCTCAACAAGCCCACAACCGGATCCAGCACCGCCTTCGTATGCCTCCAACTCGCCTCGTCCCTCGTCCTCGAATAAAACACCGGACAATCCTTACTATCGCACCTAACATCATCCCCAAACGTCACCCCCATACAAGACCTACAAACCCTTTGCAAATCCACCACCCTCTTCTCCGCCGCCCGCTGTCTCGAGACGAGCTCGAACAGCGCGAGATGCGGCTGCCTTAGACAGGTCCCACAAAGCGGGGTATCGGTATCTCGTAATTTGCTCCTGCACACAATGCACGTCGACGCTTTCATGTAGGACTCCAGGGTTTTTCGCCCACCACCAGCAGCTCCACGCAACAGCGCTCCCTCGACGCGCCGCACGCGCTGCACTTTCGGCATCTCGTCGTACCATTGGCGGACGTTTGCGCCGACGAGGTTAAAGATTCGTTCGAGGGGTGGGATGAGGTTCTTCGTGATGTAGTAGTCTGCGTCTAGGTCGAGATGGGGATCGTGCAGGAGGGTTTCGGGCGGGACGCAGCGGTCGATGAGCCGGGAACCCGGGGCGCCTGTGACCACGACGTAGGGGACGCGTTCGCCGTACTGGGGCTCGGAGCGGGGGTCGGCGATCATTTTCTTCGTGCTGATTAGGGCTCCTGGTGGCGGGAGGCCCCTGTCGCTGTAGGTGCCTAGGCGGACTTCTTTGGCGAAGCAGAAGTCCTGGATCGAGACGCGGCCTTGCATGATCTTTGTGCATTGGGATTGGAAGTAGCGTTTCACTTGGGAGAGGTCTGCGGTGCGGAAGAGGAGTTTGAGGGCTTTTTCTTCGATTTTTTGTTCTGCGGGAGTGCCGTCGCGGCGGACGGTTTCGATGCCTTTGGCGTCGAACTCGGGTTCTTTTTGATCGCGGTGCTCGTATTTGAAGCCCACGTAGCGTTTCTTGGCCAGAAGGACGCATGGGTGGTAGACTTTTTCAAATTTGAGTTTTACCGGGTGTGGGTTTATCGAGGTTACGGCTTTGGCGATTTCTTCGCCGATGGTGAAGGCTTCGTCGCGTGTGCGGCCTTTTAGGTAGACAAAGAGACTGTCTGTGTCGCCGTAGACTACTTCCGCGCCCCAGCGCTCGACGGAGTGGATGAAAGCGATGGCTTTTTCGAGGGTTTCGCGGCCGGATTGGACGATGCTGTCGGCAATTTCGGAGCATGGCATGCGGCCGGAGAATGAGGCGGATGTGTAGCCATAGGTGACGTTGGCGATAAGTTTCAGGGCAAGTTGTCTGTTGTTGAGGAGGCGCTGGAGCGCTTTGTCGTCTTTGTCGATTTTCATGCCGTTCTTGACCATGACTCGCGTTTCGAGGATCTCGGCGAGCATGCGTGCGAGGAGGGATTTGCGTACCTCGGGTTTCGCGTACATCATGCCGTTGGGCGCAATGTTGATCTTGTCTTGGAGTAGTTCCAGCATTCGGGGCTGTCGCTTGTAGTCGGTGAATCCCATCTTGTTCCGACCTCTCCATTGGTGTGCTCGTCCGAGAAATGTCGAGTAGCAGTAGTTGTATGCAATCATGATACTGGGGTACAAGGATTGGAAGTCTAGTACCACGAGAGGGCTGGTGTAGAAGTCGCTTTGAGGCTCCATGACCAAGGGGAGACATTCAAGTGCATTCTGTTGGCCAACTTGTTTCCTGCTTGGGGAGACGAGTATGAAATTTTCTGGTTTGGCAATGCGGAACATCAGAGATTCAACCTTGAATTGAGAGCCACGAGAAAATACTGAGAAAAAGTCGATGCCCAGTAGCCTAGCCTGCTCGCTAGTTCTGGGGATCAACTCGTTTGACTCTAGAATCTCGAGATCCATTTGCACACGCGAGACGAAGTATTCGACTACTTTCAGGATGTTGCGAGGCTTTCCACTGCGGTACCATTCTGTGAGATCCTGAAACGAATAGTGCGGGACACGGCGGTGTAGTAGGTGAAAGGCCACATTTTCCTGTGTATACTGCAGCAGGTTTAGCTCGCCTCTCATAGCTCGCCAGATATTGATCATATGCCGTCCAGTCACTCGAATGGAAGAGGTGTGGTTGAATCCCCATCGGTCGGCATCCTTGCCAAATCTTCCATGGGCTTGCGACTTGACTCTAGCCAGTTCGTCGCATATATCAAAGTCATATTTCTTCCTTGCTCGCTCGATCAGGTAGCCCCAGGAGCTATTGTGAACCTCGTAGCCAGTGATGATATCGGGGTCATGCCAACGAACAATGTCTACCACTCTATTAATTAAGTCAAGCTCGGTGGTTTCGTGTTCCCAGTCGAATCTTAAAGCTTTGGATGCCTTGATATCTGGCCTGTCGTCTTCCGCTTGGGATATCATGCCAACATGGACCCCTGGCACTGTACCATTGGCATCAAGGTCCTCATCTTCCGACTGCAGGCACCAGAACACGCATGTGATCTCGTCCTCCTCTGGATTCGGCGACAGCACACCCCGGGTGTTCACGTGCACCTCCAGGCTCATGATGCTCATATACTGTGTCTGGTGCTCGACACTGGTGGATTTCCCTTTTTGTGAATATTTGAAGCCATAGTCATTCTTCTGGGTAGGGCCCTCGATCTGTGACAGGACATTCGCCTTTACTTGCTTCCGCTTGCGAGCTTGGGGCTGAGCAGCATCTGCCTTTTCCTCGGCTTGAGACTTTTCGAACCATTCGACAACTTCTAAGCGGCTTGGAGGAACAGGGGCAAACTCCCATAACCTAGACGTAGATAACTCCCGCAACTGCTGGTCAACCGCCTCTTGTTCATACTTGTCTCTCGGTGCCGTGTATTCCCCTAGCATAGCCATAGACCGCCCTGACGGATCGAAATCGGGGAGATAGTGTATACCACTGCCTTCTAAGCGAAAATCCCTTCCTGCGTAATCTCTCGCACGGTCAGGTACATCACTCTCGTCACTGTAGTGCGCTTTTTGATAAACAACAGACGGGTAGTCATAACAATGAGGTGTTGAAGCGACCTCACTAGTACTGGGAGACGAATTTCGCAAGAAGCAAATGCGAGCATTCATAGGCACGTTGAATGCGGCATAAAATTTTGACGCCATTTCCAGGATCTGGGGATCCAGGGCAACATCAGGCCTCGTTACAGTAACTGATGACTGCGGTAGTGATGAGTTGTTCTCCGCTCTGATGTCTTTCGAGATAACTTCTGACTCAGAACTGGTCAAATCATTTTCTAGTTCTCTAAGTTCCTTGGAAGAAGGCACACCGTCCTGGCTGAAGCGCAAGACTGTCATAGGATTATTGGGATCTTTAACAACCGGAAAGTTGAGCCTTCCACTCTGTTCAGGCCTCTTAGGACGGACTGTCGGCTGGGATAAGTTTTCTTGTGAGAGATTGCCCCTTGCAACTGCATCCGAGGTGTTGGCGGCCTCTTCGATTTTGGGGGCTGTAATGTTGAATCGATCTTCAGCCAGCAGAGACTTCCGCGGCCTATCTAGCATTTGCGATGGGGTGTCATCGAAAAATCTCTTCCGCTTGCGCGTATTAATATGGCTGAGCTCTCGGCTTTCGGTTTGTTCGAGCATTCCACCCGAACCTACTTTGCGCGTGGCACTCATTTCGTAAACATTTAGATCATCGGTAGGATACTCCGGTACGTCCTGGGCTAGGTCGAGGGTATCTCCGTCCTGGTTATCATCTAACGCATCTGCGGCTTCCTGCCCATTGTCCTCCCCGGGTAATACGTCGAAAACATCATCGTCCGAAAGGTATGAAACATCGTCCGAGACAACAGGCCAAGCTGCGCTCTCATCCACGTTTACTTCTGCGTTTGCCGCCGTGTCTGGCTCGACAGCTTGTAGTTGATACTTATCAAAATCGTTCTTGTCCGGAAAGAAATCCTCGACACTCTGCATCGCAGTCTTTACATCCTTGGCCAAAGGCTTCTGCGAAAGTAAATCATCGAATGTTACATTACCACCACCATTCTCTTGCTTCTCCTCATCGACAGTCTGTGCAGCCATTTGGCGATACTCTTCTTCGTGGATCCAGCCACCTCGAGAAGCATCTCTCGGGTTAACAGACAAAGAGACTAGTTCGTTAGGATCAAATGGGCTACTGCCCGGTTCGAGCCCCAGACGCTTCTTCCGCCTGCGTGTCTCATCCTGCCACAAACCTGCCATGCTTGGAACAAGCCGTTCATCAGAAGTCATTTGATTAAAGAGTTCAGTGAAATCCTGGTGTATAGGTCTTTCGCTGATTTCTGAGCGGTTTAAAATGTCCTGAACGCAAATGTCGACCTCCAGGGGGCAATGGCTCTGCTTTGGAAAAACAGACTCGTCTAACAAATCGTCGGGTTGTACTGATCGGCCGTGCCAGCGATGGGATAGATCAGTAAGCTCAAAGTATTCCGGGACGGGACTGCGGAACTTGACCTTGCTACACTTCAAATAGGCACATCCGTACAAACTGTAGTCACACATCCACTGCGGAATGAACTGCAGGTGACTTTCGTATGGCTGTAGAGGGCGTTTAAGGATGGCGCCCTGAAGTAGCAAGTCCGCCAGCCTGGTCATGTAAATGGGGCTCATAAGATAGATTTTAAAGTAGAACTTATAGCCCACATGATACCCATAGAATGGAACACCCTTCACCAGAGTGATGTGGGCGACGAAGGGGATCTTCTTGGCATTTTCGTTGCGATTGTAGCTTACTGCCAATGCGTGATCGATCGAGAGACGGAGACTCCTGATTGCGGAGTTCACTATAGAGAACTTAGCTGCTTGTACAATTCAAGTAGGTACATCTCTCATCAGACCAACCTTTCTCTGTCTCCAGATCACCGTCATACTCGACATACAAATAAGGAAAGGCGCCATGCACATGGACGCACACCTTCTGGCCAGTCTCCGTGGCCCCAAATATCCTAATTACGGGAACTTTCGATCTATCATTTTTCCCAGCCGCACCATCCCTGTAAGGCAGAGGAGGGTCGAGATCTGACGAAGTTGCTTGGTAGTGGTCCACGCAGTTGAGGCGCACTTGAAAGGGCTCCATAGCTTGATTCTCAAGACAGCGGAAGCTGTCAGCGACCGAACGCGCGAGAAATCCCGAGTCGCGTCATATCAATTATTCGAGTACCAACAGCATCGCACACTGCTTCGCCGTCAAACTCTCTATTATGCTGCGACGTGTAGGAAGTTGTGGTTGAGTTTACGCGACTGGGTGGCGCGGGTAATACGCCAGGTCACGTGAATGATACGGAACCGTCGTCGTCTTTCATCGGCGCGGAGATAGGAATCATGAACTCGACGTTCACGCGCATTTGCTGGTCTTCCCAGAGACACTTGAGTCCTTTGGCAGCGCAATAGCCCTTAATTACTTCTTTCATAATTTGCGCCTGCTGTTCCCTACCATCCGCCATCATGTCTAAAAAGCCCGCCGATGTGGCGTCGAAAGAGCGCAACGAATACATTCCGTCTTTCATTTCGAAAAAGCCGTTCTACATTGACGACGACTCTCAAGCCAATGACTATCTAGAGCATCAACGTCTGCAAAAGTCGACAGCAGAGCAGTCAAAATGGTACGAGCGTGGCAAGCGTGCTGGTCCCGCGGCCACCAAGTACCGGAAAGGCGCCTGTGAGAACTGCGGCGCCATGACCCACAAAACGAAAGAGTGTCTGAGTCGCCCTCGGAAGCACGGTGCCAAATGGACCGGTAAAGATATCCAGGCGGATGAAGTCATACAAGACGTCAACATGGGGTGGGATGCGAAGAGAGATCGGTGGAACGGCTACGATCCGAGCGAATATCGACAAGTGGTGGAGGAATACGAGGAACTTGAGAAATTGAAACGGGTCACAAAACAGGATGGCGATAATGAGGGCAAGGATGGCGAGGGCGATGACGATGAAGATGCGCCCCAGGAGGAAGCCCGCTACGC
Organism: Aspergillus welwitschiae; assembly: GCF_003344945.1. Classification (NCBI taxonomy): domain Eukaryota; kingdom Fungi; phylum Ascomycota; class Eurotiomycetes; order Eurotiales; family Aspergillaceae; genus Aspergillus; species Aspergillus welwitschiae. The sequence continues at coordinate 191,093 of NW_020798718.1, forward strand.
TGAGGAGTCCGACATGGGAAGACAACAGAGCACCGCCACTCGCAACCTCCGTATCCGAGAAGATACGGCAAAGTATTTGCTGAACTTAGACCTTGATTCAGCCAAGTACGACCCGAAGACACGACGGATGGTTGATATGGGTGCACAGGATGACCAAGCAGCAGCACTTGTTGCCGAGGAGAACTTTGTCCGCGCTTCGGGTGATGCTGCAGAGTTTGAGAAGGCACAAAGATATGCCTGGGAATCGCAGGAACGTGGTGCGCAGAAGGTCCACCTGCAGGCAAACCCCACAGCTGGAGAAGTCATGCGGAAGAAGGAGGAGGCGGAGAGTTTGGCCAAACGTGATGCTCAACGAAAGGCTCTTTTGGAAAAGTATGGTGGTCAAGAGCACCTCGACCCCACACCGCTGCGGGATACAATGGTTGTCGAGAACGAACAGTTTGTCGAATATGACGAAACGGGTGCGATTAAGGGCGCACCAAAGAAGGCGGCCAAATCGAAATATGCTGAAGACATCTTTACTAACAACCACACATGCGTCTGGGGAAGTTGGTGGCACAACTTTGAGTGGGGATATGCCTGCTGCTTTTCTACCGTCAAAAACAGTTACTGTACTGGTGAAGATGGGAAGCGCGCATTCCAGGAAGCGGATCAGCTGCTGATGCTACCTGAGAACGGGGACAATGCTGATGAGCCGTCCGGTGAACATGAGGAAGCTAATGACGGGCATGAAACTATTGACGATGCTCAAACCTCAGAGCAGCCGAAGGATTCATCTAACACCAATACGAAGAAGAGAACGCTCATCGAGGTGCAGTCTGGCATTACCGAGGAAGAAATCGAATCATACAAGCGAAGCCGACTTGCGGCGGACGATCCTATGGCCGCATTCATCGGCAAAGACGACCTTGTATAGCGCTCCTATAAATCTCATAGTTTATCAGATCTGCTATATAGGCGCCTAGTACTTGTCATAGATACCCAATCAAATTGTGCATATCCTGATATCTTCTTTTATAGCTATAAATCTGTTAAGTCTACTCTGTAGTCCCAATATCTGTATAGATTCTTCATCACTATCTGGACTAAGTACGGAGTAGTTAGGTAAATGCATAGATAGCCTTATTGCTCCCGGGCCGTGATGTTCTAGTCCACTAGTAGCTTAGCGCAATGGAGCAACAAAGTGGATCCCGCCGGAGCAAAACAAAAATTACTCTTTGCAGGCATGCAGTCATGTGACAGACTCACCCTTGAGGCTGTCGGCGAATCACGGGACCAGGGCACAAGCCCTGACAACCACAACTCGCTAAGCGACACCACCCCAGATCCCAGAGCAACTTCGATACGCCCAGCGACGACGACAACGACAACCAGCCCTTCAACGGAATCGCCAGGTAGGTCCATTTTGCGCCCTCACGTGGGATTATTGTCATTTTTCCCCAGGCCGGGAATTTTTTTTTATCTGGATTTTTCGTCGCTAACAAATTGTGCCATATAGTTCCACATAATTCAAGATGAGTACGTGCCAACGCGATATACCACCGCCCAGTCCGATCTATCGACGAGAACAATATCCAGACTGACATACCGATTCTGTTTACAGCGAAGGGTACCTCCAGCTTCGGAAAGCGCCACAACAAGACTCACACTCTTTGCCGGCGTTGTGGTCAGTATTTTACACTACTCCGAAAATTTATATATATCCTCCGGGCGGAAATTATTATATACGGGATATCTCTACAATCAACGGAACGGGAGAGAAGGAACGGAATAATAAATGACTGCCGGGAGAGATATATATGAAGGTTATCGGGAAACGACCAGATGGGCTAATACGTTCGGATTGAATTCAGGCCGCCGCTCCTTCCACGTCCAGAAGTCGACTTGCTCCAACTGCGGTTACCCTGCCGCTAAGACTCGCAAGTGTACGAATCCTTTTCCCCAAAATCCCACCATCGAAGAACAGCCGCTGGTTCCTTGAAACCTTGGATACGGATTGTATGAAAGTGTTTGGATGAACATATTGGCTTACGAAGTTCGTTTTATACAGTCAACTGGAGCGAGAAGGCCAAGCGCAGAAAGACCACCGGCTCCGGCAGAATGCGTCACCTCAAGGAGGTCCACCGCCGCTTCCACAACGGCTTCCAGGTCGGCACCCCCAAGGGCGCTCGTGGTCCCGAGAACCACTAGATTCCCCCCTTTCGATGACTGTCGCGTTTTCGTTTCGTTCTCGGAGGCTGGAGGCAGGGCTGGTATGACAGGGCCGGTTGGCATTTGACGACGTGAAACGGGTCGCAATGCTAGGGGCAATAAAAAAAGACGCTATTCCCCGTGGAGTTGGTGTTGGGACGGTCTTTTTTTCATATTTGCCGTCATAGCATTTCTTTATTCTAGAGAAACACAAAAATGGCATATATTGACGACAATGTGAAAGAAAAACAAAAGACGCTCGTCTTCTCTCTCTGGGGATGTTATCCTTTTTTTCTGTTTCAAAAGAAAGAAATGAAATGGGAAAGTTCATACAAGATTTTCCTTGTCTTATTTAGGGCTGGCGGATATCCCATGTCGTGGCAGATGCAGTTTGAGATTATTCATCCAATGTGATCTGTCTACTTGAATACAATCTACTACCCTTCGAGGCGTACGATCTGGTTTCTGCGACAACAGGTGTGTTTTCTTTTTCGATCCAATTGCGACAAAGTTTTTATTTATTCCCGGTCTATTATCTTTTGCATGCGCGCCTGAACGCCTGAGCATGACATGGAATGATGCAACAACTTTGGTATCTATTCACCTCGCCCGAAGACGCTCACGCCACCATCCCTCTGGACAAAGTATAGAACTTCCTTCTCTTCCCAGTGACTACTGGCCTCGGTGCTGTCATTTTGCCCCCACGCGCCACCTTTGCTGACCCTCAGCACACCACTGACATCCCTTGCGGCACCTGTTTCAAGGTTTCGGAGCTGCATAATCATGTGCGCCCGATGAGCCGACCCGATAGCAAACGCGGCATGCTCAGTCTCCAGCGGAGTTGCTCCCTGGTGTGCCGATGCGGAAGCATTGTGGATCAACGGGGAGTCTGAAGACACCGTCATGATTGTTGCATGAGCGTACTAGGCGAATAAGCTCGCGGTCAGCGGATATGGTTCCCGTTCAAAGACTGCCTGTGGAGACTTGTAGCATACCTGTTGTAGCCCCATCATCCAATCTCCCATCTCTGTAGCGCCTATGCCCCTGCTCGGACCCGTAGCGGCTAGTAGCAGATCCGGTTGGTCGAGAACCAATAATACCTCGGGCTCTTCCTGTTCATCTCCGGATGTTGATGATTTCAGGTCATTGATCACCGCCGCAATGTCCTTCTCGAGCGCATCCAAAGCTGCATTCCCATTTCCTGATAGGTGAAGTCGCTTGACTGGCCCGACTTCTCTCGATGTTGGAGGGTTCGGAGGGGCAGCGACTGGCCGAGCGGCGGGTTGCGGTCCTCGCGCGGGAATGGGACCGGGCTGCGACCTGAGGGGCAGGACTGTCCGCGGTGGCACTGTTCCTCGTAGTGAGGCTTGTGATATTGGTGTTTGGGACGAAGTGGTAGGGGGAGCAGCGAAGAGTTCGGAGAGTCCGTCAACGAAGGCGAATTGGCGTTTGTCTGTGAGGCGGGCAAGGTCGAGGCCCTGGTCGGGTCAGTATTGTTGCCAGTTATTTGAATAAACTGACAGCAGATAGATAAATCTGCGAAGAATTCGAACTACCATATTCCCCACAAGGCCTGGATAGCCCATAAGACCACATGGAGCGACGTGAAGGATGTTCACAAACATACCAATCTCTTGGCCTCGGACCTCCAAAATTCCCAACCCCGCAGAAAACTCACGAGCACGACCTTTCTCTTTCTCCCATTGTTGGTGTCGCTGAGGCCCGCAACAGCGTCTGACGTCGAAGACGAATTCAGAGCAGCATATAGAAATCGAAGAACTAGCCAATTCCCTGTTGCGCCGAGGACTGAGGATAGGACTGTGAGGGACGACGGCGGCAGAGACGATACGTAGGGAGTGAGGAGGGGTGGGAGGGGCGGTTGGCTAGGCATCGCACTGAGAGCGTCGCAACTGCTCCGTGTTCAAGATTGTACGGTCGGATAGCACTGACGATGTCTCCAAGCAGATGGAGATGACTTCAAGTTCGGGATTGGAAATGTAGAGCACAAAATTGTATTTTTCGTCTACTGTTTTTGTAAATGACGTTGTATGAAATTGGATTTCCTGCGGATTTTTGCGATTGGTCGGCAACGGTGCCAAGACAAGTCACTGGATCGATCAATACGGAAGGTGCGATAGGTGACTATCTAGTACTACCTACAACAGATGGTCGTGGTCTTCTCCCTGCTCATCTCTAGGATAACTTCTTTCTCGCCTGCTTGTTATCGTATCCTTCATCGTCTCGCAAGTCTGCTTCGCTTATTCTGGGCTGAGCTACTGAGCTGGCTAGTGTATCAGCAATGAAGCGCTGATCACATCCCCGAGCTCAGTGCTGCACCCGAACTAAATATATTCTAAGCGGTGCTCCTGGGCTAGTATGCTAACTACGCGCCCTCTGCGTGCTGCTAATAGTTCGCTGAGACGGAAATGATCATAGTATTACACTCCGAAACATCCGGCAGAATTCCTCTGCAGGAAGCTCCCAGAAGTCACTCGACAGTTTCATGGACTACAATTCCATTGCGGCATTGTCATCCGCATCAGGAGATATCTCGGACGCTCTCGCGATTCCAGGCCGTTCACTACATTAGCTTCACGTCACCCGTGCCGATCACTGAGGCATTTTATGCGAACTGCTGAATACCCTACGCTCGTTTCAGGCTAAGTTATGCCGTATGATTGTGATTATCATCTCAGAGCCGTGAGGGGAATGGTCCTTCCTGCCTGATGCGACGCCGTTGATTCCTGAAATTCCAGGAGGAAATTTTCGGCCCGTCACCTGACTGGCTCCCCCACACGAGCCAAAAGTCCATCAGCAATCATCGTCGCACTCGCTGGTCGAGCATCCATCCAGGCCTCGTCCTCTTCTCGCCGATTTATAAATTTAGAGCGTTGGAGCCGTACCCGATAACTTATCGTCCGGCTCCAAAAGCGTTGGGCCCTTAACTGCTTCCGCGCCGATCGTAAGTTGGCCGCCCCATCCATGTCCCTCGCTCCAAGCGTGTTACACTCAGGCACCTCGCTTTTTATCCCAAACCCCACCGGTCTTGGAGACGTTTAAGTGCCTGTTACCCAGACCTCCTGTACATGTATCCATCCATCGCTAAAACTGGAATCTGTGACACTCGACCGTCCCTCTTGCTATATTCCAGCCTGTAAAAAGATGTGTCTACAAAAGTACTCATGTTCTTCATACTTCGCCCGACGCATTTGCGGCGCAGATCAATATCGATCACGATTAGCGCTGTAGTTGATGGCTAACAAAGTCTCCCCAGATGACATCAGTTTGGTGTACATATCAGCGCGCACGAGACTTGGGGTACACCAAAATTGACTTTCGACGTTAAATATGGCCAGTACTCGTGATTCTCACTCCTATGCTGTGAGTACCCCATGTAAAGGGGAAGAGGTAATCTATCAAGCTAATTGTGAGCACCTAGTGTGATGAATGCCGGCTCCGGAAGTCCAAGGTAAGCAGCTCCTAAGCAGTTACTCGGCATCTAGCTAAGCTCCATCGCAGTGCTCGAAAGAGAAGCCGACATGCGCACAATGCAAACAGCTGAACAAAGAATGCAATTACAGTCCCAAGGTCACCAGAAGCCCTCTAACACGACAGTAAGTACTTCCACTGCCTGGGGATTCAGTGTCGTCAAACTCCCATTACTCATGGGAACCATTCATTCGCTAATTCTTGCTTAGACACCTGACCTACGTGGAGGAGCGCTTACAGGCCTTTGAAACAGCGTTGTCAAGGTTGTTTCCAGGCGGCGATCTGGATGCCACCGTTCGTTCTTTATTGCACGATCAGGAGGGTCCACCAAAACCTGGATCCTCGAAGTCCTCGTCCCGGCATTCAACCCCTGCAAAAGCTGAGCCGGATCGGGCCGAACCAGCCCCGGAAGCGCTGCCGCAGCAGGCTGATGGATTCGACTGGGCGGAGAACAAAATCACAGTTGGCGACCTGACCGATGGCATGGCAGCCCTGTCCATTAAGCCAGAAGGAGCTGGCTATTTTGGTCAGTGTGTCCGACTGCTTTGCAACACGAATTGCAAATACTAACTGTCTATAATAGGCGCATCTTCAAGCGTTGTGCCGCTCCGAGCGTTGTTGAAGCATGGCTTTGACCTTAACATTCCTGCCAGATCCTCAAAATCAAGTTATAGCATGGAAAGAGTGCCCTTGAAGGCTCAACTGCTCAGCACCGCGCCCTCTGGTCTCGTCGAACAAGCTTTCATGGATGCATTCTTCCTCAACTACCATACCAGCTACCCTTTTGTCCATGAAGGTACGTTCCGAGCGCAGTTTTACGAGCAAGTTCCGCGACCACATGGTCAGGCATGGCAGATTCTATTGAACACGATCTTGGCTTTGGGGGCGTGGAGTATCGGTGACGATAACTCCGACTTGGATATTACATTCTATCAAGAAGCGAGAGGCCATTTACAGCAGGTGTCTGTGTTCGAAACCGGAAACCTCACTCTTGTTCAGGCCTTACTGCTGTTGAGCAACTATGCCCAGAAACGGAACAAGCCCAATACCGGATGGAACTTTCTCGGGTTGGCAGTTAGGATGGCCATGAGTTTGGGCCTCCATAAAGAATTCCCCGGTTGGAAGATCAGCCTTCTCCAGCGCGAGGTTAGGCGGCGTCTGTGGTGGGGAGTTTACATCTTCGATAGTGGTGCGGCCAAGACTTTCGGCCGGCCTATTCTCTTGCCTGAAGACGATGTCATGGACGCGAAACATGTACTCAATATACATGATGAGGTAAGACTCGACTCTGTGATTATAAACCCTCTATTACGGCGTACAATGTCTGATTTAACATACAGGCTCTTACGCCCCTCACTACCACTCTACCTCCTGAAGTCAACGAACCAACTCTCTATTCCGGATTAATAGCTCAGGCTAGGTTTCATCTCCTCACCAACAGTGTCTACCAGCGTCTCATCTCAGGCCCGAGTTTGACGCCAGAGGAAACGCTCGGCCTCCAAAGGCCTATGGAGGAATGGTACAATGGCCTTCCTGATTACTTCAAGCAGCCCCCCACACCGATATCGGATGCATTCGCTCTTGTCCGCAATCGGCTAATGTGGCGCGACTGGAACTTGAGGATCCTTCTATACCGTCCCATTCTTCTTCGTTGGGCATCGCGTCGATGGACGCCAAACTCGGCTCCCGAACCCGAGGATCCGCTTGAGGCGGATTGTAGGAGGCTTTGTCTTCGAAATGCGCGTTTGACAATATCATCGATCGCAGATTTCGTGAATAATCACGTATGCACGAGGATCGGCGCATGGTACATGTTGTATGTCTCATGAAAAAAAAAAACCCCCTAATTTTTTTCTCACCTCACATCACTGACATCCATAATAGATACTTCCTGTTTCAAGCTGGTGTAATCCCGATCATCTTGCTTATGACTGACCCAACAAGTACGGACGCCCCCAGCTGGCTCCAGGAGATCGAGTCCACGAAGAAGCTCCTGGTACACCCTTCTCTCAGCAACAACCGCCTTGCGACTCGTTGCTTGGAAGTTGTCAATCGGCTCTGTTCGCCTGCATACACGAGTGCCGCCGCCGATAAGACTGCGGGACAGACAGCACCCATATTAATGCCCTTTTCCGATCAACTCTTCAACGATCCGACCTTTGGTAGCATGTTTCCGGACGTGGACCAGGAGCTCAACCTTGCTGGCATGGACTTCTCGGAATGGGTAAATTTCCCTCCGCAGAATGAGTTTGTCTGATCATCTGTCGATGCCGAGATGAGATGATTTCGGGACTAGAGTCGGTCAGGGCCATACATGAACGTAATGGAGCCTACAGAACAAAAGAGGATTTCACAGCCCGAACTTCATTCCTCGAAGGACCCGTTTCTTAAACTGTCACAAAAGGGAACCCGCCATTTGATATGCAGGCGGAAAATTGCAAGTGATCTTAAAAATTATGGACCATCAAGCAACGTCCTCTTCCTCCTGTGCGAAGGGCTTCACGAATTCTGGGTCGACCGTGGGACCATCAATGCCACGCAGTTGAGCCTCGATTCCGACAATACGCTGTTTTTCCTCATGGGCAGCCGTGTCACCAAAGATGAGATCCATATCTTCCAGAGTCTAAACAAGGTAGCCATATTAGTGACGTCTAAAGGATAGCCAAGGGCAACCCAAGCATACCTTTCCACGGGTCTCTGGGATAAAGAAGAACGTGAAACCGAATGCCAGGAGGCAGAAAGCTGCGAAAAAGATATAGGTACCCCAGGTGATCGAGTCAAGCATATCAGGGGTGACGAGGCCGATGATACTAGGTGCAAATGTCGAGAATGAGTCATGACCATCATGATTAAAAAAAACTGGATAAGAAACATGGGACTTCCTCAACATACAAGTTACACATCCAAGTAGCGGAAGTTGTGATGGAGATAGCTTTGGAGCGTATGGATAGATTGAAGATTTCCGATGGCAGGACCCATCCGATAGGAGCTATATGCGCATTAGCAAGATCCACTTTAGACCTGAAACATACTAAACAAACCAAAAGAGTATGAGAAGTTGATATCGTAGATATAGATGAACGCGATCCCGGCCCATCCGGCAGACCGATGATGGACTAGATCCGATCCGTAGACCCCAATAATCGCACCCACGATTACCAGCGAGATACAGGTCCCCGTGGCACCGGACATGAGCAAACCTCTTCGACCGACTTTGTCGATTAGGAAAAGCGCAGGGAGGGTGCTAAGGCAATTGATGATCCCGTAGACTCCGGTGGCTAGGAGGGAGCTCTGTTTTATCGTGTCAGTCTCATCAGCTCCTCCTGAGATAAATAAGATAAGGTTAAAGCGTACGGTGTTTCCATCGAGGCCCAGCTGAGCGAAAATTGTTGGTGCGTAGTAGATTATAGCTGTGGAGGTACTTTAGCTCATATTATGGGTAAGAAAGAGGGAAGGGGAAGAAATCGCATACCGTTACAGCCCATAAACTGCTGGAAGAACATAATGCAGCATCCGATCGCTAGACGTTTGAAACGCGCCCATGTGGTTACGAGTGAGATATACTATCATTGTCATTGATGAATTAAAACGATGCTCAATGTTGAATTGGGAGAGGGGGGAAACCGAACCTGCGCAGCATGCAGCCTGAACCCAGATAACTCCGGGAACCGTTCTCTAGCGAAACTGTTCTCTAACATGATGGATGCTTTGATCTCGAGGTATTCGTTTGTTAGGTCTGGGTTGTTTGTAGATTGTCGACGTAGCCTGGAAAGTGCCTGGAGAGCTTCGTCGTCTCGTTCCTTCATTAGTAGCCATCTAGGGGAGTCTGGGAAAAAGAGCATCCCCAGGCCGAGTGTAAGGGCTGGGATGATTTGGATGGCTAGTGGTAGACGCCAGGATGCTTCGGATTGGCCGTTGCAGATGCCGTCGGAGGGGATGTCTGTGTAGGGGTCAAAGGATGGGGAGGAGGCGGTGCCGCCTGTGTAAGGGATATTGGGAGCGCAGCGGGTGCCCCCGATGTAGTTTGTGCCGTAGTCGATCCAGTAGCTGATTAGGATGCCGATGGTGACGGAGACTGAATGGGTTAGTGGTTGTGAGATGGGACTGGAGTGAGGGGATACTACTCACGTTGTTGAAGAACGACAAGACCACCGCGTATTTCGGGAATGGAGACCTGTTGGGTGAAGGTGAATACTATGGTTATCGTGTTGAATGTGTGGGAGAGGGTTCATACTTCGGAGATATACAGAGGTACCACCATGGTTAGTTGACCAACGGCTACGCCTGCGATTGCACGTCCTGCGGTGTGTGAGTGGTAGTCTGGGAAAGGGTATTGGCAATGTCAAAGCAAGGATGCATACCAGCAAAGAGCATTGGTATATTAACGGCACCGCATTGGATGGCGGACCCAACGACGAATACAACGACAGCGGTGATGATGGATAGTTTGCGGCCTATTCGGTCCACGATAGGGCCGTTGATGAGGGAGCCAAACCAAGCAGCTATCGATACAGTGAGTGAGCTTTCATTCACGATGGTGAAATAATTGGCAAAGCAGGACGCGGCATACAAATTAATAGGGTTGACACAAACCACCCCTTGAAGCTGCTGTCCATGTATACTCGAGGGAATCGAGCGCCGAATGATTGCATGGTTATCACACCGGAAACCACGCCCTGATCATAGCCAAAGAGCAGCCCACCTAAGGTGGAGAACTAGTAGATTTTGGATCAGGTCAGAACAATGTCTGGTTCTCTCTTGGGTATATGAAAACTCACCGATGCAACGCCCAGCAGGTAGGGGTTTTGGTATATCAAGGCGAAACCGCCATTGGAATTCTGAGGACTGGAGGCCATAGCTGCATACTCCTTCAGAGCTAGACACTGGACGCATAATGAGGACGTAACTGATATTCTAGGATCGTTGTCTTCTTATAACCATGCGCAACTCACCTATGCTAACTTCTCCCACTCGAAGAAGCATCAAGCTAGAACGGAGAGGTGTGCTCCGTCCAATGGAGAGAGAATCCCACGTTCTGACGACGACAGCACCGAGTTTAGAAGCAAGTCACGGGAGGAGTCAACCAGAGAGTATCAACAAAGTCGGAGAAGAGTACTCCGCAATAGGTAGTAAATTCACCCTTGTCATGACAGCAGCATCAGAAGAGGTACCACGGAAAGGTTGATGCGGGGAAATGGATGCTTGGATTGGCGTTCAGAGGAAGCGGAGTTGCTCCGTGGACCCCACCGTGGGGAAGAGGAACCAGGATTCGGGCCATGTTTAGAGTTGTTGACCGAAGATCCCAAGCAAAAGTTCGGTTGGTGTGGGTTGTACCTTCAGGAAACGTTGATGAGAAGTAGATGATGACTTCTTGTTTGATAGAAAAATCAGATGATGCTTGGCCATCATGTGATGGCCATGGACTGGTTTCAGATCGTTTACGTTTGCCCGAATCAGCACTGTGCACAGCCAGCTTAGGGATCTAGGTACACAGACATCCCAAAAGTCTTATGGATCTACCGGGTAAGCAGCCGAGACCAGGAATAATCAACAGATATTAGTGCGGATACTAATTCACAGACGACTGTATACGACATTCAGCTACTTCTGGCCCCCCCCTCACACATTCAGATCACAGCACGTTGCGTCATAACCTCCCAATGCTACGTGAAGCGGGATGATGACTCAATCACTTGTCGAAGAGGTGGCACAGTCTCCTGTTGTGGCAGTTGTATCTCAAAACAACATGAAATGAGGGGTTGGGTCACCATATGCACGCCGGGTATATGATGCAACAGTCGCATGTGGGATGCTTGTCGGGCAAGCATTTGATAGGCTTTCAAGCAGCCACCATGCAAGACATTCCTGCAGACATAGAACTGAGGAGGTTTACACAAACAAGATGTAGGACTTGTCATCGTTGGTGTCTGGGCTGGTTGATCCCGGGTGGCATCCGGGGAGGCCTTGCAAAACTGTATAAGCACGTTCTGACTGTGATTTTGCAGCTCAGGTATGCCGTGCTTTGTTTGCCCATCGCACTGATGCGTGCGTCATTCAGCAGTTGGGACTAAGAAGGGTAAATGAGTGGTTTTATCCCAAGTCTCACAATTTGCACCTAGAGCTGAAGCTAACCCACGCCCACCGAATGCGACGCACAGCACAGACGCTAAAATAGAACAGACAGGCTGTTGGAGCAATTAGGAATACGAGCAAGAAAGCCATAACCTCGCCAATGCCATACTGATAAACAATACGCTTCTTCGCCAAGCCAAGCACTAGGACAATAGCCTCCGTTTCACCCTGCTGGAAACCAGACTTGCATATTCGATGGAAAGAGCGTAACATATATTATTCGGGCGCTAAAGATCGTGCGGAAATTCCGTTTCAAACTACTGCTCACATGGCTGATAAGGAATAAAAGCGGTAACCTTTCATTTGCGGGAATCGCTGGGCTCCCAGTGGATGGGTTCGAAATCCTGATTCTGGAAGTGGGCTTGGTTGTATGGTGAACTACTGCAAGGGTTAGAATGTGGCACTGGCAAGTGCAGAAGTGCGTCACGAGCGATGAGACGGAGATACTCACTTCTTGAATGGCGTGGTGACCGGAAGAGAGTGGCTGAGGTTGGGTTTCATCACCAGTGGGTTCAACCGGATTTGCGGCCCGTCAGACGACCGGGGCGGCAGTGAGCTCATGGGTGGTGGTGGTGCCGACATTCGCGGTGGCGGTGGCGGGGGTGATGCGATAGACAGGGGAGGTGAAGCATGCATGGGGGGCGGCTGGTACACTTCCTGAGGGGGGGATACCCGGTACGGGCTGGGAGGAGCCGCCGGCATCGGAGAAGGGGCCATGCCAAAAGAAGGGTCCATCATCAAATTGGGGATGGTCATCAAACTGGAGTTCACATCGAACGCGAGGGCACCTTGATCCCAGGGGGAGTAGTCAGAAGTCATTGCGTATTGGTAATTAACCACGGGTTCCATATTCACAGTAGGTTCGGCTGGATAGAGAAGATCATAGTGGCCCCTACGGCTGTGTTAGCGTGATTCATGACGCCCAGGTAGAGTCTGCGCATCGTAAATGAGACTCACGGGCGGTAGAGCAAGCAGATAGTCCCGCCAGTGGGCCGCGGCGGGGTCAGGAGATGAGGCGTGACCGCTTCGCCTTCGCTGCGGTCGAGATACATGATCTCAACGGCGAATCCGGACCCCCCGATTACCCCATCCACCAAGGCTTGGAGGCCGATCTCGTCGATTTCCGTTCTGACCACGTCTATTCGTGTCGCGCAATATTGCTCGACGGGCATGGAGAGGAAGGCTTCGTACTGAGCCGGGTGAAGTTTCATCCAGGCGCTTGTCAGCAGCTATAGTACATTGAACATTAGCATATCAGTCGCAGGATCCCGAGAGAACAGCAGCGCTTCAAGGATCACTGACCCTGAAATGAGTGATGATAGCATTCGAATTGTACTCCTCGTTGAATGCATCGACGAGGAACGTCTCGTCCCGGATGCCGCTTTGGATGGCAGTGGCTATCTGATTGAACACGTCCTCTGTTGCATCCACAAAGATTTCGTATAAATGCTCTTGTTGACCCGTCTGATCGAGAAGTGCGTTCATCGACTTTATCCGCGCCAATTCATGGCGTACCTGCATCAGATTCTGGAGGTTGAGCAAGTTCTCAAAGTATCCGAACGCAACGGCTACACAGTGTAAGCAACCCTTCATCGCTAGTGATAGGGGAGTGATTACCTCTCCAGCCACAGTTGCCATCACCTTTCATGGTTCGTGTCCAGGGGTGCGTTAGAGCAAGAGCCTGTTGGAAGTACTGTTAGTCACTTCGCCTCCCTTTTCCGGGAGAATTGGAGGAGTGACGTGAAGGCGCATACATTCGACTTGGTGGCAAATGCCGGATCTGCATTTGCATACTCCATAGCAATGACGCTACTGGACTGTTTCGTTGACACCGGAGGGCCCTTTAAGTGCACATGTAAGTTGGATAGTCTGGATAAAGATCAAGAAGTGCCTTACCTGAACGTCGGGTTGAAACTCATTGGAGAGTTTCTGGAACCTCTCCATTTCTGCGGTCGAAAGGGTATTCATGTTGAAAAAAAAGGTGTTGCCGGGATGATAGAGGGCGTTTGAAAGCTGCGAGAATCCGTGATCGAAGAACGCGGTTGAATGAGGGTGTTGAGGATAGAAACCGGAAGTTGAATCCTGTCCAGTCGGAAAGTGGTTGATAGGGTCGAAATGATTCCAAGGAAGATCCGACAGGGACATCGCACAGACAGAGGTTGGAGATACGGCTTCAGGAGCAGTCGCTTAAGGATGGAGAAGTCGCCAGATGCCTTTCCTTAGCAGGGAGACAGGACCTTTATTCACTTAGCAGAGAACTTGGCGGAAGAGCGTAATACGCACCAGACAAATGAGCATCGTTTGAAGCAAAGTTCTTGTGTAACACAGTGATGACCAGCCGGCTGGGTCTATTCACTGATGTAACCGACCTACTATGTGACGTCCTTAGCATATCTCGTCAAGCCGCAGCCGTGCAGAAGATGTAAGAGGGCAGTTTCCCGGGAATTCAGCCGAGAAGAGACAGACTCAGCCAATCGTGAAGAGAGAAGCAACTGATCTACCAAGTATGTGGGAAGGTGCTAGCAGAGATGATGAAACAAAGCCGGTTGCCGGCCGCAGAATCACATCCACGGGATCCGACGCTGGCATCGGGAAGGCAGAAAGGATCAAGTCTCGCGGGACCGAGGTACCAAAACAGGATGGAGGAAGGAGAATTAAGAAGAGAAGGGAAGGGGAGGGCTGACACAGCCAGGGAAAACCGAGAACAGAGGCAGCTGAGCAGGCAGAGACGAAGAGTACGCAATCATGCACTTGGCTCGAGGGATGCGAGAGCCAGAGATGAGAGAGCATCTGGCGATGCTGAGTGGCGCGCAAGGCCACGGCTTCTGCACTCAATCAACCCTCCTTTACAAAGAGACTTTTCAGGCCTGCGATATCCAGACAGAATAGGGGTGGGAAAGGTTTCCCACACGGTTGACATGCCAGCACTCACACGCCTTGCATCTGATGCGCTGGGAGATGTAACGGATGCTACTCCATCGTGGATTGGCGGCAGTGGGTGAATTGCAAGGTACCCGGAACGCCACTGGGATTTAAAGATCGGGGGTTTGATGGTTGCGGAGAGCCAAGACAGTTATGGTGAATGCAGAGAAAGCCGCAAGAAAGAGAAAATAAAGGGATAAAGAGGGGATGGAGTGTTGAGGAAAAGGCAAAAGCGAAGGAATGGGGCAAGAATAGTACAGAGAGAAGCGGGATGCGATGGTAAGATAACACAAACCGGCAAGGTGATGTCAAAGCCCATTGAAAGGAAAAGCGTGGTTGGACCTACTGGAATCTGCAACAAAGCTCTCGCTTCTCTCTCTACGGCTGAAGTGCATACGTCCCAAGTGTGTCACATGTGCCGTGGCATCAATGCTTGGGATGCGTCGGTGAAAGTGGCCGATGAAATCGAAGGGTGTTATACTATGCCCCAAAGCGGTAATGATGATAAACTCCGTCGCTCTTCGGAATTGCGTAGATCCAGTAAGATGGATTGTTTTGGTTTGAGGGGCAAGAAGGTGAGGAAAGTGGGCGGGCAAATTGTGGGCGGGAAACTGTAAAGTGTGGGAGGAGGGGGAAAGGAAGAAAGGCAGAACGATGGATTCTGGATGGTCAGGGCGACCGGCTAATCACTTGACGGGAAAAGTGGGAGAAGGATGTTGAGATGATGAGATGAACAGATTTAAGGTAGGAGAAAGAAAAAAAGGCTGGTAGACCGAGCAGGGATGTGGAAGAACCTAATAGTGGTGGTAGTAAGAGTAGTAAATAGCAGATAAGTAAACGGATAATAGATAGATAGATATTGATGAAGGGGGGGAGAGGGAAAGGCAAGTAAGTAGAGTGTTAAGACAAGCCGAGTCAAATCAAAGCCATATCCCTTTTTTTTTGGATGTTAACCCCGAGGTGGCCCAGGGTTTAATAAGGAAGAAATTTAAGCAGCAAGCAATGGAAGGATGGATGCGTTCGTGGAGAATGGAGAGAGAAAGAAAATAATAATAATAATAATAAGAGGAATAGGAAAAAGAAAGGCTGACTGACCTTCAACCAGGCCGGGCGCGGGGTTTCCGACGGGGTCGTTCTTTGCGGCCAAACAGAGAAAACAAGACGAACCAAAGATACAGTCCAAATACAAGTTCCGTCAAGTCGGTCTGCTTGTCACGACTCGCTAGCGGATGGATGCGTGCTTGGGGGGAAAGTGTGTGTTTCCACCAGCATGGATAGTCCAGAATTATTCACATCTCGATGAACCAGGATCATTTTATTCCCTTTTCATTTTTTTCTACTCATACAAAATTAAATAAATTATTTTTATTTCCTTTTTCTGAATGTTTTATTTACTCACTCTATGTACAATGCACCTTCCACCCCTAACCATATCTAATACTATCTCTACCTACCCCTAGACAACCCAGGCAGCGAAACTATTGTAATAGTGTTTGAACAACCCTCCGGGACCGGTGGATGGAATTGGAATCCAGGAATGCACGGGTGGACAACTGCCGGAAGAAATACTAAACCATGACGTTTTGAATGGTTGATATCCAGGCCAGCAGCAACCGAACCATGGCTGGTCAATCATCCTCACAGCGTTTGGATATCAATGATCGGCTGGACTTAGCTTCAGGGCGGTATTTGTTTGGTTTTGTTTTGTTTTTCCTCTTGAAAACTGGTCCATGCAGGAAACATCAACGTCTACTCCGTACAAACGAGGATTATTACTACTTTTTTATCTCCCTTGTACTCCGTACTAGTGAAAACTAAACTAGGCACAACTAGTAGACACTGGAATAATACAATGCCAGCAAACCGCCAATAATCTCTCACTTAGAATTGACAAACAACAACTAACTACAAGATCATTCAACAACAACAGGACTTAGGGGGGAAAGGAGGATTATCATTAATATTATGATAATCATAATTAGCTAAATCTCCATTTGTGTGGTGGGTGGCCCGACGACTACTACTACCGGCCCCTTCGGTAGGGTAAAACAAACCTCACCATCGCTTGACTTAACAGCAGCACAAGCTGAAGGTGCAGCGGAAGAGCCGGTTGGACGGGGACCCAATGGGGATGATCATCGTCTGGCGGTCATCCCCATCCAGTGCAACAGTCGGAGGTGGTACTTGCTCCTGAATCATGTCGACGGTATGGGATTGGATCCATCCACCCACCCGTCATTTGGTCTGTCCCTCCAGCTGGCTGAAGAAGTCCTGCTTTACCCACTTCACGTCTGGTTCTCATCTACTCCCGGACATACTACGGGATGATCCCTCAGCGGCGTAAAAATAGAAAATTAAAACATAATTTAAGGATAAACAGGGCGACCTTCACCTTGAAGAAAAATCAGGGACAGCTGGGCATCCTGATTGATAAGCCAGGCTGTTTATTAGTTACAAGGGGACATCTGCATACATAGTATGTCCCATTACTACTTACTTCTTCACGATCTTGCAATTCTGTAGATACCATCACGAGGCAAGGTGGTGAACGAACCCTCATTGGCTGAGAGGGTTCCAACCCACGGGATCAGTCCGGGTGCTCAGATCGCAGTCCTTGTAGGGTCGGAAATGGGGACTTACAATCAAAACGAGGTGTGAAAGACAAAAAGAAAAAAGACACAACTCTGAGGGCGTCGTATTTTTCCTCCTGGCCTGTTGCCGACGAGCGATCGATAATGGTGTTGATGATGATGATGCTGATGCTGATTAAGAAAGGGTCAACAGCGAATAACTACTGAGTGAAGCTGTGAGACGACCACCGAAACATGCCAGAGGACAGCCAAGAGGCCAACCATCGGCCACACATACTACACACATACTAACACACGCTCTTCCCACACAACTCACTCATCTGCCCGCTGGGGAGAAGAAACGAACGCCCGATCTCGATGCAACCGATGACCCCTACCTGCGCCTCTTGATCCTCCATGCACTTGAGAACGGCCACATGTCCTGGCAGGATAGCCGACAAATCCGCTTGACTGGCGGAGTAGCTGCAGCAGCGCCGGTCTAGCAGACGACTAGTATCTGATTAGAGCAAAACATCGTGGTTGCTGGAATCCGAGATTGACTCCTGCCTAGTCGACTATCCCAGAGCTAACTCGGGCGAGTGGGAGCCGGTCTCAACACCAGCCCGCCTTAGCGCTTGCAGCTGCATTTACGGCCGACGAACCTGCCCTTGTCTCCACGCACGCGCCCTGCTCGATCCAACACCGCTGACGGTGAAAAAGCGACAAGTCATTCCCGGGTAGCTTGTCGAGTTTATTTCAATTTAATTTATCGTCCATCCGCGCACTGCTACCAGCCGTCTTGCATGCAGAAGCTCCAAGTGCGGAGTCGGAATCTGCGACAAGACACGGGATTCCGCCGGTGCCTCACTGCTCCCAGTGCGCGCACGCTCTGGGTTTTTTTTCCCTCATTTCCCCGGCGTAACTCTTTACCTTTTTCCGTGGCTTCGCTGTCTCTCGTTGCTTCCTAAGCGCTTAGACTTTCACGGCCCCAGATCAAGACATATCTGTAAGTCTGGATGGTTGATGAGGGTGGTGATGGTGGTGTTGGCAAAGTCTTATTTCTCCCTCACGTATCGCTGCTTACCTCCGACCACAACGTGTCTGTCGGTCTGTACCGATGGACATTCTAAATTATCTACTATCTATTAACCACTGACCTCTCTTAACCCCCGAGCCATCAATCACACGGTCAAAATTCCATCTCATCCTCCCCAATCCCATCACAGTTTGACCGCCGCACGGCTTTGTAGGGCCTCCAACCACCACACCGGGACCGCAAGAAGCAACGGGCGAGCATCAACGTTGACTGCACTGGTATCTGACAAGGGGATCAGACCACCGTAAGATGGTAAGACCTCTGGTGCCATTCTGTCGGTGTGACTAGCCATCCAGTCAGCCTTCCGGGTTATGACCATGGCCATGGACAAGGATCGTAATCAACCGCGTCTCCTACCGCATGGGGAGAATGTTGCCAAAACCGCATCGAATGGCCCGAGATGGCAGGCTACCAATGACTCTGGTGCCAGGAAGATTCTCGATCCAACTAAGAGGGGGCTTGCATATGCTACCTCGGAAGCCGCTCCGAAATCCATCCATCGTCCGTCCGCCCTCAGGATCCCTGATCGCTTGCTTATTCCCCTCCCTCCCTCTCTCTAACAAAGGTGTGTCTGTGTGTGCGCTCCCTGGCCGGGGATACATGGTACATGGTACATATCCTACTAGCTCTGAGGTGGTGGATGGTGGGTGATGCTTTGTCAGGTGCCTCACTGCCGGTAGAGTCACTACAGTAAGTATGGGGGCCCTTGTAGCCTACCAGGTCCGCGACGCCTGGTTGCCTCGTCCGCTGTACGTACTTTGTCACGGCACTTGACACATCACGGAGCACAGAGTACCTGAATCTCACCTTTCTTTGTTTCATTCTATTACTTTTTTTTTTTTTTCCTCTCCCTCACTTTTTCTTTTTCTCTTCTTTCCCTCCCCTCCCGCCATTCCTGCATGATGATATCGTTCCGATTCGTCCCAACAACAATCTAGGCTAAGGTATCCGTCGTCAGTTACCGAGGACTTGTCACAACTGTAGGAAAAGAGACCTGGACTTGCATTTCGCAAACAAACAAATGCAGCATAAATCAACGAAAAAGCAACTCGATAAATAAATCAAAATAAGGACATCTGGCAGCTGCGGATGTGGAGACTCAGAACTCGCAGGGGATCCGGCCATTCTACTCTTGACGGCTGTCGACTGTCACTGCAGACAGAATGGAAGAGGATATTAACCTGGCAGCGACCTTATTACTCAAGACATGCATCTACCTCGGTGTATTCTCGGTTCATTGCAAAGGCAAAACATCTTTACACACCGGTAACTGACACCTATCCCAGATCCCTGAAGGCACATTAAAAGAGTTACGGTGGGAAAAACCCCTGCAACTGCCTGTCGAACGGATGTACTCTGCACATATTACGCACACCCACTCGAATAAGCAAGATAGATAGATAGTTTTGTAGCTAGTCAGGTAGCTACTACTATCTCCATAGCACCGCTATCTCTCTCTTCTACATGCCTACCTAGGTTCGTTGAGAGAGCTCCGTAAGCAAGCCTAAAAAGTCCGGCCAGACCCTCCCGTCATTCATTCCACGAATAAGATGACCAGAGAAGCAAACACATAGCCGACCACGACCAGACAAGACAGACAAAACACATCCACAACACACAATCACACCGACCCAACTACGTACTACTACTACCTACTAGTTTAACTACCGTCCTGATCGGCATTTTACCCTCTCCCCGCGCCAATCCTCATTCCCTTCCGTCCCGATCGATAAGTAAACAAGAAAAGAAAGCTCCAGTTCCCCTTGTGCAACTTCAACAATCAAGTTCTTAGACCCTATTGTTCCCACTTTTTAATCCCGCATACTCCAATCCAGACCCTGGTTCATCACTCTCACTTACATATCTACTACTGTACCTACAACATACTAAGTAGAATCCTTTCTACCTGGATGATAGTCCTTTGCGCTGTGTACTTGCGCCGACAAATCTCGATTGGGTACCTATACCCTGTCCTTCTCTCCCCGGTTTCACCTTATGTTAGGTACCTACCTCTGCCTCACTTTCTGCTGCGTCCCTTAGGTACCAAATACTTTTCGAGTACCCGACATTTGCGCCCCGTGGGATGTATGTTCAAAAGTACATTCTTACTACCCCCGTACCTATCGGCTAAACAGAATACAATTGGGGTATGCAGACTGCCAACTTTCCTGACTGCCTGTCAGCTGCACGATGTAGAGCATAACCTGGTAGGTAAGTAGGTAGTAAGTAGTTGCTTGCTTTTTTCTCTGCTTTGTGCAGTGCATACTTAGTTACCTTTTTTTAAAGATAGCGGGTTTCTTCGGCCGAGTCTGTCTCGCCTTGGAGACATTGGGATACTCGAACTACTATGTAGGTACTTGTCTACCGACGGAGTACTTACTTCGTGATGCACTCTACCTGCAGCTGTCACCGATACTAGTACCTACTTACATATTGGCATAGGCATAACGCCTACGCAATCCTATTTGCTTTACTTCTTCCTTCTATCTGTAAACACCCGATATTCCCTGTCCAGTAAACCATCTACAATCAATAATGATCTTTTCCTCCCATTCCTTGGATCATGTCAAACCATTCATCCACCCACACATCGCAAAGTAAGCACGTCGCACACCTGTGTACCCCCAAGCCTAAGTATCCTCCATTCCAATCCCAACCAATCCATCCACCACTTCCTTCCTGTGACATCACTCCTCCCTCCCTATCTTAACATATACAAAAGTCCATACTAGCACTATTGAACATAGCATACATAAACACACACAAACAACCACCCCAGCACACTACCCAGCATAATACACAAAATAAGTCCCAAAATAAAGTTTAGACAATCAATCAATCAATCAATCAACCACCCAAGTATATACAGTACTAGTCTACCCCAATTCCAGGATACTCCCAGACGCTCCCTACGTATCATGTATGTACAGTACTTTTCCTCATGAGGCGTCAAACATGCATACAATAGATACATCTGACTGCATATTTTGCGCGCCCCCCGGAACAAATAACAAGTCTCGCATGCATAGAGTTACAAAGTAACAAGGCAGAAGAAGAGGAAGAAGAAAACAATAAGCCTATCTACTTACTTACTCACTTATGTACCTTACAATAGGTAGTAGTCTAGACTCTTCGATTGTATGTAAGTCACTAAATAATTACTCAAGGTACTTTCATCCTCTTCCCCCCTCCCACATGGTCCCTCGTTCTCTGAACCAAAACCCGAGCCGGGATATGAACCTGACTTGACCTGTCACGACGCCGATTGGGAGAGGGGGGAAGGGTTGTGGCGCCTCGGGATAACAGGGGTTTTACTTGATTTATTATTGTCTAGGATGTTGTGTGAGTATGGGTTGTACTATGTATGTATTTATGTATGTATGTATGTGATTTGGTCAGACGGTTTCCGGGTGTCACTTACTTAACTTGACTAATGTCAGCCGGCTTAGGGGGAGGAGGAAGAACATGATTTAGTTATCTGTGTGAGTCTGTGTGTGAGTGATTGACAAAAGTACCTCTGCATCTTGCTGTTGTGCTTGTGCCTGGTGAACACAAAAAAACGAATAGAAATTTGTGGCTTGGTGCTTTGACTCCTACATACTTACTGTAGTCTGGTTGGAGGAAAGAGGAAAGAGTTTCCATGGTCCGCTGCCACACCCCCTGGTCCTTTTGGTGATTCTAGTGTCTTGGTGGCTTATGGATGGGCTATCTAGATGCCGTGCGCATTGGTATGCTATGATATCATTGTTTTGGTTTGGTCTGTAGGGTGTGATGATTGATGAATGGATGGATGTTGTGTGTCATGATTTCATTCCTTATCCTTACTTCGTAACCCGGTGTGTTTCTCTATCTTGTATGGGCTATGACGCAGAGATGGTTTGGTGGGATGACTGGATGGAACAATGCATTTCCCTCTCTAGACGCCTCCCAGGCCGAGTTTCGTTCCAGGCCCTCCGCCGCCGCCTCTGCCTCTGTGTCCACCCCGCAGTCGGCGACCACCAGCGCGTAATCCTGCATGCGGTTCATCTCCAAACCCGGGTTGGAACATGGGCCCTCCTCCTCTCATACCGTGCAGCTGTGCGGGATCTTCCCTGAATCCCTCCCCGTCGTTCAAGGTGGCCTGCCAGAGAGACCGCAATGATGCGTTCCACTCCTGCAGTGCCCGCAGCCGGTCCACGTCGCTAGCGCTTTCAACCTCCACAATCCCGTTTTCCTGGTCGATCTTGGCATTGAGCTTCTTGTCCAGGATCAGGAAGCTCAGGATGTCTTGTACCTCGGGTACCGAGACCCGGATGTGTTTCGAGATGAACTTGAGGGTGAATCGTGTGTACGGTGCGATCAGTTTGAGAACAGCCTTCGTCCGCATGTTTCGGCTGACCTCGTCAATATTCTCGGCGATGAAGGGATCGGCCAGGACGTCTGGGTTTTTGCTAAGGATGGCTTCGTAGGCGTGGATGTCGTCGCGTTGGAATGCATCGACTAGATCGGTCATAGCGGATATGCGGGGGTCGTTCTTGTACGGCTTGGTTTCTTGGGAATAAAATGGGTTGATATCCGATTTCATCAGCATCGTGGTCAACACGAGATACTTGAGCACCTGGATTCGCTGTATTGAGCCCGCCTCATCGTAGTTCCGGAATGACTCGAAGAAGTCGCTCTGCGCTTCCTCCCAGTTTTCCTCGCTCATATGCATTTTCCCTCCGCATTCTCGGATGATTCCCATGATCTTGGGGTGCGGCACCGCCGACCGAACGCGAAGGGCACGCTGGTAGAGCGCTTTTAGTCGTTTGTTGTTCTTCGTCTCGGCATACATCTGTATCTCAAGGGCGTATAGTTCGAGGAGATATGTTCCTTTACTCGGATCGTCGGTTCCATCTTCTCGCTGGCATGCCCGATGCAACTCCCGCACCTTCTTGCTCAGCTGGCCGTACTCTTTTCGTTCCAGCCAAAGACGTGCCAACTTGATGTTTGTCTTCAACCATAGTCGCTCGTTGTTGGTATTTTGGAATGAGCGCAGGGTCAAAGAATAGAATTCCTCCATGCACTGGTAAGCTGTGTCATCATCCGAACCCTTCTCGATATAATCTAGCATGTTGTTGATGGACTTTTCGGAGTAATTACGAGTGACGGCCGACTTGACGTAAGTGAGGAGCTCTCTGTAGTGTTCAACGGCCTGAAGAGTCAGTATCACATCATCAGTGAGCAAAGGGGCGCTTACATCGCTATATCTACCAAGCTTGAATTCCAACTTGATAGCCTGCTTCAGTCCTTTGAACCCCCTTGGCTACCGTCAGCACCTTGTCTGAACCATCACTGACGTCCACGCCTCTTACCAGTCACCCTTGTCTTGTTCTAGATCCGGAACTCCCAAGAATTCATCGATGGCCTCCTCCGGGTTGTCTATCTTCATCTGTTTGGCATTATAGTATTTGTTCTCGATACCGACATCTCCTGATTCGTCATCGTCCGCATCTTCGTACTCGAAGTCGTACCTGTGATAGTTTAGCTGATTAGCGGCCGCGAACACCGGCAGGTTGAAGGGACAACACAGGCTTACTCCTCATCACCCGAATCTTGCATGAAATCATCATCGTCAGACATTATGAACGAACTGAACCTCGCCGCAATTTGGGGTATCTAGAAATATCAAGAACAGAGAGGTAAAAGAGGATCGACTGCGTGCTAGGAGACCGATGGAGATAAGAGATGGGAGAGGATGAAGGTGAGCGAGGAATGGAGAGCTTCCGCGCCTATCGGAGCCTGGGGCCAAAGTCTCGAAGTTCCCCGCCTTTGTAGCTTCCTCGCCGGGCCCGACCGAGACCACATTCTAAATAGTATAACACAACCATCCCTGGACTTGAGGCTTGTTTACTAACAGGAATTGACTGTTAGTTATTCAAGTGATTGTCGGATCTATGATCTAGTTATCTACTTGACTTGTTCTACTCGCGACAGTCCAATGACCTTCCGCAATGATTGCCGCGGGCTTACTAGTACTACTACAGTATGCTTACTGTACTATATATAAGTTCAATTCAGGTTCCATGACCACTGACCACCCACAACTAGTGCACTGTTGAGCCTAATATTACTGCCTGTTAGTGGCTCAGTGACAGGAACATGGACTCTGACACACTTAGTCAGACCAATTCGAGCTAGACTTGCATGCAATGATTCTAAATATAAGCAAATCTGAGCAATTGGCGGCTGTCACAGCCTGAATCTTCGTGCTAAACCGACATCTAACTAAAGTAACCGCACCGCCTTAGGCAGGAAGGATGCGCTCACTCATATTACTATGGTGTGGGCTATAAGCAACTCCCTCCATGGTTCACTCAAACAGACACTGCCACTTTTACTGTGGACGGCACACTCTACCCACAGTCAGAACTAACCATCTTTGCGGGTGAACTATTGCGAGGCGTGGCGAAGCGAACTCAGCACTTCCCGACTTCCAGAGCGGCTCAGGCACTTGGCAGATGACGATCGTCTCTCATTTGCGGATCGCCCGTTGCAGGACGGAGCCGATGACATCGACCGGCCTCGCTGCACGGCGGCCCACGACTTATCTTCGTGTTCGCAACCACTTTTTTTCTTCTAGCCAGACCAGTCCCTCGTGAAACGCTATTCGTACCTATTAGCCCTTACTCCGCACACTTTATTTCTTTTCACTATCCCCTCATTCTGCTTGCCATCCTGCTCTTCGGTTGATCCCCTCCCCATCTAGCCCCTTCCCTCCCTTATCTACTTGGACCCTTCTTCCCGCGCATCACGACACCCTCACCACTCCCAACTACCGTTACAATGAGTCTCTGTGGTCGTCAAAAGGTCGTTCGACGCAAGATGGTGCTATTGTCAGTTTAACCGAGCCTTGGCAGTTACATTTGATGGGCAGAATACTGATTCCAGATAAGAGGGGACGGCGCTTGCGGCAAGACCTCCGCTCTGAATGTCTTCACCAGAGGGTGGGCACCCCTTGTATTTTCCCTTGTGGCCAAGACCGCTAACTTTCTGGTAGATACTTTCCTACGGTCTAGTGAGGATGACCTTTCTGAACGCTAATTTCACGTTGCGATATTAATCTTTCCCACTTACATAGTGAGCCTACTGTATTCGGTGCGCATGCTCTTCCTTGATCTATGATGATGATTATTTTACTGACCGTTCTGCTTTCCAGAAAACTATGTGCATGGTAATTCTCCTTCTTACAAAGACCGGGCTCGCATGCTTACGTTCGCTCAAGATATCTTCGTGGACAATGTACACATGGAATTGTCGCTATGGGATACGGCCGGCCAGGAAGAATTTGACCGACTGCGCGCGTTATCTTATGAGGACACACACGTGATTATGCTTTGTTTCAGCGTGAGGATTCCCGCTCCTCGAGGTCTGGACCAGAGGTTGACTCCTACTAGGTTGACAGTCGCGATTCGTTCGAGAACGTGGCGAGCAAATGGATAGAAGAGATCTCGGAGAACTGCGCCGGCGTCAAATTGGTGCTCACTGCCCTCAAGTGTGATTTGAGGAAGGACGAGTTCCTCAACGACAACCCGAACGCGATCACCTACGAAGAAGGACTGGCGAAAGCCAAGGAAATTGGTGCTGTGAAATACCTAGGTAAGGACGACTCCTATCCCCGTGATGTCATTCGTGTAATGATTCCTGACAACCCTGGCAGAGTGCTCCGCCGTGCAAAATCGTGGTATCATGGAAACATTCTACGAAGCTGCAAAGGTCGCCCTGGAAGTCAAAACTCAGGGCTCGAATGGATCCGGCGAACGGTGTGTCATTCTGTAGACATGCCGCTGGCCATCCTTTATGACTTGTCGACTATTGCATTGCTCTGTTCTTATACCCTTCTACCTGCTTGCTCTTCAGCCATTGAGCTGGATCATTTGCTGTGACCTTTCCGACCAGGGAAATGCCCTGGTTTTCCCCATCACTGGCATCGAGCTATCATTTCCTGGGCGTTTCAGCCTGTCATGCCTCGCTTTGTTCTCTTCTCTATATATACTTGTTGGACCCCTTGTTGTAATCCTGTATACCTAATGTTTGCTCTGTGGCTACCTTCCAGAAAAGCGCGCCAGTCGAAACACCCATGGCTGCTTATCTGTATTGCATCACTCGCTTTGGTCGATCTCCGCATCGACCATTCTGGTATAGACTATGCAAATGTACCATTGATAATGAATACGCCGTATCTCGCGTACTCGAGAACTCTCTTTCAACACCTAGTCAATCGTACCCTCCCCCAACGAAAGAGTGTCTATAACCATGCTCACTCCCTCAACAAATCCTCCTCACTCACCCTATACACCTCCTCGATCCCCTCCCCGGTAGCCCCATCCCCACAGGCAAAATCCCCATTTACCCTCCCAACAAACTTCCCCACAAACATCCCCGCGACCTCCTCAACCGTTACCCCTGTCACCCCCAGCCCCTGCAAACTCGTCGTCTCCCTCCCCTCTAACCCACACGCCACAATCTGTCGAAACCACCACATCGGCTCCTCCGTCACATTCAACCCAATCCCATAACTACTAATATGCCTCCTGAGATGTACCCCCACGGCCGTGATTTTCTTCGGCAGCTCGCCCTTTCCCCCACCAACCCCTCCCCCCTGTTTCTGTCCATGGGAATCATGCACCCAAACCCCCGGATCCTCCGTAACCATCCCCCTCACCCCATACTCCCTCAACACATCAATCACACTATTCTCCAACAACCGTATATGGCACCGCGGGGTGAGTCCCAATCGCCGTAGATCGAGAATCGTGTACGCGACTAGTTGGCCCGGTCCGTGGTAGGTCGTTTGTCCGCCGCGCAGGGTGGGGTGGTATTCTGCTATCCGGGATTTGGGGTCGTAGGGTTTGTTGGGTTGCGGGGGCGTTAGGATTTGGCGGATTGGTTCGAGGCTCGGCGGGAGGGAGAGTATGTTGCCATTGCCATTGCTGTTGCTGTGGGTGGTGTTGGAGGGAGGGAGGTCGCGGCGTCCGGTCGTGTAGACTGGGTTCGGGCTGAAGGTTATTATGGTTGGGTCGGGGGGATTCGGGGTGAGGTGCTTTTTGTGGGAGAGGAGCCGGCTTGTCAGTGTTTGTTGGAGGTTGGCGACGCGTGTGAAGGAGGTTATGTCCGGGAGGTGGAGGTGGGCGAGGCGCATTTTGAATCTTTTTCTTTTTTTTATAGAGGGCTAGTTTGTAGGTTGGGGACGGTGGTGGTTAGTAGGGTTGGTGGTGTATTTGCATTGTATTCTGAGGAAGGAGTTTAGAGAAGGTAGTGAGTGAGTGAGGGATTGGGTTGAAGATGTTAGACGGTCAGTTCGTGTGAAATTCATGGAGCTTGCGGTCCGATAAGATTGAACGTCACTGACTCCCCCGGATCGTGTCATGTGATGATGAACGCAATTCCGATCTCAATTTCGTGCTTTGCTTTCACACTCCCCGGAGCTTAATTTGACGATTGAGTTTGCATGTAGCTTTCAATTTTCTATGTACAGCAGCGGTTACTTCCATATTCGTCCAGGAGCATGACTGAGATCGTGTCTGCAGAGATCTTCAGGAACCGAGTCCGCCGAAACCTTCCGATGACTGACTGACTGGAGCTAGGCTTGCTTGCAATTTCCCAAAATGTTATTTCCACTCATAGACTATGATATACAGAATAGAACAGATTCGAGCAAGCATTACACGGGAGCAATACCATTAACCATCGTTCCTTCCGTGCCCTCCCCCTCCGATACCAACTGCCAATCCCTCACGCCACCCTTCCAGTCTGCGATACGGCCCTCGCGCACCTGAACGGTTACGACGCGGACATCGCTGTCAATTGAAATACTGGGCCTTCTTTGACCGGGTTGCTGTTGCAGCGGCTGCCCGAAAGTGCCCAGCTCTTCCTCGAAGGTGTTGTTCTCCAAGTGTTGTCTCTTGCACCAAGCCTCCTCTTCAGAGCCAGGCTCCAGAAAGCGCGCGGTACCGGCGATAGTTGTGGAGATACTGGAAAGGGCGCTTGTGTTCAGGTTCAACAGCAGGCTCGCCAAGGATGACCGTGTCGCTGCAGGTGGGGGAGACCCTTCGCGACCATCGGGATTGGGAGCCCGGGTAGGCGGACGGTGCGAAACCCAGTCATGGACCAAAAGGGACACGCGAGGGTTGGTGAGCAGATGGTTGGTTTTGCGAGAGGAGGGGTTGGTGGTCATGATGATCGTCGGATACGGGTCATAGGGAGTCGAGGGGAGGTAGGTGTAGGACATGAGCGAGATGTGCGGGGTCAAGCCATCACATGTTGCAAGATGAAGCTGGCGACGTAAAGGATCAGCTTTTGAGCATGCTAACCATACAGGGTTATAGAAATCGCAGTACTCACGAATCGAGAATTCTTCAGACATGAAATCACCTCCGTTGGGAGGGTGGTTCCGACGTGCGGATGAGTAGTTGTGGCTGATGCCTCGTACGAGAGGGGAGGGTTCATAGAATCCGCCATAGTGTAGGACACGGAGAAAATATGTTCAGAGCCTAGATCAAGAAGTGCTGGGTGTCAAGTGTAGCAAATG
Source organism: Aspergillus welwitschiae (assembly GCF_003344945.1). Taxonomy (NCBI): domain Eukaryota; kingdom Fungi; phylum Ascomycota; class Eurotiomycetes; order Eurotiales; family Aspergillaceae; genus Aspergillus; species Aspergillus welwitschiae. The sequence continues at coordinate 220,041 of NW_020798718.1, forward strand.
CGCCTGGGCTCTTGCCGAGTCAACGAGCTCTCAGGTAGGACAGTTCACAGTCAGTAGCAGTGGCGGGCCAGGCTGGAGGGGTGTGACCGGCAACAAGAGGAGCTACCGGATTGGGTCTACGGAGCTAGTCCTGTTTAGGACTAGTCATTGGGGCCCGGATCACCGCGCGGCTCGCTTCTGATTACATAAGGAGCAGCTCCGGTCACGACGTCATCGGTGCTGGGAGCTACGCCTGAGGCGGTGATGGATGCTGCCACGACTCTCGACTCGTCTACCGAAAGACCCGGTGAGATATAGGCAATTGACGAGCCGTTACCAATCGGGTTGAAGGCTTTAATGAAGATAACCTCATTTCCCGTTATCATGTCCGTCGTTGTGAACGCGGAGGAAAGGAAGCAAGACCGCTTTCGTCATGGTCTCGGAGATGCAGGGCCAGGCAACGAAGATCGGCCTAGACAAAAAGGAATGGACAAATCATGAGGAATGTCTATCTCGGGGACTACACATCATCCACAGAAGAAAACAAGAGCTGTATCAGCACAATGGGATTAGTACACTAGGGCTGGGATTGGTGATCGGCCCTTATATAAGGCAGGCCCCAGCTCATGTACATTTAGCAGCAGCCGAGGACAGAGAGAGAGCACAGCCTAGTTACGTTATTTAGCAGAACAGACAAGACCAGACACACGCTTGTTTCCCCGCACTTTTTTCCAGTTTGATGAGCAAGTGACGCCTTTTCCCCAGCTTCCCACTTGTGCCGTCCGGAAGTACCTTAACCACTCAACTTCCTTCCTTTTCTCTCTCTCCCTCTCTCTTTTCCTCTCTCTCTTCCCTCCACCCATTCACTCTCCACACTCGCCCTCCATTGGCTCTATTCGATTGTCACCTAATATCCTACATACCCGTGGCTGTTAACCGATAACCGTCATTGGGGATTATTACTTCTCCGCCCAACAATTCGACCCTCCTCTTTGCTGATCCTGGACTCTGGAAGCTTGCGACCTGACTGGTTCCGTGGACTCCTGCTGCAGTGCGCCTTCCTTTCAGCCGTCGGTCAGGTCGTTGTAACGCATCGCGTGTCTTCCTACCTCTCCCATCCCTGCCCTTACCTGCTGTCTCAGTTACTCTTCCTATTTCCTACATCTACTTCCCCTCTCCTGTCGGTAAACCCCTCTTCTCTTGTGTCGCCTTTCGCAGTCTGATCGCTGTCGTTGGGCTCCTCTTCTGTATTGCTGTCAACCCAACACACGTCCCTCGATCCTTCATTTACATCCCTCCGTTTCTTGCCCAACCACCCGGTCCTGTCACTATTTTGTGAAGAATCTCCCCACTGTATCCCCTTGCCTCAAATCGCATCCGTTTCTGTATAGCTAAATCAGCTCCCTACGGAATCATGCTCGCCCCCCGCCTGTTGCGGCCGGCATCTTCGCTGGTTCGCCCCTTCAGTTCCACTGCCACTGCTTCCCGCGCCCCCTCTATCCGTGACATCACCCCCGACTCGGCTGTTGAGTTTAACGCACGTCAGAAGGAGTTCCGCGAGAACCTGGAGGTTGCTCGCAAGAAGAGAGAACAGCAAGAGAGTCAGTCTGTCGATGCTTCTGGTTCTACCTCTGCCCCATCCCCTGCATCCCGTGACCGCCTTCGTGAGTACGCTACCGCTCCCACTGCTCCGAGTGAGAGCAATGCGAGCAGTAACAAACATCCCGTTTTTGATGCCGCTGAAGTTCTTGATAATAAGGCTTTGGGCTCACTTTCTACCCACCGTATTATAGGAGACGAGCAGCTGCAGGAAGCCAGTCAGTCTCCGAAGCGCGGCCCCCTGTCGTCGCTCATCTACGGAACCAAGGAAGGCCAGCAGCTGGACAAAGATATCGAACGGTCATTCTCGCAGGTTCTCGCCCGTGGAAAATACGTACATTCCATCGTCTTTCACGACGTGAAGCCCGATAAAGTTGACGACTATGTGAACCTCGTCGGCCAGTGGTACCCTCGCATGGCTGCCGACCCCGAGAACCGGGTGAATTTGGTTGGCAGCTGGCGCACGCAGGTTGGAGATAATGACACCTTTGGTACTTGAATTGACGCGCCCATCCAGTTCTTCACTACCGCTGAGAATGCCTCTATTACTGTGGATGCTAACGGTTCTTGCAGTTCACATCTGGGAATATCAGCGATATGAAGGCTACCATGCTTCCCTTCACAACATCTCCTGTCACCCCGAATTCCCCGAATTTGACCGGCAGTTGAAGGGCTTGATCAAGAGCAAGAAGACGTCGCTGATGCAGGAATTCTCTTTCTGGCCCACGACGCCTCCGCGGCGCCTGGGCGGCCTCTTTGAGCTCCGATCATATACCCTTCATCCCGGGAATCTTCTGGAGTGGGAAACACACTGGCGTCGTGGCCTCAAGGCTCGCCGGGAGGTGATGGAGGGTGTTGGGGCGTGGTTTGTTCAGATCGGAGACCTGAACACCGTGCACCATCTCTGGCAGTTTGCGAACCTCGAAGAGCGGAAAGTCCGCCGGGAACAATCCTGGGGTATCGAAGGCTGGGCGGAAACTGTCCACAAGACGGTGCCACTCATCCAGACCATGCAGAGTCGGATCCTGATCCCCATGCCCTGGAGTCCTGTTGGCTAAGCCGGTTCACCTCGACGATCATCACATGGTCTTGATCACGGGATGAGTTCTCCAGGACCGGGGCATACGGAGCCAAGCCCGATGACTTGTGTTCCTCAACGGTCCGAGCGCCAATGAGCAGAGAGGGAATAGTAGGAAGTATGGAGGATAAATAGGAGACCAATCAAGGATGGAGCGACTCAGCCCTGTCTATTGTTGCAGCGAATGCCGAATCATGAGGCCTTCGAGCCATATGGGGTAGTGCACACACTCGGCACGCAGCTCATTGTTCCTCTCAGGAGCCGGCCTTGGTTCCCTTCATGTATCGTATCTAGCATTAGCATACCTATGTTCAAACTGACACCCATTTTCTTGTATCTGCCATCTACTATCCTGCTCTCCCGCTCATCTCCAAGCTATCTATCTGCAAAGTCGAAGACCAGCTGTTGTAAACAAAGTTGATCCATGGCCCCGCTTGACTGTTCTAGCGTATCCTGCGCGACTCCGCTTTGTCGTCGACTAAATTCATTTCCGTCATGGCAAGCTGCCTCGGTCGTCGCGCGACTCAGTAGACTGGCTGCTGGTGTGCTGGCGCCCCCCACCTGTCCCACGACGATCACAGACGGGCTTCCGTAGCAGACTGGTCGTTGGAAATGAGGAGACGTTGGCGCGGTCTTGTCTCCTCCGTCCGAGGTAACCCAGCAAATGAAAAGCAGCACTGCACGTGGGTATTTCGCGGAAATCCACCTGGTCCTTCGACGCTGTGCGGTGGGATTCTTCGCAGCGCCTAAACTCGTCGAAAGTTCTTGGCCGTCGAAGAGAAGAGGGACCGCCTCGATACGGCTCCCTCACTGGCTTTTTGGCTCCCCGCGTCCGCCCTCCCGTCTTTGCCTTTGCCTGGACTTTTTCCGCCGGCAGAAAAAAAAGTTACTAGAAAATTCAAGGCCGGAAAAAAAGCGACAGACATCAACAAGCAGCACCCACTTCCTTCTTCCTCGCCGCGTTGCTTTTTCTTCTTTTATTCTCCCCACTCGCGCTACTTTATCTTCTTCTTCTTTTTTTTCGTCTCTTTTTCTTTTTCTTCTTATACTTCGACCGTGTCCTTATACCAGCTTCATCTTTAATATTTAGCAACCCTTTCTCCGCTCCCCTGGCCCTGGTTCGCCTTTTCCGGCTCTTGTTTCCTTACTTTACCGCGCGGCATCTGCAATTCTGGCATCAACTCCAGCCCGCTTTCGGTTTGACCTTCCTCGCGTCAAAGATTCAAGAGACCATCTACGTCCAAGCATTTTGACTATCTAGATTTACAGGCCGTATTGCTCGCTGTAGCTCAGGCCCCTTGTGACCAACAGGCAACATGGTGTACATCCGCCAGCATCAACTACCCAAGCTGCGGGAATACCGTTATGCAGGAGTCGATCTTTCGCTTGTTAGCCGCTATGTCCTCAAGCCGTTCTATAATAACTTCGTGATCAAGTTCTTCCCTATGAGCATGGCGTAAGTGACGATACTGGCTTGTTTCGTCCTCTAGTTTTATTCTCGTCTGGCTAACAGCCTTTGTTTTCCCCCCGGTCTTAGTCCTAATGCCGTAAGTCATCTTAGCCCTGGACTGGCCCTGCTGCGACAAAGACCAATAACTGAGGACCGGTAGATTACCCTGACTGGGTTCTTCTTTGTGGTAGTCAACTTCTTCACCATTCTCTGGTACAACCCGACTCTAGACCAGGACTGCCCGCCCTGGGTCTATGCCAGTTGCGCCATCGGGTTGTTCCTTTACCAGACGTTTGACGGCGTAGACGGCATCCAAGCGTACGAACTGCCCTTTGCGCCCCATTTTTGATGTGATTATCTTGTCCGCTGGTAGACTGCATGCTAAATCTGATCTTGCAGGCGGAGAACCAAGCAGAGCGGTCCTCTGGGTGAACTGTTTGATCACAGTAAGTTAGATGGGTCGGCCTGACCACTTTTAAATGTCGGACCGGGAATTAAGCTTCGCCTGCAGGTGTCGATGCATGCAACACGGCCTTGGGAGTCTTGATCTTCGCGGCCGCTATGAATCTTGGCCAATCTTGGGCAACGGTGTTGACCCTTTTCGGATGTAGGTGGCTCTTCGGCCAAGTCCCATGAGCACAGTGCAGTGCTGATAAGATGCAGCGACTATGACCTTTTACGTCCAGACGTGGGACGAATACTACACCCAGGTGTTGACCTTGGGAATCATCTCGGGCCCCGTCGAGGGTGTCCTGACTCTCTGCGTCGTGTTTGGCTTTACGGCCTACATGGGCGGTGGCAGCTTCTGGCATCGTTCCATGCTGGAGACCGTTGGAGTTCCCAAGTTCGCCTTCATTCCCGAGCACATCTACGATATGGCCTTTACGCAGTGGTATCTCGTCTACGGCGGAGTTCTCCTCTTCTTCGCCATTGCTTCCAGCATCGTGCACGTCATGCAGGTGCGCCGTGAGCGTGGTCAGGACCCAATCAAGCCCCTTTATGGCTTGCTCCCTCTGGTCGCAGTGTGGACTCTCGTGCCGGCTTATCTCTACCTACAGCCCACCATCCTGGAGAACTACATGGTCCCGTTCTGCCTGTATGTCGGCATGATCAATGCATATGCCGTGGGAAGGATGATCTGCGCGCACCTGGTCAAAGCCAGCTTCCCTTACTTCAACATGCTCCTGATTCCCCTTGCTTTGGCGGTGCTTGACAGTGCTGGTGCGGTCTTTGGATACTGGCCGAGTGTGCTGGGTGATGGTGTGAGACAGATCGCTTTCGTCTGGGTGTGCTTGGGTCTGTCGATCGGCGTTTACGGCAGCTTCGTAGTAAGTGTAATCATTGACCATTAGAGGGCGAGACGCTAATTGAAAAAAGCACGACATCATCACGACGATATGTGACTATATCGACATCTGGTGCTTGACGATCAAGCACCCGCACGTGGAAGTGGTGACCGCCAATGGAGATGCGAAGAAGTTGAACTAATGAGGTTGCGAATGATGGCGGTGAGGGTACGAAAGAATGGTGTCAAAGGTGGAGAACGTCGAATCGCATAAGACGGTAGACGGTAGATTAATTGGACGGAAAAGCCGTTCGTGCATCCTGGCCTTGCGCTATCAGGAGCATTGGAACCGAGTCGCAAGTCGTCCGGTGTCTGAATGGCAGGCACATGTCACCGGACCGGAAACGTATGTCATGGCCGTATCTAAGCAGCGTATATTGGATTAGCGATAGAAAATGTATTTGTATGAGATTAGCAGCTGCCGAGTGGCGACAATGCGTCAACCACCGTAATCGATCTGCCCATCCGAGTAACAGGTAAATAGATAGTAGGACAAAGTAAGAAAGGGAGCTCCATCGAAGGACCTTGGAGCATCTAGCAGCATCTGGCGGCTGATATAAGCAGCCCGTGATTGGTGGAGAGGGCATCAGCCACAGGGGCCACTGCCGGGCGGTGGCAAAAGTGCTTGTTCGGGCAGTATTAGCGAGAGGGTTGCAACCCTATGCGCCCCCAAACGGGCCGCCGTGGGTGACGCCGTCGAGAATTCCCTTCAGCGCTCGCCATCTCCACGAGACCACCTTTTTGCTTTCACCCTCAAGCAGGCCATCTCCATCAGCGCTACATTCAACTCCCTTCGCTGATCGACTTTTTGTCTCGTCAAGATGGTACGTTCTACCCCTTCGATGCCATCCCACAACCTGCCCGACATATCTCCCTGCATGTTTGCATAGAAATGGCTGTCGCCGCTAGCCATCAGTGCAACCCCGTCGTCGCCACCATCTCGTCGCCGCAGGCATCTCGAAATTTTTATCGAAAGGAAAGGATGAATGTTGAACTGACGGATATCCCTTCGAAATAGGTTCTCGCGGTCGACCTCCTCAACCCCGCGCCTCAGGCTGAGGCCCGCAAGCACAAGCTCAAGGTATGAACAATCCGTATCGGGAAAAAAGTGATAGATAAGAAAGGGAAGGGAATGGGTTGGCTGATATCGGTTATTACTTCGACAGACCCTTGTGCCTGCTCCCCGCTCCTTCTTCATGGACGTCAAGTGCCCCGGCTGCTTCACCATCACCACCGTCTTCTCCCACGCCCAGACCGTTGTCGTCTGCGCTGGTTGCTCGACCGTTCTGTGCCAGCCCACCGGTGGTAAGGCCCGTCTTACTGAGGGCTGCTCTTTCCGCCGCAAGTAAACGTCTCGACCCAACCGTGCCGGAGCGATTATGAAAGCAATGTGGCGTTCTTCAATGATGATGGATTAATATATCTCGTTTTTCTGAGGAAACAGATTCAGATAGAAGATGGAATCCTCGCCCCTTGCGAGAAAGCCCTGCGGAACCACACAGACAAGGGAAATGAAAAAAATTTTTGACCAGGCACAGAACCTCGTTTTTGATACACCTTTTCAAAAAAAGCGTTTACTACTTTTTATCTTCCTACATCTCTGCGCAGGGGAGTTCCGGATATCTGGCACATGATCGGTCCATACTACCAAAAACTACTCTTGCCTTATATCTTGCTCTTGAGTTTTTCGCTTGATGATTTTTACTATTCGCCAACTTGTGTTCCTTGTACCTACGACGGATGTACCTCGAACAGGGGCACGATGGGGAAGAATCATACAACGCCACCAGTCACGTCTGCACATGCGCTTCTGCCGGTTGCCGCAGGAATTCGGATATTGCGGAAGGAGGAAAAACAGATTTCATCGTGGAAGATGAATGATGGCGGCTCCGGTATTGTGCGCAGCGGCGTGACTGGCTGCAGGGGCCGGTTACTAGGTCTGAGAGGACGGTGCCGGCCCTGCAGAGTTGTGATACCCTCGTGCGGTAGCAATCGTATGTTTTATTTGGTCAGTATGGACATCAGGTTGTAAATGTAGCCCGGTAGCCCAGTAGCCCCTCGAAATGCGTAGATCTGGACCGCACCTCCGCAATGCTGAAGCTGGGGTCACCGAGTGCCCTTGCATCTAGACTCATCCAACGATCCCGGCCCATGTGTACGAGTGCCACCTCTTGGACCGTAGACATAACCCTCAACAACGTCTAACTGATCAACAACTAGACATAAATCAAGGAAGTCCCTACCTTGTATCTATCCTACAATCCACTTTTAAGCCCATCCCCATACCGTAGACAGGAATATACCCCAACCAACTAACCACCCATCCACCCCGCTTATCTTATCTCCTCTCATCCTCCCACTAGTACTTTTTCTCTCCCCGACATCCATCGTCCTCAATACACTACTCCCATATATTACTTCTCCTATTACACTCTTTTCTACCCCCAACACCACCCCCTTCACACGAAGAAACCAAAGTTCACAGTCAAAGGAAATAAAAAAAAAAGCATGCCCCCCCTCAAACTCCTCTGCCTCCACGGCTACACGCAATCCGGCACCCTCTTCCACGCCAAATCCCGCGCCGTCATAAAACACCTCACCAAGACCCTCCTCCCCACGACCGGCTACACAATCACAACCACCTACCCAACCGGTCCCATCCACCTCCTCCCCTCCGATATCCCGGGCTACGAACCATCCACAAACCAAGGTGGCACCAACGATGAACCAACAGAAGCCTACGGCTGGTTCCGGCGCTCCTCCACCGCGAACCCACCCCTCTATACAGACCTGCATTTGGGACTAGAGACGATCGCCAACGTCATCAAGACCGAGGGGCCGTTCGACGGCGTAGTGGGGTTCTCGCAGGGCGCAGCGATGGCGGCGATTGTGGCGGCGTTGTTGGAGCCCGGGAGAGAGGAGGTTATGAATAAGTTTGCGAGCGAGGGGAGTGTCTTTGAGGAAACGGGGGAGAATGTGAAGGGCTTTGAGGTGCCGAGTGTCTGGTGGGAAAATGTGAGGAGTGTAGGGCAGGCGCCGTTGAAGTTCGCGGTTTGTTATAGTGGGTTTAGGGCGCCGGGGCCGAGGTATAGAGGGTTTTATGAGGGTGGGGTGAAGACGCCTGTGTTGCATGTTTTGGGGTCGTTGGATGCGGTAGTCGATGAGGGGAGGAGTAAGGCGTTGGTGGAGGTTTGTGATGCGAAGGATGTGGAGGGGAGAGTGGTGGTGCATCCCGGAGGCCATTTTGTGCCGGCGCAGAGGCCGTATCTTGATGCTGTGGTGGGGTTTGTGAGGGGCGTTGTTGGGGATGTTAATGGAAATGGGGGAAAGAAGGAGAAGGAGGAAGTGGATGTTAATGAGATGGAGCTGCCTTTTTAGAATATAGATAGAGTAGATTAGTTGTATAGAGGAATGCAATGTATGTATATGACCATGTCATTATTGTCCCATTCTACTTCATCAGTGTATATCTGCGGTTCTGCTACTCAGTAATCTACCGGGCCTTGCCCTTCTCTCGCGTGGGAAGGATCCGCGCCATCATCTCCTCCTTCGTGATCAGATGGTCGATCCGCTCCAGCAGCCCCAGAAGGCTCTTCATGTCGCTGCTCCATTCGTTCAGCACGTCGTCGGCATCGCGCGGCTTGGCGAAGTTGACCAGTCGGGCTGGACGGTCGATCTTGGCGTAGATTGTCTTCGAGCAGACCAGCTCGCTGATGTACTTCTCCGTTTCCTCCTCCGTCAGGTCCAACAGTTCGGTCAACCGGCCCATCTGGATACGTGTGTAGTACTTGGCCACCACCCGCACGTTATGCTCGATCACGCGCTTGCGGAGGTCCTGCCACCTCCGGTGCGCCTGGTCCTCGACCGATTGGCTGGGCTGAGGGCTGAAGACATCCGTGTTGCAGAGGTGAGGGCCGAATTGCTCGCCCACCATCGGCCAGCGCATCAGCTCGTGGATGGTGAAGAGCTTCACTAGCCGGCCTTCAACTGGGACGAGAGAGAGCCGCGAGTCTTGCTGAATGCGGTGCAGCAGATCCGATTGCTCGTTATCGTAGGGAGACAAGACGATATAGTAGACAATTCTAGCGAGAACCTAGACGGTGTCAGCTTGAAGGTACTAATTAACCACCTAGGGTGAACTTACGGCGCGAAGTTGCTCCGGGTTGTTCTCCACCGACTCCGTATCCAGCACTTCCCGGTAGTGTTTGCAAACATCCAGGTATTTGTAGTCGTGGTTGGCGAGGATAATCTGTTGTTCGTAGTAGCGAAGCTTCAAGTCGGTCACGTCATCGTCCACCTCCATTGGTGCCTCATCCGGGCTACGAGTCTTCTCCTTCTCTTCGGCTTCCTTCTTCAGCTTCTCAATTTCCTCCGGGCTCTTCTTCGGCTTGCGGTTGAAGTATCTCTTGTTGATCTTGCGGCTGAGGATGGTGGCCTGTGTCCAGTCGCCCCGTTCTATGCAGAGAGCAACCTGCTCCAGGATGAACTCTGTCTTCTCCCGTCTGGTCATGGAACCGAATGTTTCGACTTGCAACTCGCAAAGAATATCGGCGGCGGCATTAAGGTCGCCTTGGGTCTTTTTGATGTTGGAAAGGATGCGGGTAACACGGGCTCTCTCGACTTCGACGAAGATCTATATAGACGCGCATCAGCATGATGCGGAGCTGACTAGGTGGTTATTGCACTGACCTTGCCCTCAGTCACAGTCCGCAGCGTGTGAATGACAGACAGCTTGACCTCCAAGTTCGGCGTCTCATCCAGGAATCCCATCACCGTCTGGACCATCTTCGTTACGGCCTGCTTGAGCTGGCCATGCTTCTTGGATAGCAGGAGGACCTGGTCGTTCAGCAAGTTCCAGTCTCCCGAGTTTTTGCTGATTGTGACAATGGTGATAAGGATGCGCGATGTCGTGGCAAGATCCGAAGCCTGTAGGATGGGTAAGAATCGCGTTGTCGCCAGACAGACGAAGGAAGGACCATACTTGTCTTGCTTGCTTCTCCAATACAAGGAGCTTGTCAATGGCACCCTGAACATCGGTCTGTTGACGGTCAGTAAGTTACGTTTGCAGAAATAAAGGGAGAGCTCCGACCTTAGCAAGCTGCTCAGCCTCGGGGATCAGCTTGTCAGCATCCTTGGAGAAGTCCTTCTCCGGCTTCAACAGGGTTTCGGACATGGTGACGGAGGAGCGTCACAACAGGGTATAATTCAGATTTGGCGGGTATCAACCTGTAGAAAATATAGAAGGATGCTGAATATGGGAGGGGGTTATTGGGAGGAGATGGGAGCCTGGGGAATGATGAAAGATGAATGGAAGCATGGACTGGATCGGAGCTCTGACGTGCAGCTCGAGCTGGCGGCAGCTTTGTCACGTGATATACACCGCTGCAGCAACTTGGACCAGATCAACATCTTTCAAGGATGCTACTATCTAGTAGACGTGTTTCTTCATCTCTCAATGAAACTAACCTCGCAGCCGGTATGGTTCTATTCCTATTGAAACCAATTCACAAATACTACATCTGGTTGTCTACAATGATGAGTGTGACACTCCCGGCCACTACCACACACTATCGGGCCAATGTTTTGGTTACTACTAACTTAGGAGAAGCACACGAGACCACCACGAACCATCCAGCACTTTGATCCAGTTATAGAGCTGACGTGGTTTCCATCAGTGCAAGCTCCACGGCTCTAGCAAGAGTATCAGGCACCAAATCTTCGCAATGAATTATATCATTACCCATACTCGCTCCTAAAGACATGGGCTCGAGTCACGCCCGTTCTGGAAATAATTCTTCAGCTGATCTCGACTACCAGTACTCTGCTCTGCCATATATCATGACCAAAGTACAAGACATCGAACAGTCCTTTGCTATGGGTGCCACTGATATCAGGCACCATACTGAATCGCCCAATCCGGGGTCGGCTTATCTAAGCCACTGCATGCGATCACGCAATATCACCTTAACCCCATCAGGAAATGCATCTATAAATTTCCCAGAGGCAAAATGACTGCAATCCCGCTGGTTTCCTGTGGTGACTCAGTTTATTAATGGCTGTGATACGCTTATCGACCTGGCAGACGTGCTGACTGGAGAGCGTGGTTCTTATCTGCAATCGTTGCTCATCAGCTGGCTTTTCCGCGGAGTTGAAGAGTCTGGAAACTTAATCGACTGGCTACTTCGCTTTGTGGGATGCAAGCATAAATCGACTTGGGTCGTCCAATTCAGGGTCCTGATTGCTCTTAGTACCAGCACCTTTTTTTCGACAAAACGAAGTTCAAGCAAATATTGAAGGTTAGACCGCAAGACCCCGCGGTGGCAATTCAAACATGAAGGACGCCTCAGATAGTGGTGTTCCGGCACCTCTACTGACAGCCGTGAACGTCGAGTCTCACGTCCATCTGATCATCGGGGCCAACCCTCTTGCAGCAGCCCGTTGTGCAAAAAGCACTGAAGCTGGCGCAAAGCCGATTCTCATCTCCCCGGACACAGAGGGCCTGCAGTACACGTTGGTCGAACGGATTGAGAACGGCTCTGTGAAGTGGATCCGCCGAGAGTTCCAAGATGAGGATCTTACGAGCCTAGGAAGAGAGGAAGTCGACCACGTTGTAGACACGGTCTTCGTCACGCTAGGCGGAAACAACCCACTGAGTGCACACATCTCCAAGCTCTGCCGTCGTCTGAGAATCCCAGTCAATGTGTCAGATGCTCCGGAACTCTGCACCTTCAGCTTGCTGTCTACGTATTCGGACGGCCCTCTCCATATCGGCATCACGACATCAGGACGCGGCTGTAAGCTGGCATCGCGACTTCGGAGGGAAATTTCCTCGGGGCTTCCATCAAATCTCGGAAGTGCCATTGACAGGCTTGGTGCAGTGAGAAAGCGCCTTTGGGCAGAGGATTATGCTGCCGGACTATGTGATGCACCGCTAGAGGGTGACGAGGATGATGCAACTGGCCAACGGCATACATTCAACACATTGGTAACAGAAGACGACATCTCTGCAGCCAAAACCCGCCGCATGCGCTGGCTGTCCCAAATCTGTGAATATTGGCCCCTTCGCAAACTGGCTGCTATCACGGATGAAGACATCAACGCCATCCTCGAGGCTTACTCGTCTAGCAAAGATGGACTCAAAGATATCAACAGCCCAGAACCTTTGTCAAAGAAGGGCAAGATTGTTCTTGCCGGTTCTGGCCCAGGACACCCAGATCTACTCACACGCGCAACATACAATGCCATCCAGGCTGCCGACATCATCCTGGCCGATAAACTCGTCCCAGCACCCGTTCTAGAACTCATCCCTCGCAGGACGGAAGTCCACATCGCGCGAAAGTTCCCAGGCAACGCAGACCAGGCCCAGGAGGAATTCTTGAAGATGGGCCTAGACTCCCTGCATCGAGGAAGATACGTCCTCCGACTGAAGCAGGGCGACCCCTATCTCTACGGCCGCGGAGGCGAAGAATTCGAATTTTTCCGAGGCGAAGGCTACAAACCCGTAGTCCTCCCCGGTATCACCAGTGCACTGAGCGCGCCCCTCTTCGCAGACATTCCAGCTACGCACCGAGGCGTGTCCGACCAAGTCCTGGTTTGCACAGGCACAGGCCGCAAAGGCGCAGCCCCAGAACCTCCTACTTACGTTCCTACACAAACCGTTGTCTTCCTAATGGCCCTGCACCGTCTGTCCGCGCTCATAGAATCCTTGACTACGCAGCCAGCAGAGGGTACCCGTCCACGGACCCCATGGCCCAAAGACACTCCTTGCGCAATCATTGAGAGAGCCTCCTGCACAGACCAACGCGTCATCCGGTCTACTCTGGAGCACGTAAGTGCTGCCTTTGAAGCCGAGGGCTCGAGACCTCCTGGCCTGTTGGTTGTCGGCGCGAGTTGCCATGTTCTACATCCCGCTCAGGGACAGAAATGGGTCGTGGAAGAAGGATTCCGTGGATTGGATGAGTTGCTTACAGAGGTTACGGCTTGCCAGAATGAATGAGTGAGAGAGAAAGGGAGACTTTATGATTGTTACGTTACGGATGATGTTCGCTTCGGGTTTGGATCTGGATCTGGATTTTTGTTGCATAGATACCCATACACCAAATAGACGAAAGAAAACATTTTTGGTCACTTAATCTACGTATTGTATGTGCTATAGTCGTTTTGTTATTGACCGTTACTCTTGTTCTGAAGCGAAAATTTCAAGATTTGATCTTGATGTAGGACCGACACGTGCCAAGTGCAGGAACGGTTGATTGTAGCTAACGAGCTAAGTAGCGGTTCCCACATAGCTTCCTGCTCAACTAATTACCTTGATAACACGACGAGAAAGTACCTGGGCGATCTTCTCCCGTCGAGCGTTCATCTGTGCCAACTTGGCCCGTTGGATCTTCCCGCTCGCGGTCCGAGGTATCTCAGTGACGAACACCACACCTCCATCTAAAGCCTTGTAGCCTGCTAACTGGGATTTCGCGAATTGGTAAACTTCATCTGCAGTCAGGTCGGTGTTGAAGGCCGATGATTTTACCACAAAGGCTCGGGGTAGTTCGGTGCTCTTGTCGCTGGATTGGACTCCGAGGACAGCGGCATCGGATATTCCTGGGTGCTTGGAAAGGATGGCTTCTATCTCAGCGGGAGCTACTTGATTCCTGGGGAATTATTGTCAGGAAGGGCTCTGTTGAATGAAGAGTTAGGGGTTTACTTGCCCTTGTACTTTGATGAGTTCTTTGGCCCTGCCGAACAGGTAGTAGTATTCGTTTTGTCGGTAGGCCACGTCCCCGGTGCGAAACCATCCTTCTGCGTCGACCCCATCATCTCGTCCCTTGTAATTCGAGAATAGCCCTGTACCTCGTACGTATAGCTCGCCGGGGCAGTTGTCGCTGGTTATCATTATGCCTTCATCGTCGAAGAGTCTCGCCTCGTTTATCCCGACGAGCTTTCCGATACTTGCTTTATCGACGCGTTCTCCATACCTGCATATAAATACTGGGCCAGTCTCTGTCATGCCCCAGCTTTGCGCTGCAGTAGCCTGGGCGTGCAGTAATGCCTGAAATTTCTGCAACGATCCTGTGTCGATGGGTGCACCTGAGACGCCTACCATGCGCAGGGATGAAAGGAGCTCCGCCACAGGCCGAGAGGACTGAAGCGAGAGATGGACCACTGCTGGCACAATAAACACGTCTGTAATTTTGTTACTGTGAACAGCGGTGAGAAAGTGGTTAATATCAAACTTTTGCAAGAAGTACGCCGGCTCTCCTTGACGAATCGGGAATGTGTGCCAGAGTGCCCCGAAGCGATGGTATACCGGGACAACAACTAGTCTCTTGACATCGTATGGAAGCTCATAATGCATATTCAATTTCTCGGAGACAACGGCGTAGTGCGAGACGATGGCGGCTTTTGGAAGCCCACTAGTGCCGCTGGTGCAATACATACCTGCCGGTGTGGTTTTAGCCAGAGCTTCGTCATCGAATTTGATCCAATCCTCTTCGCCGCAGGAGAGAAGATCATATAATGTGATGGTTTCAGCATTTTCGCGACGATCACTGGGGCTTGGCTCTAGAAAGCTAGTGATGGCCATTTCTTCAAATAGGCAGATTTGCTCCGGACCGAGGCCTTTGCTGGCTGCAACGCTCTGGACAGCATGAAGCGTCTGGCTTGCCGTAATAATAAGCCTTGGTCTCCCCAGCTCAAGAACATTGACTAGCTCATGAGGTGGGCTGTCGGGACTGGCACCCATGTAAACGCCCCCGGCTCCTATTATGCCGAAAAAGAGGGCTGGGTGAACATACTAAGGACATTTAATCAGTTCCAGTCATTGTTGAACTAGACGTTGCCTGTGGGTTCTACCTACGTTATTGCCCAGATGAACCAGCACACACTCTCCTTGCTTGATATGCCGCCTGAGACCTGCGATCAGAGCCCGCACTAATTGACGGAGTTGAATAGCATTTAGACTGCGCAATGGGTTTCTCGCATCAATATAGAGTGGCTGGCTCTCGTCATACTCAACCGAGCGATCGAAGGCAAAGGACAACACGTCCTTGTACACAGCTGGAATGTTCATCATACTGAAAACACAGCTAGGCTCAAGAGTAACAGAATGGCAATTATTAGGTATGTCCGAGGTAAGATTCTTTGGTGTCGTTTCGGGAGGGTGCCTGAACCACGAGCAGACATGAACCCCGTCCTCAGCTTATTCGGCCCAAATCGCATCAGTCCGGATACGTAACCTGCAGGAGGAAGCCAGTTCCATTGGCAAATTGGAGCATGCAGCATGCAGCAGTAGCGCGTCCGTACTACCTCGCCAGGAAGGGTGCTGTAGGCATGATTAAATCACGAGGCTAGGCGGCCTGAACGCCTGTCAAAATGCAGCTACGCAGCTGGGGGTATAGATTTTCCAGATCCTGTAATTGGGTACAGCAAAAACGGAAGAGCGTTAAGTTTCCTCCATATCATTAGTTGCATGGCAAGCGCCTGAGTCGAATTGACTTGTTCGTTGTGACGGTGATCTAATCTGAACCCGATGCAGATAAGTCGCGCAGCTAGCTTATCTAGCGGCGGGGGCCTCGAATTCTACCGAGTTCCATAAACGAGGCTCCTGCCAGTGCGCATGGAGACATGCTATGTTTTCCAGAACACCCTGAGATCTCTTTCGGGTGACGATAGGAAATAACCTTAAATCATTGACAATTGGAGTTCTCTTCGCTTTATGGGCGTACACGCCTAATGTGAAGGGAATATCCGTGCTCTTAACCGGTCTGAGACATGCATATGTCGGGGTAATTTAGGCGACTCCGATGACGGCGATGAACCAACCGAAGGCCAGAATGAGGTACCAAGCCTAGACTGGTCTTACCTCCGACTGGGCGCAATTATGCAGCTGCAACACGAGCATCAGTCCCTCCAATGGGAGTTCCCAAGCCAAACCCAGTGAATGCCTTTGTATCGAGCCGGCCGAGAGGAAGTGCTGATTACGGCGCCCTGCCTTGTTCGCTTCACCCCAAATAATGGCTGGACATATGGCACCCTGCAGGTGACCCACTGGTGCAACGTTCGTTCTCCAAGGTCTATCGACTAAGAGATGAGGATGATGGTATTCAAGGAGGCGGCTTGCATGCCGAGTGACAGGTTCAGAACCTGCATCCCCAAACCCCACCTGCATTGTCTCAACAAGGACGTCCCTTAGTTAGGAGGCGTCTGCTTTGTCTGCATGAGAAAGGGTACCAAGAACTGCACCATTCTGACATTAGCGCTGTTGGTTCTCGTAAAGTACACTTGCTCAGAAGCAAGGCCACCAAAGCCACCAAGTTAGACCAATACTAATTGAATACAAGCACGCCACGAGAAATCAGATAAAGCGGGAGGTAGTTGAAGTGCATAAGAAGGAAAGGAGACCTGCAGTCCGTCTCGGTCATCTGACCTGGTGGCCTTTTCTTAATCACTCTATTCTGATTTCTCTCCCTCTCCCTCTTTTTCCTTATTCTTCATGTCAGTCCCTGAACCCATCGCAATTATTGGGACAGGATGCAGATTCCCTGGCTCTGCATCCTCCCCGACTAGGCTCTGGGACCTTCTGCTCCATCCGCGCAATGTAGCTTCTAAGGCACCCAGTGATCGCTTCAACCATGATGCCTTCTACCATCCTGATGAACATCATGGAACAGGAAACTCCCCTGAATCCTATTTCCTTACTGAGGACCCCCGCGCATTCGACGCGTCATTTTTCAATATCTCCCGTACTGAAGCAGAGTCGATGGACCCTCAGCAACGTCTGCTATTGGAGGTCGTCCACGAGTCGTTGGAAACAGCAGGCTTACCACTGGAAAGCCTGCGAGGATCTGATACGGGAGTATTTTGTGGCCTCATGAGTACGGATTATGCCAATCTGATCAGCCGGGACTGGGATGAAGTTCCCATGTATACCCCATCTGGAACGGCAGCGTCTATGCTTGCCAACCGTATTTCCTTCTTTTTTGACTGGCACGGTCCATCCATGACAATAGACACCGCATGCTCTTCAAGCTTGGTGGCCCTTCACCAAGGTGTAAGTGCTCTGCGAAACCAGGACTGTCACATGGCTCTGGTGGCTGCTAGCAACCTGATCTTCAGCCCCCGCGAGTATATTGCCGCTTCCAAGATGCACTTACTCTCGCCTACCGGACGGTGTCGTATGTGGGACGAGGGTGCGGATGGTTATGCACGGGGTGAGGGTATTGCTTCCCTGGTCTTGAAACGCCTCAGCGATGCTATTGCGGATGGGGATCCTATTGAATGTATCGTCCGCGCTACAGGAGTCAACGCTGATGGACGCAGTATGGGGATTACCATGCCGTCTAGCATTGCCCAATCAAAGTTAATCCGCTCCACGTATGCCAGCGTGGGGTTAAATCCGGCAGATCATCTCGAAGACCGGTGCCAGTTTTTCGAGGCCCATGGCACCGGTACGCAGGCTGGAGATCCCCAAGAGGC
This sequence comes from Aspergillus welwitschiae, assembly GCF_003344945.1. Classification (NCBI taxonomy): domain Eukaryota; kingdom Fungi; phylum Ascomycota; class Eurotiomycetes; order Eurotiales; family Aspergillaceae; genus Aspergillus; species Aspergillus welwitschiae. The sequence goes on from NW_020798718.1 coordinate 237,960, forward strand.
CACTGCTATCTATAATGCCTTTTTTGGGGACTCACAATTGCCTGAAAAGTCTACCCAAGAGCCCTTGTACGTGGGGTCAATAAAGACCCTCATTGGCCATACAGAAGGCGTAGCAGGGCTAGCGGGAGTTATAAAGGCCTCTCTATGCGTCCAGAAAGGCATTATACCTCCAAACATGCTATTAGAGCGCATAAACCCAGTTATTGCACCTCTGACTTCTCAACTCCGCATACCAACTGAGCCATTGTTATGGCCCAGCCTTGCCCCAGGTGTCCCTCGCCGGGTTTCGGTCAACTCGTTTGGCTTCGGTGGAAGTAATGCACATGCAATAATTGAGAGCTATATCCCTCCAACTAAGCTGACGCTAGGGCATAGCTTGTGCCCTCAAATACTTCCATTCGTCTTCTCTGCATGCACAGAGAAAACCCTGGTAGATGTTCTAGAATGCTATGACCGATTTCTCCAAGAGCATCCAGACATCGTTTTGGTGACCCTGGCCGAGTCGCTACTAAAGCGACGCTCAGCATTCAACCACCGTGTTGTTATTACAGCAGCCTCAATCGAGGCACTCCGAACCGAAATCCAGATAGAGCTGGAGAAGCAGGGGTCGGCAAGAGCAGCTTCTCCAGGTATTATGTCACGGCCCAGCAATGCTCCAAAACGAATACTGGGTATATTTACCGGACAAGGCGCACAGTATCCGCAGATGTTTTGGGACCTGATTGCGGCCAGTCCACAGGCCATGGTCTGGATGGCAGAGCTCCAAGAGTCATTAGATAGTCTTCCACCGGAGTACCGTCCAGACTTTTCGATGGTTCAGGAGCTCTCAGCTCCCGAGTCATCCTCAAGGATCCGCGAAGCATTTGTGTCACAGCCACTCCGCACAGCTGTGCAAATAATACAGGTGAACTTTTTACGGGCTCTGGGTGTGAGTTTTTCCACTGTCGTGGGACACTCCTCAGGCGAAATTGCGGCTGCTTATGCTGCTGGCGCAATCAGCGCAGCAGACGCCATCAGAATTGCATATCTGCGAGGCCTGGTAGCTAAGCAGGCTGTTTCAAAAGGCAAGCCTGGATCCATGCTAGCTAGTGGGATCCCCTGGGAAGAAGCACATGCACTTTGCTCTGAAGGTGGCTTCAGCGAGACAGTTAAGATTGCTGCGGTTAACTCTCCGGTAAGTGTCACGTTTTCTGGGGATACACACGCAATACAGGAGCTTGAATGGATGTTACAAAGCCTAGACCTCACGGTGCATCGCCTTCATGTGGACATAGCCTATCATTCCCACCATATGATACCATGTGCTGCACCATATCTGCATGCTCTCGAGGCCTGTGGGATTCGGGCAAATCCTACGACAACTAAGTGGTTTTCTAGCGTATATAAGGAAACAAAGGTGGACACAGAAGATATAAATCCACAATACTGGTGCCAAAATATGCTTCGTCCCGTGCTTTTCTCTCAAGCAGTGACCGCAGCTTTCGCAGACAATCCTAAATTTGATTTAGTGATTGAGGTTGGCCCGCATCCCACGCTCAAAGCACCATTCTTGCAGACCATTTCTGAGATGAAGGATGTAGGTCCAGAGGCTACCTATCTTGGTCTGGCTGAACGTGGTGGCAACAGTACGGAGGTATTTGCTCGCGCTATTGGCTCACTCTGGGCACAGATGGGAGCAAGAATCGACATCCAACGTTATCTGTCAATGTTCGATCATTCATATGGAAGCCGTTTCGTTAAACACCTACCCACATATCCTTTTGACAAGTCCCGAGCTTATTGGACGCTGTCTCGCCATACTAAAGCGCGTCTATATCACTCTGATCTCCCACACCCTCTTTTGGGGACTCTCAGCCCTGAAACAGGCGAGGACGAATGGCGCTGGCGCAACTACCTAAGCCGGACAGAACTCGATTGGCTCAATAACCATCAGGTTCAGTCTCAGGCCGTCTTCCCTGCGGCCGGGTACATATCAATGGCATTGGAAGCAGCTGCAAAAATTGCACGCGGCCAACCTCTGCGGTTGGTGGAGTTCGATAATGTGCGCATCCACTGTGCTGTCCCTATTCCTGACGACCCGCGGGGAGTAGAGATCATCTCGAAAGTCGTCATTGTGAAATCCGAAAACAATGTCATTGTCGCGGCCTTTCAATGTTACGCTAGCGTTGCCGAGAAACTGAAGACATGCGCCTCCGGGAAACTAACTCTGTCATTGGGGGAACAAGATGTTATGTTGTTGCCTCCTAGATCGTCTATATCAGCGCTATCTCAGTCGGTGGAAATCTCTGCATTCTACGCATCTCTAGAAAGGCTTGGGCTTGGTTACAGCGGTCCCTTCCAGGGGCTGAAGGCTCTCACTAGACAAGCGGATGGGTCGACGGGCATAATTTCAGGGACCGACCTGAGCTCATCTTTGCTTCTGCATCCAGCGATCATAGACTCCAGCTTGCAGGTCTTGTTAGCAGCGAAGAACATCGAAGAAGTCCATACACTACATGTTCCTGTGTCCATTGAGCACATCGCAATTAACCCGCAGTTGTGCAAGCACAGCTCAAGGGAGGCCATGACTGAGCTTGCTGTCGAAGCTTTTCTCGACGATGGTAGTTCAGATGGCATGACAGGAGATATTAACGCATTCGACCTTGACGGCCACGGTGTCTACCAGATCGAGGGCTTTTATGTCGCTCCACTTTCATCTCCTGAGGATCGTGCTATTTTTTCTAAGATTGTCTGGGGCCCGCTGCTGCCACAAACTGTTCCCAAAAGTGTATGTCAGGATTCTCAAAACAAAGAAGAGCTTCAGTGGGCGGAACGCTGCGCTCTTCTGTACATAAGAGATGCACGGGAGCAGCTATTTGCCGAAAAATGTACAAGTCTTGACCAACATCGATCTAGCGTTGTGGAATGGATGGATCATATTCTATCCACAACACGCGAAGGCACTCACCCGGTATGTCATCCAGATTGGCTAGACGGCACTCTGGAGGATGCTCTTGACATTGCTATGAGCATGGTACTCATAGATAGCACTTACTGGACTTCGCTTCGAATAGCCGGTGAATATTTATCGGATTTCCTCAGAGGGGGAAGCGAGATAACTGAGCTTCCGTACCAGGAAGGTCATATGAATTGGGTATATAAGGATCCCTTTGAAAACAACTTCAGCCGTTCAGAGCTTGCAGTGCTCGTTGACCAGATTGCTTTTCGCTACCCTCACATGAATATACTCGAGCTTAATGCAGGAAGGGGTTCGGCCACGGAATCAATTATGAAGGTAATCAAGCGTTCATATCAATCTTACACTTTCACTGATACGACTTCCACATCCTTTGCGGCGGCACAAGAAAGCCTTGCTCAACATGGAGACAGAATAGTCTACCAAGTGCTTGATATCATGTCACATCCCTTCGAGCAAGGCTTCAAGGAGCACTCATATGACCTTATTGTCGCAGCTGATATGATGTGGTGCGCTGAAAGCTTAATGCAAGCTCTGGCAAACGTTCGACGCCTGCTCAAACCTGGTGGGTATTTGGTCGTTCGCACCAACACTAATACAAGTGTAACCCGCTTTGGGTTGGTAGTCAGCTCATTCAAGAAGTGGTGGTCTGATGAGAATGGCGACCCTCATAGTCCGGTGATTAGCCTACAGAAATGGGATCTGCTGCTTAGGATGACTGGTTTTGGTGGACTCGAAGCGCTATCATCAGCTGGTCAGTTTGGCTACGCGTCTACCTTTGTCACACAGGCGATCGACGATCGTATTCGGCTACTCCGCGAGCCTGGGGATTTCCCGGAGACACTGTCAGATAACCTACTCCTCATCGGCGGAGCGACGGGAGCAACATCTAAAATAATATCGGCCCTAGAAGCATTGCTCAGGCCGTGGTTCCGTCAACTAGTTTCTATACAGAGCCTCGATGTACTGGACCTGGATGACACATATGGCTGGTGCGTCTTGAACCTCACTGATATAGACTCGCCTTGCTACGAGAATATCACAGCCCAATGTCTCAGCAGCCTCAAGGTGGTTATGAATAGCGCCAGTAGGCTTCTTTGGGTGACGAGTGGCCCGGAGAGTGTACAGCCCTATTTCAGCATGAGTAAGGCTACAGTTCACTGCCTCGCCTATGAGAATCCCCAGTCCATATTTCAGTATCTAAATATACCGGATAGTCAAGAGACCACTGTGCCTACTCTGGCCAAGATTTTCATGCAGTTGGTCCATACGCCTAAGGACAATAACGATGGCCTGGACGTCTGCCTTCATAGCACAGAATTCGAGTTACGGCTTGTGAATGGTGTGCTGAAAATCCCACGAATCCAGCTTGATGATTCCAGGAATAAGCGGTATTTTGCAAACCATCGCAGAGTCAACGGCCTGATTAATCTGCAAAATTCCAGGGTAGATATTGTTGCCCCATCAGCCAGACGCAGTGAGTTCATTCTATGCAAAAGCCTTCGATCCAGGCAAGAAAAATATTGCAGTGGTGCAACCCATCGTCGGCTTATCGTGCGTTATTCAACAATAACCGCCTATAAGGTGGAAGGTGCTGGCTTTCTGCATTTGGTCATCGGTCGAGATGAAAACGACAATACACGTTGGCTGGCACTATCCGATCAACACGCGTCAGCTATTGTGGCACCGCTCAACTGGTGCTGGCGGCTCCCTGACAGCGTTCCTGAGGGTCTAGAAGCTACTTTTTTGATGCGAACAGCTGCTGCCCTGTTGGCCACATCCATTGTTGACAAGGGGCGCCCCAACACATATATCATGCTCTATAAGACTGAAGGTTTATGCAAGGCCGTGTGTGATGCTGTCTCGGCCTTTGCTCTTGCACGAACTATTCGGGTATTGTTTGGGACCAGTGTTCAAGCCACAGTGCCGCAAAATGATGTGTTGTATATTCATGAGAGGAGCTCTTCTCGCACTTTATCTCGCCTTTTACCAAAAGAGATTTCCGTCCTTGTCGGCTGTACGCCAAGCGCAAGCAGTGCTTACGATCGAATTTTATCTCTCCTGCCCGAGGATGTTGTGCAAGTTGATGTCTCTAGTATGGGTAGGACATCGTCAAAGTTATTGCGGCCTGCTAGTCCGATCACCGTTGGGCAAACACTCTTTGCAGCCTGCGGGTTTGCGCTGCAAACTGCTACCTTGCAGCAGGAAATTCATCTTATTCCTGTCCAAAATTTGCTGGGTACTTCACCGGGAACAAATCAGCTGGAGATTGTGGACTGGACTCAGCCAGGCCAAGTCCCTATTCAAATCCAGACAGCAAGCTCTATGGTCTCATTATCCGCACGTAAAGCATACTTGCTCGTCGGGATGACTGGTGACCTTGGGAGATCTGTCTGCCAATGGATGATAAGGAGAGGAGCACGAACTGTGGTCCTTGGCAGTCGAAACCCCAATGTTGACGCGCAGTGGATTGAGGAGATGGCAAGGCTGGGTGCTCGAGTTGTTCCAATGAAAATGTGAGTGCCTACGCTGTCAGTAAGTTGAGACCATTTACTGATACTTCTTGAATAGTGATGTAACCAACCGAGAATCCGTGTCTCGTGCCTATGCTTCCATACGTGGATCACTGCCTCCAATTGGAGGAGTTGCCAACGGAGCAATGGTGCTCAAGGACTGCCTATTTGCTCAAGCTTCGCTAGAGGATATGCAGAGCGTCATGGCCCCAAAGGTTCAAGGGAGTGTTATTCTGAGCGAGGTGTTCGGTGGCCTGGATCTCGAATTCTTTATTCTCTTTGGATCAGCCGCTGGACCGCTGGGCAATATTGGTCAGACAGCCTATTCAGCGGCTACTGAATTCATGTCGGCGCTTATCAAACAGCGGAACGAGCAAGGTCTAGTGGGCAGCATTATCCATCCGGGACTAATCAAAGGGATAGGATATTTCGCAAGAGCAGATAGTGCAGTTCAGAACATGATTGAGCGGAACACTGGTGCCTCAAACTTCACTGAAGAGGATCTGCATGAGCTCTTCGCAGAGGGTATACTTGCAGGCCATCCAGGTTCCAGCAGTGACCCTGAGGTGATTGCTGGATACCAGGTCATAAATGCTGCAGAGAATCCTAGCGCGTTGTGGTTGCGAAATCCCAAGGCATGGAATCTCATTAGCCATGCGGCTAACCCGACCATATCTGCATCCGGCACTAACGACAAGATTCCGATAAGAACGCAACTCGAGCTGGCAAAGAGCATTGTTGAAGCCACAGGCATTATCACCGATGGCTTTATCAAGGAAGTGCGCTCTAGACTGCAACTGTCCGCTGAGGAATCGCTCACTGGAGCATCTGGATTGACTGACTTGGGGGTAGACTCTCTCGTGGCTATCGAGCTACGGCATTGGTTTGTTAGAGAGTTGTCTGTTGACCTCCCTGTGCTGCAGATCATCGGAGGATCATCCATCCAAGAGCTGGCTAGTACCGCTGCATCGAAGCTTTCAATGAATTTCACGCCGGACATTGGGACGGAAGGGGTGCCAACGAGCGGTACTGATGCTTGACTCGTTTGTGATACTCGCTGTGCAGTCTGCGACATATAGTCACTTCACCTGTATCCCCCAATATTTCAATTGATATGTCATCTTCATCTATATGTAGTAGTCGCTTCAGCCATGGAGCAAGTTCAACAATGAAAAGCAACTATACAAACATTCCACTTTGTATAAAAGCTGATGTCATCCAAGGGTCTCGGTGCGCTAGACCTAAGCAGGAAATATTCCGTCCCTCATAACGGCGCTAAACTACATCCAGCAAGCTCGTTATCTGGCGCATCGCATCGCCTCTCATCTTCTTCCTGTACCAACATCCATCTCGCTTCTCACTCAACTAGCCATACATTATCATGTCATCCGAACCCAAGACCTACGTATCCGGGGGACGCGTTCTCGCAAGGTAATTTCCAGTCCATGATACCCCTTCACCCCCTGCAAACAACATAACTAACAGTCGCACCCTCCTTCCAGTCCCCCCATCACGGTCCGAATCATCCGCTTCGTCGAGAACATCTACCTCTTCCTTGGACTGTACTTTGTCAGCCTATTCTCGGTATGTTCTACATCTGCATTCATACTTCTAGCAGGGGCTTTATCCATCTGAATCATATACTAACGGGTATATGTTTGGTCTAGCTGGATCCCTACACCGCGGCACAGAACTCCCGATTCAACGTTACTCGGTCAGGAAAGACCCCCGATACCCGTGCTCGCTGGGGCAGTGGAGGCGGAGGTGGAGGCGGATCATGGGGTCCAGGAGGTGGTGGTGGGCCGGGAGGACCTGGTAGGAGAATCGGTCGGGTAGATGATATCCGTGGCCCGGAATGTAAGAGCTGTGGTTAATGCTGGGAATGTGATACTGAAGAGGGACTTGGAAAACAATATATGGTGGACTGAATGGATGGGAGTTTGATAGGGCGCTTTATTGATTGTATTAGGGACTGAACAACGGAATGGACTTGTGAATGGTTTTCTTATGATAGATGAGATGTGTAGGGAGTAGATCTGGCTTATGGAAGGGTCAACTGCGATAATATGCGTAATCGTAAGTTGTGATGGTTTCAGAGAGAGGTATTTCCCCAATCAAGCGGTGATCAGCGACGCCTTTGATTCTCATCGGTGGTTCATCTTTCATGCAGATTGGGGAAAGGCAATGCCCCGCAAAAGAGGGGCGGGGGCCGGGAAATCATCTGAGCTTCAGTGCCTTCCAGACCCAACATTTTCTCTAGATCTATCTCCATCAGCACAAGGAGTCCGTTGCATATCGGCTCCTGTGATTGTCCATACAGTACCAAAGCTATCCACAAGGGCATAAGCGTCATATCCTCCATCACACCATGGCTACACCACAAACTGACGCCGAATGGGCGACGCTGATCTCCAGCATCCAACAGTCCCTCCCAACGAACTTCCCTTCATATGACGTTTCGTCTGAAATCAATCGCACCATAGACCATACTCAGCTAGCGTTGACAGCGACAGAGCAACAGATCGATGATCTGTGTCAAGAAGCCATCCAGCACCGATTCGCGACGGTCTGCGTCCGACTGAACCATGTGTCTCGAGCAGTCCAGAACCTGCAAGAACACCCGGCTGTCGGCGTAGCCTGTGTTGTTGGGTTTCACGAGGGAACTTATAAGACAGACGAGAAGACAGCTGAGGCGAAAGAGGCAGTGAGTCTAGGAGCGTCTGAGCTCGACATGGTCCTTAATTACCCTCTCCTACAAGCGGGGAAGTACATGGATGTCTACACGGACGTGCTAGAAGTGCGCAAAGCAGCCCCGGCACCAGTTGGATTGAAGGTTATCTTGGAAACCTCCCAGTTGACCCGCGAGCAGATCATAGCGGGTTCGGTGCTGGCGTGTGTAGCTGGAGCAGATTATATCAAGACTAGTACTGGATTCAACGGACCCGGGGCGAGCCTGGAGAACGTAACTCTTATGCGAGCGACGGCAAATCTGGTTGGCAAGGGCACCAAGGTCAAGGCCAGTGGTGGCGTACGTTCGGCAGAGGATTGTCGCAAGATGTTGCAAGCAGGAGCGGCGCGTATTGGGAGCAGTTCCGGAGTGAAGATCATGCAGGAGGAGAAGACGGGAGTTGCAAGTAGTGTCAGTAGTAGTGGTTATTAGACGGAAAATGTATCCGAAATTCTGGTCAGGTTTCTGGGAATGTCTTTCATTAAGGAGCGCCTATACTTGCTAAAGTACTGAATGCCTCGTCAGGAAGTTGACTTAAAACGTTGGTGGAGACGGTGGAGCTCAACGTCATCGTCAGGAAGTGTGATCGGTCAACCAAAAGCCTTCGAACTAATCCACTGTTTGCTTGTTTGGGCCATCCCCTGCTCCACGAAAGGATCTTGTGTCTTGTCAAATGAAGAAGCGTTCGTCCCTGAAAGTTTCTTCTTCGTCCTCCACTTCCCCTTCTCGCCCATCTGCATCGCCTTCTTCCCGCCGCCCTGAAATGCGCCGTCCCAACTATAAGGTATGTCGATGACAGCTTGTACCTCCTTGTAATAGCAGTCGGCATCTGAAGTGAGAAAAATGTGGTACATAGAGACGCAAGACTACCCACGAAGATAGTCCTCCTTCGCACCACAATGGCACAACCGATCCCCTGTTCACCGAGAAGCCCTCAGCCGTCTTCACCCCCAAGGGTGGCCGATCGCATACACTCAGCGTTGCCATTCCGGGCAGCATCATAGCCAAGTAAACCCCCTTTGACAAATGATTCCCAAGGGCTGCTGGTGTATATGGCCGCTAACAGATGCTGCGCAGCGCTCATTCCGTCGAGCAAAAGACCTTCCTAGCCGGTGTAATCGCACGCGCCCTTGCCGTATTCTGCGTCGATGAAGTTGTGGTGTTTGACGATAATGAATATGGCGCCCATTGTGATTATTATGACCATAGAGTCTCCTATGACTCACCCATTGCCAAAACTAGAGACCAAGTTGATGGCGATACATCCTCTCCAAAAGCATATACCGCGAATTCAGACCCCTCGCACTTCCTGACTCACGTCCTGTCGTATCTTGAGACTCCACCATATTTGCGCAAGCATCTCTTCCGCATCCATCCCAATCTTCGCACCGCTGGATTGCTGCCCAGCTTGGACATGCCTCATCACTTGCGTGCCAACGAGTGGTGCGACTTCCGTGAAGGCATTGTCGTTCCTAGTTCAGCGCGGAAAAGTAACCCGGCCAGCAAGATCACTCAGATGAGCAAAGATCATCCTTTCCACCGTCGTAATAGCTCTACTAATAATGGCCCTGCCACAATTGTTGACACGGGTCTCTCACAGAAGATAGTTCTCCCAAACATCCACCTCCCAGAACATGCCCGAGTCACTGTTCGATTTCTCCAGCATGAGTTCCCCTATGCAGAACCCGTACACCCATCCACCCCTCGTGCCGAAGCAGGTTATTACTGGGGCTACTATGTGCGACGATGTCGATCTCTCTCTTCCGTTTTCACGGAAAGTCCCTATGACGGTGGCTACGATCTGTCCTTCGGCACGTCCGAGCGTGGTGTGCCTGTCTCCGCAGTGCTAGAGGAGAAGCCACAACAAGCACATGATCGCTACAAGCAAGGCCACTCCTTTTGTCGGGATCAGATATCGCCAGACTTCCAGCATATCCTTGTCGTCTTCGGTGGTGTCGCTGGGATTGAGGCAGCCGTCCGGAACGATCCTCAACTCCGTGACATGGCCATCCGCCCATCCGATGCTGGCAAGCTCTTCGACTACTGGGTAAATTTCCTACCCGGACAGGGAAGCAGAACCATCCGCACTGAAGAAGCCGTTTGGATGGGGCTAACGAGTCTCCAAGGCCTGCTTGATGGCACCCATCGGTTGAGAAAGGCATACCGATGTGATCACGACGGTTAAGTTTTTCACCTCCAGTGACAGGTGCTCAATCCAGGTGAGAGACGAAATCCTTGTCTTTCATCTGTCTGCCTTTTACTTCTCTACCCACCGTTTCTAGTTTGCAACCTCCACGACCACCGCCGCCGCCACTGTCTGGAACGGGCGTGCTGGATTCCCCATTCACAGCCCTAAAGCACAGAACACGACCACGACCATGACATTGGCAAAATACCAAACTCAAAGCCCATATCTGCCAAGCCAACGAACCTTGTCCACAGTAATCTTATCACCCTCCAAACGAAAACTAAATTCCCAAATTCCTAGCGATTACGAACCAGCCTAAGCTCCCCCGACTCCTAAGGAATGAAGCAAAGCAAATCATATCCTTATTCCCGTATTACATACTTTCTCTGCTTTTCCCACAAAAAAACACTATCTAGTAGGTCTTTAACAATTAATTATTAGATATCATGTGCGGAATGTACTACATACGTTGTGCGACGTCAATGAATTTGAAATGTTCCCAGCCCGCATGATGCATTACGGACGGTGGTGTGTGTCTCCACACCATGCATACCAGAGGCCTGCGAGTCCACATTCCTCCGTTTCGAACATTTGACAGCCACTTTCGTTTCATCGGAGGACTGGGGCGCATATTGTGTTTCATCAGAGGGTCTGGGTGTTTTGTGGCTGCGGGTCTTTGGGAGGCGGATTGTAGTATAGGGTATGAAGTCATCTTTGTATCGAGTACTCCGTTGTCTTCAGGAAAGGTGAAGAATACTACTATATTGGGTTTGCGGTAGAATGTTGGTGAAACTTTTATTTATTACCCATTGATCTATATACAATACAAGACTCCGTGTCTATCCAAGCATAGTGTAAAAGACATGCATCATGTGATGTGCTGTTTGCTATGATACACATACCACTTTTGTCATATCATTGAGACTTTTTTTGAGACCGTTGCGCCTGTCGAATGATGTACTGTAGCAATGTAATGTGGGTTCAATAGTGGATGATTATGGAAGCAGAGTGAGGAGATGAATATAGTCTACTCATCACTGCTCTGATCATCCGTATCACTCGTCATAACGGTATCCTCGGCGTCCATCTTACGGAGAACCGCATCTCCCTTCTTGCCCTTCTTTTCGGCTGCAAACCAAGCTTCCCGACGGCGGGTCTCTCGCTCTTCTTTCCGCGCCTGTCGGAGAATCTTCTCCCGCTGCGCCTGTTCTTGTTTCTCATGAAGCTCATTGATATAGTCGTGTAGGTTGGCGAGGTCCGAGCGAAGTTTGGTCACTTCGTCTGTTGTGGATTGGCGGGCGGTCTCATTTACGGATGACTTCTTCTTCAACGTGGCAAGTTCCTCTTCCAGTTGGGATATTTGGGAATCCTTGGCTGCTAGGTCTTCGTCGCTTATGCCCTGTGCTATCGAGGAGACTGGAGCTCCGTTGCTAGTGGGCTGGCTGAAGGCAGCTAATTCGGCGAGACCTTCTTCGAGCATGGATTCGGGGAAGTACGCGTGGGAGAAGGCTTCGGTGAATTGGTCCGGCTTAGCACAGTCGGACTTGGATGAGATCGAGGGGAGGAGGTGCGTGCTGAAGGTGTAATCGGCTGGAACGGCGCCAGCTGCTTGGGAGGTTTCGGACAGGGAAGAGTCGTAGCGGGGCTTGATGGTGTGTGCTACCCGCTTGAGGTCGAGGGAAGGATGAGGAAGACCGTTGGGAGGAAGCATAAACAGGTTTGTGACAGGGTGTGTGTAGTCTGCCACGGTCGAGGCGTACTTCTTCCTTCCAACTGTCCATGACAGAACCTTGCCATTCTGGTGGCCAGAGAGCAACGTCATTCCATCGTAGCAGAGAGTGAGCGCATGCGCTGCGCCGCAATCGGCCGATGGCGGTGCCCAGCGATCCTCTGCGGGAGGCTGCGAGGGAGTTGATTGAAGGGAGGGGTCGTGGAGAGGGTTTTGGATGGACTGGTTCTTGTAGAAGTCGATCGACTGAATACTGCCATCTTCGTAGCCGACATAGAAAGCCCGGTCGGCCGGGTCAAGGGCCAGCGACTTCGCATTGGAAGGCAAGAGGAAGGTGCGCAGGAGACGGCCGGTGTGATAATCCCAGGCAATGGCTGTGCTATCATCTGCAGCAGACAGAGCAATGTTGTATCGACCCGCGCTGTGACCCACAGCGATGGTGGTGATGGCGGCGCGGTGGTTGGAGAAGGTACGGATGGGGGAGTTCGGAGGCTGACGATCACGGCCGGATGGAGGTTTCGTAAAGGATAAGAGATCCACTAACGACCAAACATGAATGCTGGCATCGGATGAGCCCGACAGAATGAAGTTGGAATTGGGATCGACCACGAGCGAGGTCACTGGCCGCAGATGCGACGCTGTCGTAGCCACTTGTCGCCCGGTGCATGTCTAGGAAGCACATGCTGTTAGTTTGAAACCATGACGAATGGCTGGCGACGCCATTGGGGCTGTGAATGATCGATTTACCTCCCATAGAATCAAACGTCCCCCTTCAGTTCCCAAAACCAGAACATCGCCGTTCTTGCCCCCGGCGACAGCAATGCTGCGAATGCGCTCCGGGAAAGGAACGGTGGCTTCCTGGTTGCCTTTCTCCCTGCTATACACATGTACAATGGCTTTCTCAGACTGCGCAGCGAACACATGCGACGGGCTTACAGCCAAGCAATTGGCCGCGGTCGAGCTCTTCTTGAAGGTGGAGCGCAGGTTCAGCGTGGGCTGGAATTCATGGACGCAAACTCCCACATCGCGGAGGGTCGCAGACGCTGGCGCTTTGCTGGACGCCAGCGTCGATGCGATGAAACATTCAGAGAGCATGACGAACTGCCACCCCAGAAAGTTCAAATTTGCAGGAGGCAGGGAGAATGCGACAAGCCGTTAATTTTTTTTTGGAGAAGGGAAATCGACTAAAATGCTAATAAAATAAAATGAGGAAATCGAGGCTCCAATCGATAACCGGGATGTTTGCATGGTTTGTCTGTCAATGCCCGATAAGGAAGGATTATGCAGGTCTGTATGCATGCTTAGATAATCCCGCACAAGACGATCTATAAACCTTCATTAATTAAGCTTCGTCTCCTTCTCCCTCCGGTTCAGGTTGACGGAGTGATACCCTCGCTGTCCCTGTCTTCAGCTCCCTAGTTCCCCTACTCTCCTTTGTGACTGATTTACCTATTGAAGCTAACACTATCCCTTGGTTGCCACTAGCAAGCCATCCATTATCGGCCATAACACTCCCAGCAGAAGCAGATTTGACTGAGCCACCATCAAGACCGCATCTGGAGATTGAAATTTGCTTGCCTTCCCGTGGTATTCAAGCCCATCATGATACAACACAAATCTCCGCGGCCGCAGTCAAGCTGGAATTCCTGCACATGCTGCTTAAATTAAATTTCGCCTATCCCTCAATCAACATGAGCCTATCGCCGGCGCCCACAGCAACCCATGCAAGGGGTGTCCCTCTAGGGGCTTCTTCTTTGATTGTCCGGCGCAACGCCTCTACTAACCAGAGAGTCCTGAAATCAGACCGGTGACGTCCTTTGAATGCCCTCTCAAGGCTCCTCCCGCATCCCTCCAACTGCATGTCTCATTCCTTTTGCTAATTAACGAGATCCAAGCACCCTGGGAGACGGACCACCCACGTTGTGCTGTCCCTGCAGGTGGCGCGCATTGAGACTGCTAGCCAATGGCTGTGTACATTACCTCCGCTCGCCTCTCTCTGGTATGCAAGGACGGTGGGCGTGGTCGCCCTTCACTCTTCGTCTATGTTCCAGAGTGTTAGATGACCCTCTCGAAGGGGGAGAGTACACATGCCCAGTGACTAGTTCCCCCGTCACCGCAAGGCAGTCAAGGGATACCTGGAAACCCATATTGTTATGTAGTATAAGGCCCTGCCGGCCGCTTTCCCGATCAGAATTGATGCTTCTCTTTTCCTCTTCCTTTGCACATTATTATCGAGTAACCATAGGAAAATCGATTATCGCCTGATTGTTACTTACCATTTCTCGTACCAGCCATGTCTTCCACTGACTGCCAGTCAGCCAGGGTGTTCCTAAACCCAAATAGGAACTGTCATCAACATACCATGTCTGCGAACCAGGTCCCAGCGTTCGCACCCAGGAGAGTATCGTCATATAACTCATTAGCTGAAGAAGACATGATCCAAGGCAACGGACTTGCTGCTCCGCGCTATGCGCCCAATGTTCAGCCCTGGAGGAGACAGCAACAGGCGCAGAGCTCTCTTTCTTTCGTTCCCTCGACCTCTCCTCGGATGGACCAAGCCGAATATACTACAGCTCCGCAGCCACGTCGACCAGTAGAGCGTCCTCCGGTGGTCATGTCGCCATTTCGCTCAGTGCGCAGGATGAAACAACCCTTTCAGCTGCGTCTACCCTCTTCTCCATCCCTGGAAAGCATCGCATCAGCTGCAAAGGAAGCCAGATCATCGCGACAATTGTCCGGAGGTCAAACGCTGCGAGCCTGGCGCTCGGACCAAAACATCAACGTCACCAGCATAGATTCTTTCGGCCTTCTTCCCAGTCCTCCTCTCTCCGATTCTCTGGGCTCACAATCGTCCCCATCATCTGCCTACTTCTCTTCCAAATACGAGTCCGAATCAGACTATGGTCCAGCTACACCGAAAGGTTGCGCCTGTGTGTCTGGAAAAGAATCTTGTGATGACTGTGGTGCTCGAAAGCAGGATGTTCGCCCAACAACCTCGCCGCGCGATGAGACAACCAATGTACATATGGCGCACTCCATATTGGTCAAGCAATGCCGGCCAGCTGAGGCGTCTTTGATCGCAACGTCCCCCAATCCAGAGTGCATGCCATCGCCCGTCCCCTCTGCAGATTCCGAGACATTCGTGAAGCGGAACTTTTCAGGATCGTCGATGGGGTCCCAGAGAAGCAGGTCAGGAACGGTATCTAGTGAGGGAAGCTGGGTTCCCAGTAGTCTCTCCTACTGTGGTGAGTGGCTTCAGGGCGCGCCTGCAGAAACACCTGGCTCCCAGGGCGAGAGGACTCGAGAACAAAGTCGAAGGAAATGCCAGATTGTACAGAAGAGCCCGCCACGGCTGAGGACATCTCCATCTGACAAGCACGAAGTAAGTGTTATTTATTAATATTCTCATACGATGTACTGACAACCTTCTAGATCTGCACCGTTGCCAGGAAAACAAAGCCCAAATTAGTCGATATCTCGCGTCAGTCATCTCCAGCAATGAGCTATTCGCTTCCAACTCCGCCACAACCGGTACCATCCACCCCGGATCTTGGTCAACAAGAGGTATCGGCTTTCAGTCCGGATACCCCAATGGAGATGTCTGACAGTGGGTATATCACTCATCCGGACTGTCCCTCGCCCGATGATTTGCAGAACGATAAGGATGACGACGACGACTACACTGATGCAGGCTCTATGAGTTCAGAGAGCGTCGGCGAAACAATCGTATGCAGCAAACCGACTCCAGTCCCGCCTGAGCCGAAGTCTCCGCCCAAGTTAGAGCGACCACCAAAGTTTAGCACATCACCCCAGGTCCTAGCATCGCCAGGACGCTCCTCAACCATGTCAGAGAAGGAGGAATTAGAAAAGTGGTGGGATCATGAATGGACTATCGATCAATTGGAGCATTCAGTGAAGGACTTTCCACGAAACATGCTTCGTCTAACTTCTCCCGTCATCATGTTCATCCGTCACAACAATGAACGGGCACTCCTGAAACCCTTCCGCGATATCTTCCCGAACGTCGCGGAGAATCTATTAGGTGGCCTATGTGCCGCTTTGATCGCGCGGAACTATGTTGTATCCTTGGCTTCCAACAACCGAAGGATCAACAACTTCTCGCATCCCTCCCCCGTGTCCCGGCTAGATACAGTACCCGAGAAGGTAGCTACATCGCCAGGGATGCAGTTCAGTCCAGCTACTTCGTCTCGTGTCAAAGAACGTGTCCTCGGATCCCGAAGCATGGAGCTTCGCAAAGAGCTGGACCGAATAGTGGATAATCTGCTCTTTGCTATATGCGGCAAAGCAGACGAGACGCTCAAGTCAGCCGTATTTGTTTTAGCTCAAGTTCTCGAAGCCAAGAACTGAGCAGTCATTCTTTACTTGCCAACATTAGTCTCTGAATGAGACTGTCAATCACTATAGACACCTTTCCTATCTCTCCTTGTTTATTCTCTCACCCTCTATTTCCTTCTGTTCTTATATCCCAGTCCCGTCTCTGTGACCATATTTTTCCTTACTATATTGGCTAGACCAGATTGCATAGAACCCTGCCTTTCGTTTCAGTGTATTCTATGACCTGTCCTTCACTTACATTTCCTTATCTGTCAAACCACATGCCTGGGGCCTGTTCCCTATTGTATTTCCTACTGGCGATTGAAGTTACATGTACTGCGTGCAGTTAGCCACTAGGGCTAATGTATAATAGCTAGTTGTTTTCCCACACAGATTTACATATACAATGGTATTTCCTTTAAATTTTATTCCCTTTTTTTTTTGAACCATAGTCAACCTAGTAGTCCATTCCATTTACTGTCGTAGAATTAATCAGCCCAGCACACCATCAACACCTCAGGCACCAGCACCAGCTGAGTCATGATCGGGCGGCATCGCAACCGAAACTCCGATGGCTATCAGCGACTTTCCCGCGGAATCCAACTTCCATTTCAACTTCTCCAAAGCACCGCAGCCTGCCTCTCCTCCTCACCTCAAACACACATCATGGCAGCCGCATCAACAAACCGCCTACGGCTTCTCTACACCTCCACGAGGGCCTCCCTCCCTCAATCCACCCCCAGCATCCTCACAACCCGCACCTACGCCACGACCGATTCCTCCACCTCCGCCACCAGCACCCCCAAACCACGCCGCCGCACCGCATTCACAGACAAGCTCAACGCCGGCCCATCCTTCGGGGATTTCGTTTCCGGCAACAACGACAATGCACCCCTCATCGACCCTTCCGAAGCCTACGCTCTTGAAACCGCTCTCGTCGGCCCCGCCGGCCGCAAAAAGCAAATGACCCGTCTTCCACCCTGGTTGAAAACCCCCATCCCCGACTCCAAGAACTACCAGCGCCTCAAGAAAGACCTGCGCGGCCTGAACCTCCACACTGTCTGCGAGGAAGCCCGCTGCCCCAACATTTCCGACTGCTGGGGCGGCGGCGACAAAGCCGCTGCCACCGCTACCATCATGCTCATGGGCGATACCTGCACCCGCGGTTGCAGTTTCTGCAGTGTTAAAACGAGCCGGAGGCCCGCTGCGCTGGATCCCCATGAGCCGGAGAACACGGCCGAGGCCATCTCCCGCTGGGGGCTGGGATATGTGGTGCTTACGAGTGTGGATCGTGATGATCTTGCGGATGGCGGTGCGCGTCATTTCGCTGAGACGGTGCGCAAGATTAAGTCCAAGGCGCCTAGCACCCTTGTTGAATGTTTGACGGGTGATTACCGTGGTGATTTGGATATGGTGGCGCTGGTGGCGAACTCGGGTTTGGATGTGTATGCGCATAATATTGAGACTGTTGAGGCGCTTACCCCCCGTGTCCGCGATCGCAGGGCTACCTTCAAGCAGAGTATTGCTGTGTTGGAGGCGGCGAAGAAGGCCAACCCGGAGGTTATTACGAAGTCTTCGTTGATGTTGGGACTTGGGGAGACTGAGGAACAGTTGGAGCATGCGCTGGCGCAGTTGCGTGCTGTTGATGTCGATGTCGTTACTTTCGGGCAGTATATGCGTCCGACGAAGAGGCATATGGCTGTGCATGAGTACGTTCATCCGAGATGGTTCGAGCATTGGCAGCGTCGTGCTGAGGAGTTGGGTTTCCTCTACTGTGCTTCTGGACCGTTGGTGCGCAGTTCTTATAAGGCTGGTGAGGCGTTCATTGAGAATGTCTTGAAGAAGAGGCGCGCCGGGGTTAGTGATGCTGTTGCCGAGAAGAAGGTTGCTGCTGCTGTTGATGAGGCTGCTCGTTGAGCTTTAGCATAACCTTTTCTCTTCGAGCTTTGTACGATTTCTGTGTTTGTCTTTCGGTCTATTGGCGCAGGGTTGCATTAAATGGGGCTTATACTGTGGTTGTTTCGAGCTTTTGGTTTTTCAAAACTTTGTCTACTTACGGACGTCATCAACTACTACTTCTATTAGCATTGCTAGGGTTCATTAGCAATTGGCCTGGGATGAGCGGGACGGGCTGGCTGTCTCAATCATTCACTACAGAGTCGCGAATAGAAAAATACTAATTCAACATGTATGCATCCATTTCACATAAAAACAGGTAGACGGGAATATTAACAACATCAGCATCAGCCATCATCATGATTTCGCAGTCGTTCGAATCAATCAAAAATTTGTCCGTACGTATGTAGCCCATCGCCATAGCAATCGTATGTATTGTGTACCTGCCCGTGTTTGTTCCCTGCCTACTCCGACGCCCGCATGTAACGCTCTCGTGCTCATCGTTCTTAATGCATGTAACTATCTTCCGCTTGGCTTCTGGAATTCTCATGGTCGGGGAAATGAATGGGGTGAGGGAGAAGGGCTGTGGTGGTTTTGGTTTGGGCTTGGTCTGTCTACACATGCCAAATCCAAAACATGGGAGCCAAAGAGAGATAGAAAGAGATAGTATGTGGAGAGAAATGGATAGGGAAATGATATGGGAATGGAACGGAAAGAAAGGAACCTATCCAATGGTGCGCGTGGGAGGACTCCAAAAACGGGTTGGAAATGTAGTAGTAGAGTACGCACCTGGCGACATGCTCGCATGCTTGTCGCCCAGCTGACTAGTGTGTAAGACGCACGTGTTCGTGTCTTTCTGCTGATCACTTGGTCACTGTAATAGATGCTCTGTAACACGTTTCAACTACGCAATCAGCTCGGAAATGTCATCCTTAGTCAGGCCAAGGAGGTAGAGGACATCTACGAGGCTCTCGCCATTAAGACGGGTCGGTGCCTCGAGCTGCACCTTGCTCTTGGCCCGCCACGCAACTCCCAATCCTGCTGCGTGCAGCATAAGCAGATCATTGGCTCCGTCACCAACAGCGACAGTTTGGGAGATAGGGATGCCATGCTCCGCGGCAATCGAGTGAAGAATCGAGCGCTTCTGGCTTGCATCGATGATGGGGTATGTGGGGACCAATTTGCCGGTCAGAGTTTGCGTTGTAGGATCGATCTCGAGCTGGAACAGTCAATTAGTACACAATCAAAACATACAAAACAGTTTCGACGGGTCAGGTGTCGCATCACATACATGGTTGGCATGCGCGTAGTCAAGTCCAAGCTGTTCGGCAAGCCACTCCGCAAGAGGCTGAAAGCCACCACTCAAGACTGCCATTTTGCAGCCGAGGGTCTTCAATGCCTTACACAGCTCGCGCGCACCTGGAGAGATTGTGATGATGGACTTCAGCTTCTCGAAGACATCCGCAGGAACGCCCTTCAGCAGGCTAACCCGCTCCCGGAGAGATGCGGAGAAGTCCAGCTCGCCGTTCATAGCACGAGCCGTGATTTCCTGCCATCAATATCAGCATATACAGCCCCTTGCGATCGTTATGTAAAGAAGGTACGAACCGAAACCTCCTTCTCCACGCCGATGAACTTGGCAATCTCATCGATCACCTCATTCTGAATCAATGTACTGTCCATATCGAACACTACCAACCGCTTGTGCCGACGGAAGATGCTCTCCCGCTGAAGGACAACCTCCACATTCCATTCACGCTCGAATCGCCATATGCTCTCATGCTTCCGCAGGTCCTCAAAGGTGAGGTATTCCGGGTTGGGGGGAGGCGAGAAGGTGACTTCGACGACGCGAGGCTGATCGTGACGATCCAAGCAGCGATGCGAAGTGTTGGTGCGCTGATACGGGGTCGGAAGGGTTTCGATGATTTGAAGGAAGTTGGTCAGGCAGAGCTGTGATACAAACGGACCGTACAGATGGTCGAGCGGCTCCGGCTCTGGGGCGGGAGGCTCCCGTGGGATCTTCTCAATATCGACCGTCGGGGCGGAACCTACGGGTACCATGGGTGATGGCAGAGTTTGGCCAGATCCGACATGAGGGGAGGAATCGGGGTGCAGATGGGGATGGATAGGATCAGCAGACTTGTAGTAGATCGTAGCGACCAGCTGCTGTGTTCCAGTAGGCAGTTCATTGGTCTGCTGGTTGAAGATGCTGTGGATAATGCCACTGTCGGTCACCTTCTCGGGATCGGGGCTAATGGGATTAGCTTTGACGGACAGCGCAGCAAACGCTGACTCAGGGGAGTTGCCAATCACGTTGCCGATGGTCTGAATGGGGGCAGAGGGTTTGTACTGCTGATGATCCTGGATGAAGGATGCGCTGGACAGGGTTTGTCGCAATACCGGCCGCGTTGGACGGCCGTTGTTGGTGGGGTTGGGCGCTGCCATTGTGCCGGACTAGAGAGTTTTGGCGCAAGAGAGGAGAGTGAGGGGTGCAAGTGCGATTCGGAGGTAGACGGAGATCGATAGCACAGGGCGAGTATGCAAGCAGCGGATGATCCTCAGCAATCAACGGCGAATCCACCCGGTGGGAACAAACCCTCGACAAGCTGGAGCAGGCGGGAAGAGGAAGGGAGATACGAGTAGCGTCTAGACAAGTTCAAAACGAGAGAGTCTGGCTTTGAACTCCCGGCGAATTTCCCCTGCAGCTCCGATCGGCCGCACGTGGTGGGGGATCCCGTGCCCCTCGGTCACATGAGGCCGAATAGTTGGATTCACCGCCCGGCAGAACCATGCCAACTTCTTCCCCAGCCAAGATGGAAAGATGGAGATGATGATGATATCAATCTTTGGGGGAAGAGGGGTTCATGGAGCAGAGCAAGCATGCTTCCAACTGCCACCATCGATTTAGTATGACAAATAAGGGTCTGTTCTGACTAGTCGCCAAGACAACAACAGCAACACTAATTCTGATTAACTACGTTATCTACAAATGTCTGACTCAAATCAAGCCGGGTTTGTTTTCTAAGCAATCCATCTCCTCCAGTCCGAGGCTAATCATCAGCTAGACCTGCACCTCTTTGGAACCAGAAAACAGACCGGAACAGGGTTAACATGTCATCATCCAAGATAAGATGAGCAGCGGCTACACGGAATTACCGACCGGATGAACTTTGATGCCCTTCGCCCATGTTCTTCACCGTTCCAACTTCACTGTGGACCATGCTGGATTTATCAGCAATGGCACACTGGCAGCTGTTTCAGCGGCTGAGCTAAGCATATCCGGGTGCGCAGAGTCACCAAAGGCGCAAGTATTGCGTGATTTCCCCAGGACATGAGGAAATTAAATTTTTCAGCCCAGTCGCCCGATTGTGCAGGCGGTCACAGACAATGTCGTGATCGAGAACGGCAGAATGAGCCGGCATGTATGAGGGACTGAGGGCAGGAAGAACGGGTGCCCCCGACCCGATGATGTCGTGATTGCCCCTGTCCTGTCTTTCTTTTATATCGGACTGGTCAAGTCATCTCCATTGTGTTCTGTCTACATCATCTCTTGCCTCCCACTTCAGTTCTTGTCCTTTCCGTCATCCCTCCAAGTCTAGTCGAGCCATTACATATAGACCCGCTTGCATTTCATCTGCTCGTCCTTGGGATTGACTTGTCTACCATATACCCTGTCATTCGACTCCTCATTCACCATGCCTGCGAAGACGTCTGAGAACTACCCCTCCGCCTATGAGGCTGCCGACCTACGGGACACTGCCACAGACTCTGGCTATGTCAGTGGTGGCTCTAGTGATGACTACTCCCCAGAAATCGTCTTCACGAAGCCTCACTTGAACTTCCTCAACAGACAATTGCAGTTTCTTGAGCCTCAAGGTCAGCATGGGTTGCCTCTCTCACACGTCTCCAGGCCAAGTTGACTAACATATACGCAGATGTCCTGAGATGGTGTGTGACCTCTCTGCCTCACCTCTACCAGACCACCGCTTTCGGTCTCACCGGTCTCGTGACCCTGGACATGCTCTCCAAGCTGGACGTGCCCCGGCCCCAGATGGTTGATCTCATCTTCCTCGACACCCTCCACCACTTCAAAGAGACCCTGGATCTGGTCGATCGTGTCCGCCAGAAGTATCCTTTGGTCAACATCCATGTCTTCAAGCCCCAGGGCCTGGAGACAGAGGAAGAATTTGCCCAGAAGTACGGTGCCCGTCTCTGGGAGAAGGACGACCAGTTCTACGACTGGGTGGCCAAGGTTGAGCCTGCCCAGCGTGCCTACCGCGAACTCAACGTTCACGCTGTCCTTACTGGACGTCGTCGCAGCCAGGGTGGCAAGCGTGGTGACCTCGATGTCATTGAGGTTGACGAGGCTGGCCTGATCAAGATCAACCCTCTTGCCAACTGGACCTTCGAACAGGTCAAGCAATACGTCCAAGACAACGATGTTCCCTACAACGAGTTGCTCGACCGTGGTTACAAGAGCATTGGTGACTACCACTCCACCCAGCCGGTTAAGGAGAACGAAGATGAGCGGTCTGGTCGCTGGAAGGGCCAGGAGAAGACCGAGTGCGGTATCCACAACCCTCGCTCCAAGTATGCTCAGTTCCTCATGGAAATGGAGCGTAAGCGTCAAGAAGAGGCCCTATCGCAGGCTCTTCAGACGTCCCTGACGACGTCCGCTCAGTAAAGGCCGCTTGTCTTCTTTCTCACCTTGCATCTATAACGGCGTTCTATGACCTGGGAGTTTAATCTGGAGTGGAGTTACATAGCCTTGTTGTTTTACTTGTTTTAAAAAGGAGACCCCATGGTACGGGAATCGGAGGATTATGTGTTATGACATTTGGGAAATTCTTGAGCAAATGATTCGAATGGGATCAAAAGCCGCCCGTCAATCCTAATCCGAATGGAGTTACTGTACATACAGGGTTGGCGGAGACTGGCAGGGATTTGCAAAAGACGGCTTACAAGCCAAATACATTAATGACTTGCATGATACAAATGATTCTCATTTTACACAGTAAGCCTCAATAGACCCCTCTCTGGAGACTCGCGGAGAGTAGGACTGTGGGGTGGGGTGTTCCAACTTCAACCCTATCCGATATCGCACCCGACCCAACCGAATGAGGAGTGAATTCGCTACAGTAAATCCGTTGAAGGATTAAAGTTTGCTGGTACGGATGGCTCGGAACTGCTCAGTGATTTTCAGTTAATACTACCTGAATTCTACAATCCTCAACAAATACTTAGCAGACGCCACGGGATCTGCCAAGACCATACTATGCTCAGCGCCTCCGGATATAGTAGGCTAAGTTACCCCGGTCTGCCGTTGAGGATTGCTTTTTATCCTTATAGACCAACAACAACTGAGCTTTCCCAAAAGTTTACCTAACATAAATGAATATAGTATGATTTTTAGAGTTAGTAGATTAAATGCCCCGCTAGGCTTCGGGTGCGTGTCAGAAGACTTCTGCGAGTGTAGTAGATGTAAGAACTTTGCCTACTTACCTATATCTTTCGGTAGCCCTCATTTACTGGCTCTAGACATCAATTCTTGAATTTAACGGCGAAGGTATTTAACGATATACCCACGAAAATGGCCAGATGATGAGTGTTAAGCCATCCATTCGCACATTCATACCCCCCCACCTTCCTCGGAGAAAGACTTCGGCATCAATAGTATTTCCGAGATGTGGATGTATTCACTTGTACATAACAGTATCAGCATTCTGGAGTCATGTCCTGGCCTACTAGTCACATGAAGTTGTTTATATTTTAGTCGTGTTTCATTACAACCTTGGATACGTGACAGTGGAATCATCTTATCTTATCAATCTAATCAGTTCAACCTTATCAGCGGCAGACGATGGGATTGTGCGTCTCTCGTGCGAGAGATTCTGGGTTGATTGTTCTGCCCCATTTTCTTTTATGTAAAAGTATGGGGTTGATGTTTAGGTTCTAGATTTGAATAGATTGGAGAATTCCTTGGGGGGAGCGGCTTGCGTGTCAGTCTTTCTCCAGGGAACGTGCATTTTCTCGCTTACTTTTGGCTTGGATTGTTGGACAGTTGGGACGGCTGGTTATTTAAAAAAGAGGTTAGTAATGGGATCGCAGGCGTTCAGTATTTTCAAAGTCTACTTTCTCCATTCGGGATGAAATCTTACCTTCATTATGCTAAACAGACCCTGATCTGAAGTAAGTTAAGGCTATCAGCCTTGTGGTTCATGCATGACAGATTATGTGGCCCGACGTTGCGGTGTAGGGCTATACTAGCTGGTTGCATCATCTACTTCCAATTATCGTCATTCTTGGCTACACCACAAGAAAAGTATGCATACGTCTGCAGAACCCCTCCCGCTCTTTAAGAGAAGCCACATCCCGCGCTCCCGGACCCTGAGACCCTGAACTAAACACAATCACGCCGTGAACAGTTCCACAGCGGAGCGATGCAAATCAGATGAGTTCATGGTATGCCATATCTGCGTGGGGTGGCTATTCAGTATCACCGTCTGGATGATGTCGACGGACTAAACACTAGTACAAGGTGTTTGTCATCCGTTCCCCAGGCCATTTCTTATTCGACATGAGCAGCACAGGTCTTCTACTAGGTCAATTGACAGTACTGAGAAAACTTGACTGAGATCTCCGCGGATATTGCGGCTGGCTGAGAAATCAATATCAGATATTGATCTTCTATATTATTCTGCTGTGTTCATGGTGCCAGCAGCAGGTCGCTGTTTAGGGCAAGCGGGTCACCTGAGCGACAGGGCGGAACCGGTGCCAAGAAGGGGCTAGGCCTCGGCTGGCGTAGTCAATCACGCAAGCCGAGCTGGAGATGTCGTGATCCCAGCACGTGATTTTTGAGGCGGCGGTTTTTTTTGAAACGCGGCGAACGACCAGGGAAACGTTGTTTGACTGGTATGTTTCAAACCCGCTTTACCGGCTGGCCTGACATCTACAATCACAATCGGAGGAAAATCTATCTGAGAAATGTCCACGCATGCGATTGACATCTCGCATACGCTGGCGGTTTACTTTAAACGGCAACTATCCTGTTGCCCCCCTGAAAATCATGACTTGTTCTGGGCTCCGTAGACCCAGCGGGGGAAATTATGTGGCTTTCAACATGAGGTTGATGACGACGATTGGGGGGGCAGCGATTATCCCCCGTGGTTACGAGGGCCGCCCCGTATCTCCGAGGAGAGCCCATCCGCCATCGGACGTACCAACGTAGTTCAATTCAAGTATAGAATAGAGGACGCAGCATAAGCGCCCGCCCTTCTAGAAGGCCCTAAAAATAGAGGGCTTATGAGGATAGCATGCTGGAGACGAGCGATGGCGCCATCGCGCTGGGGATGAGCAATTGCGAATGCGACAAGTGTGCAGCCTCATCGAGGGGGGGAAGAAGAGAGACGTACGACACAAGAGGCATACGTAGACGCTCTTCGTACCAAGAGTCCGACAGCTCCACCACCTTCGACGAGACCGCAGGACAGATCCCGAATAGTTGATTTGGCTGGAACGGAGAACTTGATGGTCGTTGGAGAAAGCATATTGGTCATCGCTGGAGTCCCTCAATCTCCTGAATTGCTCGAATTGGATCATTGCCTTGGTTGCTCCGCTGTTCCCCTCTTGACCCCTTCCTGAACTTTTTTTCCTTTTCCACTCTTCATAAAGTCCATTCTTCCTCCTTCCCCCTCCACTCTCTCTTTTTTCTTTATAATCCTCTGGGACCCTCCAGACCCTTTCCTTTCCTTTCCTTCCTTCTTTTCTCATCACATCTTGCTTGAGTGGAAATCCGTCCCTCGTCATCCTTCACAATGGCCAACTCTCCCCACGGTGGTGTCCTCAAGGACCTTCTCGCCCGCGATGCTCCCCGCCACGACCAGCTGGCTGCTGAGGCGGAGATTCTCCCTGCCCTCACTCTCACTGAGCGCCAGCTCTGCGATCTGGAGCTCATCATGAACGGTGGTTTCAGTCCTCTGGAGGGTATGTTGTCAATATTCCACTTCCTCTATCCTGGTTGCCCGCGACTACCCGTCCGCTTGCAACCGCCGCGGGGTGAAATCGTCAGTCTTGGCTAACTCCGGGCGCAGGCTTCATGAACCAGAAGGACTTCGACGGGTATGCTACGATCCCGAAATCCCCACCAATTTTACGCCAGCGGTCCTCGACTAGATACTCGATATGCAGAGAGAGGAACTGTTTAACGGGCGAACTTATTGAGAAACAATTAGCTGACACCGATTTTCGTTCAGTGTTTGCGAGAACTGCCGTCTTGCCGATGGCAACGTTTTCTCCATGCCCATCACCCTCGACGCCTCCCAGAAGACCATCAGCGAGCTCAAGCTCCAGGCCGGCTCTCGTCTCACCCTGCGCGATTTCCGTGATGACCGCAACCTGGCCATCCTGACCATCGACGACATCTACCGCGCCGACAAGTGAGTGGAGCCCTTCTTTACTCTTTCCCTTGTGAATTTTTCCGCACGAATGGGAATCGCAGGATCTCGGCGATCGCTATATCTCTGACTTGAACGGGACGTTCTTGAAACGAGAGATTGGCATCGCCGACCTTAATTTGGCACGGGCGGAGTTCACTAGCCGTCGGGGATTTTGCAGATAGTGGGTCTCGATGACGCGGATGGGCTAACAGTGCGCTTTTCACTCCTAATTTAGGCAAAAGGAAGCCAAGCTGGTCTTTGGCGGAGACCCGGAACACCCTGCCATCAAGTACCTGAACAACACTGTCCAGGAGTTCTACATTGGTGGAAAGATCGAGGCTGTTAACAAGCTCAACCACTACGACTATGTCGCTCTTCGCTGTATGTCATTGCCCGTGCGCAATCCTTGCGATCGCATCCCGATTCATGTACTGACCGCGCGGGCCTCCTAATTAGACACTCCCGCGGAATTGCGTGTCCACTTCGACAAGCTCGGCTGGTCCCGAGTTGTCGCTTTCCAGACTAGGTACGTGTGGCCGAGACTAGCTATAGTACAGCTGTTATGATGCGCGCGACCTTACGACTAACGGCGTTCCAGAAACCCCATGCACAGAGCTCACCGTGAGCTGACCGTCCGTGCTGCGCGCGCCCGTCAGGCCAATGTCCTGATCCACCCCGTCGTTGGTCTCACCAAGCCCGGTGACATTGACCACTTCACCCGTGTCCGTGCCTACCAGGCCCTCCTGCCCCGCTACCCCAACGGAATGGCTGTCTTGGGTCTCCTGGGTCTGGCTATGCGTATGGGTGGTCCTCGTGAGGCCATCTGGCACGCTATCATCCGTAAGAACCACGGTGCCACTCACTTCATCGTCGGCCGTGACCACGCCGGTCCCGGTAAGAACTCCAAGGGTGAGGAGTTCTACGGTCCTTACGATGCTCAGCACGCCGTTGAGAAGTACAAGGACGAGCTCGGCATTGAGGTCGTCGAGTTCCAGCAGGTCACCTACCTGCCCGACACCGACGAGTACCGCCCGAAGGACGAGGTCCCCGCTGGTGTCAAGACCCTCGACATCTCCGGTACCGAGCTCCGCAAGCGCCTCCGCACCGGTGCTCACATTCCTGAGTGGTTCTCCTACCCCGAGGTCGTCAAGATCCTGCGTGAATCCAACCCCCCTCGTGCTTCCCAGGGTTTCACCATCTTCCTTACTGGTTACATGAACTCCGGCAAGGACGCCATTGCTCGTGCCCTGCAGGTCACCCTGAACCAGCAGGGTGGACGCTCCGTCACTCTGTTGCTTGGTGACACCGTCCGCCACGAGCTCTCCTCCGAGCTGGGCTTCAGCCGTGAGGACCGCCACACCAACATCCAGCGCATTGCCTTCGTGGCCGGTGAGCTCACCCGTGCCGGTGCTGCCGTCATCGCTGCCCCCATTGCTCCCTACGAGGAGTCCCGCAAGGCTGCCCGTGAGGCCGTCGCTGGCTCCGGCGGCAACTTCTTCCTTGTTCACGTTGCTACTCCTCTGGAGCACTGCGAGAAGACCGACAAGCGCGGCATCTACGCCAAGGCCCGCCGTGGCGAGATCAAGGGCTTCACTGGTGTTGATGATCCTTATGAGGCTCCTGCTAACGCCGATCTCACTGTGGATGTCTCCAAGCAGAGCGTCCGCAGCATTGTCCACGAGATCATCCTCATGCTCGAGAGCGAGGGCTACTTTGACCGCAACTAGATTAGCGTAGGCGCTTGGGAAAATATTGATTTTATTTTGCGTGATACAGGTCGGATTTCGGAACCCTGGGAGGTTTTAGAGGATCTATTGCTCTATAGAGAGATTTGGAAATAATATTTGATTCCCCAATACAACTTTCGGAACTTGTATATTTAAGAGAGCATTTTTCCTTCGTGGTGTCTTTTGTAGTGTCTGTCTCCTTTAGGCTAATTCTGCCTGTTTCGCACAACTTGGGTTCAGACGGGCCGTCCTGCAAACAATGCAAACATGCACCTGACCTGGGCTGTTCTTCCGTCGACGACATCGTGACCCGTTTTCTAGCACCAGCAGGTCTGCGACAAGCATCACAGAATGCTACCCCATCGCGCCCCAATGCCTCGAATACCGGGGTCTGGTCGCTTGCTGCGGCCTCCCATTCTACGCAGCGCCCGCCATCCTTCTCGCCCTTTCACCCAACAATCCCGTCGACAAGTCATCTCCCCGCCTTTGGGTCGGCCTCAGCTACCTTTCCTCACATCCCCGGCAGGCAGTCGGCCTCTTCCGCCCTTATCCTTACATCTCCGACAACACTTTGCACGACTGGTATCGACCGAGAGCCGTGACTACTATAGGCGACGCATCTCCAATGGACTCAAAATTGGTCTTTCGTTCTACGCCATCTTGGTGCTGTTCCAGGTGATGAAGTTGGGCGTATACCAGGAGGACATTGAACACAAGTGGCCGACACCGCCGGAATGGTCCTGGAAGAGTCGGTGGTGCTTGCGCTCGGCACAGGCACTGCAGCATCCCGAGCAGATCGGCAAGCTCATGACCAATTGGCCCATGGTTGCGGGATACCTAAAAGATCTGCTGGAGCGGCTTGAGGACCCGGAAGGAGAAGGCAAGGGCATTATGGAGCAAGAAGACGGGGGATTTTTGGTCGAAGGCGTTGGGAAAATTGGATATGACGTCTCTGCGAAGAGTGAGCCGTGGAGACGGGGCTACTTCCAAGCTCTGATGGGAGCTGCAAAGGCCGCCGAGAGTCTCGAGGGCTGGATGACCGATCGCAAACAGCGTATCTCTGCTCCTGCGGAGTATGTCGTTGGTCCCTCGAACCCTCGCCCCAGGCCGATGCCCGCTGGACAAAAAGCTCCTCTCGAGGAGAACTGCGAGGCTGCTTCTTCTAGTCCGGAGAGCTTTTACATGAAGATCTTGACTACTCGGGGCTTCGACACGAGACAAAAGGTGGAAGCGGCGCTTTCCTATGCCGACTGGCTCGATTACAAGGGATTGAAGAGTACTTCGCGCGACATGTACAGCTGGGCTATGGATATCGCGGCCGCCGGATCGTCCGTGGATGCCACCAAAGTCGTGGATCTGAAAACAGGCGTCTTGAAGAACGACGGCAAGTTGCTGCCATCTGAGAATATCATTCGTGTGTCCACGGCGCTCGCGGTTCACCACGCCAAACAGGGTGACTTGCCCAATGCGCTATCCATCTTCACCTCCGTGCTGAAGGCCCGCCGGTCCCTTCCTGCAGCCTCATCCGATACAACTCTCCCATACTTCCCCTCTCGCGCACCCTCGGGCAATGACCCCTTCCGCGCCCTGTTTAACTCTCTCAAAACCGTCCTCGTACCCGTTAAATACCCGCCTCCTCAACCGTCCGGTGACGAACCACCTCAACGAACTCCCACCTCCGTCTGCGACGAAGCAGGCCTCATGACCTATATTGGTGAGATCATCTACGCCTCCTCCTCCAAGGAAGTCGGCCTAGCATGGACCCGCGACGCCGTGGACTTGGCCGAGGCCACCATCTTCGAGCTCGGCACCTCCGAAGAGCTCCGCGAGCCTCGCGACCGCTGCGCAGACTGTCTGCGCGTTGGCATCGGAAACTGGAAGACCATGGTTTCCCAGCTGATCAAGCAAGCTGAAAAGGATGAGCAAGAGACTATTGAAAAGGCCAAAAAGGCCTGGTATGGAGGCCAGAAGCAAATTGAGGCCAAGACTCTCGAAAGAAAGAGATGGGAAGCCGAACGCTTGATCCTCGATGACCGGACTAGGAGACTTCGCGACTTTGTGGACGACGATACGGCCTTGAAGGGAATTGCGCCGAATAGTTCGTTGTTCACTTAGGCTATATTGTCTCCTCTCATGTCTGCATCTTGCGTGTGGTTTGGTGTCATTTTGTCAATGCATGGAATCGCGGAGTTGAGGCGAGGAAAATTACCATCTATCTATCTATCTACTGTCATGGATAAGCGCTATGGGTTGTCAGGGATGGAATAATTTCTCTTCTCTGTGTAAAATTACTTTGAAGTTTACTTTTAAAATATAAAATCCGGTCATCTCGTTCTTAGTTCTCTATAGTACATATACACTATCCACGATCACATGGAAACCTAGACCCCCTCGATCCATCGAATGTTGACCCGAAAAGGTTACTGCCCCTTCAAGATATCTTATTTATTTTATTTTACCTTGAACAGTTTGTAGTGTGAACAAACTATCACAACAACAGGTTGTGTAGTGTAATGGTCATCACTCTGGATTCTGATTCCAGCAATCCCGGTTCGATCCCGGGCACGACCTTTTTTGCATCCTTATATATCTCTCCATTGTGCGAGTCACATCTATTAATAACGCCTTTGTTTTTCAACTTTTGGTTTTTTGTTGTTTCTCAATCTCCCGGTCGATTGGTTGTATATGTCAACCATTTGTAAGCATGATTCATGGGATTATCTAGGGTGCAACTACTACCGGCGCGAATTGGTGCTTTGGTCTATGGTGTTACTGATATTGTAGTATTGTGTCCGTTGATTTGGCTGTATCGGGGAAAGGTATGGATGGTCAATGTGTCTTGAGTTGATGGTTTGGTCCAATTACTATGATGTGGGAGACGTTGGTATGAGCTGGCGAGGTTTTATATAATGGGCAATTGTCTTGATCATTGTCAGATCAAGGTACGCTAACCACGATGAATCTAACTGCAACATCATAATTTGGACCCTAGTAGCTTTTTCAATAAAACCATACATACTATTCGCCACTTAAAGTTGGAAGGAAGTAGAGTGTATTTACACGTACAAGGCTACCACCACATGCCGCAAATGCCAAGTCAAGATTCTGGAATATATACTAGATTAAATTAAAAATACAACAGCAGCCCCCCTGCAAGAGAAAATGGTATCCTAGTCACCGCCGACAACACTTCCACTGGGTAATGTTATCTCAAAGTCGTCAAAGTTCAAAGTGTAATTGCCTATCACGCCGGAGGGAGTGAGGTCGATGGTGAAGCTGTGGCTCTTCGTGTCCGAATAATCATCAGAAAGGTAGGATTGGATATTGCTTTCTGAGAACTCGGCCGCGGAGAGGGTACCAGTTTCTTCTAGGATGTAGAGAATAGCGACACGGGCAAAATCAAGGACTTCTGATGTGACGGTTGTCGAATTGGAGGACGAAGAAGTAGTGGTCGTCGTCGTACTTGAACTAGACGTTGAAGTTTGCGTGGCTGAGGACTCTTGGCTTGTTTTGGTTGCTGTTGCGGTTGCCGTTCCTGTGCTACTTGGTGGGTCACCATCAAAGACGATACCGTGCGCTGTAGCGACAGAGTCGCGGGCTGCAAGAGCTTGCGTGGGAGTACGTTCTGATAAAGCTTGGCTGGGATGGTGCTCGAGGTTGGCTAGCAGGTGATCGGAGATTGAGGGCTCCCCCAGGGACGGGTCAGACAGAGCACGGCGGGCTTTGCTGCTGCTTGTTGATACGCTAGAGAACGAAATAAGGGTGTTTTCCGTCGTGCAGGACACATTGCTCTGGCTAAATAGGGCCATGATCGTCACAGCATCAAGAGGGATACTGTAGTTTTGCTGCGCGTACTCAAAGAGACGAGGAAGCTCGCTGCCCATGGTGGCGTTCTTACCATCAACTTCAGTTGTGACGCAGCTGGCATCACCAGAGATCGTACAGCGAGATCCGGTATAGCCGTTGGCGCAAACGCAGGAGCAAACGCTGCCGCTCGAGACACTGACGCCACCGTTTTCACATGGGTTGGTCTTTGCGCAGCTCGTACCACTCGACTTATGGCGCACCACGAGCAGACCAACGGGGATGAGGATGGCGGCCAGGATGACAATGATGATCACGACGCAAATAAGAGCAAACAGCCATGGTGGCAGCCCGCAGCATCGGCGTGGTTGTTTCGGTGCAGCTTTCTCTTGATCTCCATCTGCTCGCGGTGGTTCATTGGAGTGTATCTGATGCAGTGTGGACCTTCTGAAGAAGAAAGGCCAAGACGAGTGACCGCCTTCGGGGGTCGCAGCAGGCGGGGGAAACGAGGCCAAAATGCTCTTGATTGATCCTGACTTGCGTTTGGCGTCATCTGTAAACACTGATTAGCCTTTGTCGCTGAACTGATAATGGCACCCATGGTCAAACTTACATTGGAACCTGGAACCACCACCGCCATTCAGTAGATCGTTTCGACTCGCAGTCCGGCCATGCTCTAGATTCGATGCAAGTCTTGTCGCACGTCGAATGAGGTCGGGCAAACTCGTAAGGCTCCCTCGAGCCTCTGCGTCACGAACAGCACTCATGTTGAGACGCGGAGGCCGGCGGCCACCTGGTCGTTTGTCGCTCATTGTTGGTGCAGCCCTGGGAAGGGCTCCGACCTCCTTTTCCAAACCCCCATTGTCAACGTATGGACGAGCCAAGGCAGGATGTTGAGTGCTGAGATCCAAGACGATTGGTGCTTTCTCCAGGTTGAAGTGCGCAGACCCTGTTGAGCTGGATGACATAGAATCTCTCCGATCAGGCCCTATAGATATTTCTTTCAGTATAAACTCCGTGCCCGTAGTCCCGGACGTAGTCGGTCTGGCAGACACAGGGGTCCTCTCAGAGGGCGGTACTGGCGAGCTAGCATTGGATTTTTGAATTGTGCGTAAGGAAGGTTTTCCTCTAGTCCCGACGCTGGCTTGCCTGAGAAGCGTAGCCGTAGCTACTCCGGCTTGGTGAGTAGAATGTCTAGACACATCATCGTCAGATTCGCCGTCTAGATACGTCCCCAAGATTTCCGATTCTGCCTGTCCTGAGTACCAGCTAGGTGGATACGGCTGTGCAGAGCCGTAGTGATCTTGCGAAATGGTTGGGCTGTCGGGTAACTCCTCTGGGATAGGCGAAACAGATGAGGCGCGGTTTCCTCCCGGTCGCGCCACGGGCACTGGAGGAGCGAGGCTAGCGGTCTTTTTCGGAGCGGCTCCTGGCGCAACACGCTGCTGTGGGGGAAGCGGATGAGGAACTGAGGGAAGTTCGGTGATCGACGAGACAGTGGAAACTCCCGACTGTCGAAAGAGGTCGTCTGTGGCGACGGAAACGCGAGGTGTTGAACCTGCAACACTGTCTGGGCTAGGCGGCCGAGGGATGGGGATCCTGATGGCGGGACGCGGGCCTGGCGGGATTGGGAATGGCTGGGAAAAGGAGGGGACTGGACGTTTGATGTTCAACGGGCTAGGTGCTGGTGGGACGTCGGACATGCTTCTCTCCGAGTAGACGGAAGGGGACGGGCAATCCGGACGAGGTGGGCGCACTGGCGGAGGCCCTTTCGGAACGACCAAGGTTGCTTGAGGGTTGGCCATATTCGGCGGCAGAGGGGCGTTGTCGGGCAGAGGCCATTGTGTCATATGGGCTGGATTGATGCGAAATGAAGGCGCTGGTTCCTCTGGCGCTCTCTCAGGACGCTTTCCAGCCTGAAGCATCTCCCGCGCTCGCTTGACTGATCCTTTTCGCGCAACGTCCCCATCTTGCTGGGGCCCGGAGCCTGTCTTTTCAGCTTGAGGATCCATGTGATATCAGTGCTAGGTTGTAGAGCTTCTAGCAGTCATGGGATACTTTTGCACAATACGGGAAGTAAGGCCGGCCAGCGCATAGGATGGGAGTCGGTACAACCTTTGGTAGTGGAGATATCTTTTCTTCAACACCAGAGAGCTGGTCGATGAGCGAAATCCAGCTCGACTGGGTATGAGACGAAAGTCAAAAGCAGATGCAGGAAGATAGCAAAATAAATCTGAGATAAGCCAATTGTTTGAAACTGTCGGACACCGTGCAACAGTCTAGGCTTAAAGCAATGGGCTCAGAATTCAATCAAAGGAAAGTGGTTGACAACAAGAGTTGCAATGGCACTCAATGCCTCTGGAGGGAATAAGTAAGTCGATGCTACAATCTCAGACATCGTAGAATGTCAGATCAGAAGCTTGCATACCGCACAGGAGAAAAAAAAAAGGGTCTTTTGTTCAAAAGAAGAATGAAGGAAGATTGACCCAGGTCAAGGAAGTATAATATCAGACCCCCCAAAGTCCCAGCGAAAGCTTTGGCTGTCCGTGAAACCCCTGAGCGCATAGTTAGACACTTGTTAGTTACACCGGACCACTGGGGAAAAGCAATGTTTTCGGACTTACGGAGTCATAAAACAGAAAAAAGAATGACAAGGAGAATAGAAAGAAAGAGCTTCTAGCCCTTACTTTGGGGAAAGGAGCGAACGACTGGAAAGCAGAAAGAAAGAGAACAACCCCAGTGTCGCGTCAAAACAGACTCAGACTCAGTCCTTTGGGCGATAACGCCTCACACGGTTGGGAAAGCAAGGCCAAGGGTTTTCCAGCACCCGGCGAACCAAAAGTCAGACGTTGATATTAAAGTGCTTCATTTCCGTCCTATGCGCAGGCATTAGGACCGGATAAGGGCGCAGACGTTTTAGAGTCGGACCAGTTCAGTCGCAAGTGGAGTTGATCCAGCGCCAATAGCGCGGGGACAGGCACGGAAAGCCGTTTGTGATAATGCTGGCTACTATTAAGAGACTCGGCGCGCGAAACCCAGCCTCCCACGTAAACAATGCATTTAAGAGGTGGTTGACCAGCCAGACATCCTGAGCTGAAGCCTCTTCGTTTGGGCGACAGTCAATGTGACGAATAGCATTCCCCTATCACGGCCTACCAACCTCATATGCATGACAATTCCCTGGTTTCCCATCGCCATTCCAGTGTACGGAGTCTGCATGCAGACGGCAAGCGGAGTCCCATGAATCGCAATGCCATGCTACAGAAGAGGGACAGGGTAGGCGAGGGCCTTAGATTGGCTCGAAAATGAGGATACTGAATAACCGGAGAAGCTAAAAGCTGGCGGGTCAGGACCCGACCTTGACTGTGCGCAAGGCCATTGGTCAGGAACGGGACGACCAAGAGGATGGTGGATGGACTAGGTCTCACCTTGAACAGGAGTACCGCTCCTCTGCGGCCCTGAGATTTCAATATGAAACCGTCGACGAAGCTCCTCCCGTGTGCAGCGACCAATAAACGAGCCCAGCAAGCGAGCGAGGCCTGGTCATTCAGCGCAGACCATCCGCGAGTCGCA
Source organism: Aspergillus welwitschiae (assembly GCF_003344945.1). NCBI lineage: Eukaryota > Fungi > Ascomycota > Eurotiomycetes > Eurotiales > Aspergillaceae > Aspergillus > Aspergillus welwitschiae. Next base: position 273,844 of record NW_020798718.1, read on the forward strand.
TTTGATCCTGGCTCGGATAGCTCCACTACATATCAGCGCCTTCAAACTAACCGAGTCTCACGACCGTTATAGATTGGTGATAGTGACGAAGCGAGCAAACTCAATCAGGCTTGCGATGGCGCCCTTTCCAATTGCACATTTTTCTCTCTCGACTCTCGGCATTGAAGGACGGACATCCGTAGTGACCAGCAGCTGCGCCGTTGCCAACTAGCACTCTTAGATCGTAGAACCCGTCTTATTGTCCGTCGGGAAGAAAACTCGTTGCGGTTTAGTGAGTGAGTCCCGGAGATTAAAAGCACAATAGTCGGGATACGGGAATAGATTAAGCGGGTAGCATCATATGAGGACCTGGACGGCTGGTGGGCGGGATAATAGTAGTATCCTCCTATTTTGTCCATGGCCTGAAGGGCAGTCTAGAAGGATATGTGAGATGGTTAAGAGAACCATCCGAGGGTGAAAGAAAGGAAAGAGGCAGAGGGGGCAGCAAAGGGAGGAATTTGGAAACAAACTGGGATGCGAGGCTCAACGGCCAGCCATCCTGCAGCCACTCCTGCAACAACCACCACCCCGTTTCCACTCGAGGAAAGCCGGCGGTTGTCTGACAGGGGAGTTCGTTGGTACCGTAGTTCTTTTTTATCATATCCTTATTCAATCTGTCGAAGTCGCCAAAATTGGTTCGGACCATAACAGAGTGGGTATCCTCTGGGATGGTGTATTCTGTCAACGACTCTGCTCCATACTCCATCCTAAAACTACCCAGTTTAGTATACCCGCCCATCTGGTAAGTAATAAAAGCTCCCTGTTCGAATGCGTTGGACCTTCCAAGGCAGAAACAAAAATAGACTCTGGAAATATGTACCGAGAGTGGGTGCATCTGTTCTTCTGTCCATATTGCTCTTCATTTATTTACTTATCAACTGCCGTAGCTTGCATGTAGTCTATTTATATGCACAAGTCTAGATTCAAGATATTGAGTGGCGACTGCCTGAGGCACGATCCTTGCGACAGGCAGAAAATCGATCCTAACTTGAGCTTTATTCATCGCTACAACCACCACCACCACCACCTTACATTTGGCGCATGGTGGCCTAGAAGAGGACCTTGCGAGCACAACCAGACTCCCTCACACCTGGCCCAGCTTACTCCGCACTCGATTGACTTCCTTCTCCACGATGCGCATCTCAACTATAACACTAGCGAGCTGGGGTAGGCGACTCTCAACGGCCTCGGTGAAGGACTTTTGGGCGCTGCGAAGATAAGGAGGCACCAGGATCCCGTACCAGTGGATCGGATCCGAAGAACGGAACTTCTTCTTTCTTGATCTTTTGGGCTTCGCATCCACATCGGGCTCTTCTTGAGGGGACTCGGATGTGGTCGAGAGTTCACCAGCTTGGCCATCTCCCTCTTCGCGTTGTGGCCGATCTTCCTCAGGCGAATCGGCATCTGATTCGGGTTTCTCGTCCGTCTCGGATTCGTCCTCTGGATGTTGAACGGTAACCGGTTCGATATCAAATATACTAGATTTGGAATCGTCATTGTCGGTGTCTGTCGGTAGTGAGTTGTCCGTCTCCGTTATGTAGCGTTCCTCAGCCGGGTTGGTAGGAGGTTGTAGAGTCCTGATCAGGATGAAACCAGTTAGCACCGCGTCTTGGAAAGGTACATACATATACCAGACTCACACTCTTCTTGTCGCCTTCATGCGCTCATCATAGTAATCTGCCCCATAGTGTCGGCCCGGTGGACACGTATAGTTGGCTTGGGCAAGAGAGAAGAACCCCTACTGTTCTCAGTATCGCTTACCGCAACAAGGCCTCAAATTGTCCTCTGGGATATGACTTACCGAAGAGAGCTTCGACCCTAACTCAGCTTGCAGCTTCTGATGCTGATCTAAAAGGTGCAGGTACCGCTCCAAAAGATTGTCTAGCGACTGCAGCAAATCCTCGCGGGCATCTGCGACAGGAGTTTGCTTGGGTTCGGAATCCGGAGCTGGTGAAGCTGAACGGGAGGCAGGCGGAGTGGGGATTTGCGCCATTAGGATCTGAAGGTGATCACAGCGAACGATCTGCAGCGCAGGGACACTTTGTCCAGCAAGAAAACAGTCAATTGCGAGTAAAGGCTTCAACCGTGGTTGTTGGCGAAGAGCGGAGCCATTCTGGAAGCCGAGGGGAAGATCCCCCGTGGAGGTCGGCCGGCGAGTCCGATAACTCCGTCATCGCGCCTCCGAGCCCAAAAGCAAAAGAATTTCCCGGAGAGCCTGCCAGCGATTATCCCTTCAACGCTCCGCTTGCATCCCCATCCGGAAGCATCCGTTTCTTTCTTTTATTCTGCTTGTCAGAATAACTTTCTTACGGCTCTTTCTGGGATAGAAGCCCTGATCTAGTTGGCTGTTAGAGCGACTCGACTCTTGACCGGTACGCCACCTGCTTTGCGCTGTCCGAGGACATCTCAACCCTTCTGCGAAAAGCCTCTCGGAGTCGGACGTCCTCGGTAAAGACGACTCAGGCTGTTCCTCTTTGGGACCTGAAAAGCTAACGCGAATAGCATCGCCTAGCTGTACCCCCACGTTAGCGGCCGAGAACCGATTAGAAATCCAGAATCCCTGTATCTGGAGTCCCTTTCAGCATCATCAACAACATCATCTTCAGCCCGTCTTATTTTCCCAGTCATACAAAGTTGATAATCGCATCTCTCCACTCATATTTGCCCATTATGTCTGTGCCGACCATGCAGCGTGAAACGGCCTTCCAGGTCCGGTCTCTGGTATGCCCACCCTGCTGAAACTAGATTGCGCGAAATCCCTCCTACCCTTGTATCGCAGTGGCATTAGGGCTAACCAGTCTATCTCATGCGGACAGTTCCGCTCTTTGCTCCGTCAATCCTCCCAGTTCTCGAACTACAACTTCCGCGAGTATGCCCGCCGGCGCACGTTGGATGCCTTCCGCGAGCACCAGAAGGAATCCGAGGACCGACGGATACAGGAGTTGATCCAGGATGGACTACAGAACTTGCGGATGATGAAGGTCAGTAAATATTCTCGGATGGACATGATTAGATGTGCCCGCGTTTGCCTCTACTACGCAGGCTGTGGGCTCTGAGTCAAAGCGGGGGTTGACGCTAGTGAACGAGCTGCTAATACTTTTGCAGAGGCAAACCGTTATCAGTCAGTTCTACCAGCTAGATCGGTTGGTTGTTGAGGGTCAGAAGACTGTGAGTATCCGGGGAACCTGTCTGTGACTGCCATGAAGCTAAAATCAATCGATAGGGTAAGCAGACTGGCACGGAAGGGAACATTGTTCGCCAGAAGGATACTGGGTAAGATGCATCCTTCGTTATTCAAACCTTTTGGGCCATGCTGACGTGTAAATAGTTGGGACTAAACGCCCAACGGGGTTCATTTGTTTTTTCGCAGCGAGAGTACGGAGTTGAGGGGAATCCAGCACCAAGACGATATCAATATCATTTGGGGCCATTTGAGCCGATGGCCCGAAGATGAAGGAATAGCATAGATCGAAGGGGTTCTGTATTTTTATTGAAAGCCACTGCGCTTTAGGTAGCGATTCTTACTCTGACTCATCTGGAATACTATTCTTCGCTCTCCATTAGTCCAATCCATCCCATCTGAAACCGTAGTGGGTGGTAGTTATCATGTTTGTTCGATACTATGAGAGTTCTGAGTGACCCCAGTCACGTGCAAGGGCGGCGGCGCGGCGTTTCGCTGAGCGATCGCATCGCGCTGCTCCGATCAACCATCACCTCCAAACAGCCTCGCCCTCCAGAAAGAGTCCCTTTCCTTTCAATCGGCCAACCACACCCAGCTCCGTAGATCCACTGGGTGAGGGGCTCTCTGCCGTTATCCTGATTATTCTCCGAAGAGTGAGACTGCAGGTCCGGCGCTCATCATGCCACCTACTGTAAGCTTCTCGCCGCGAGCCACGACCCCGACCCCGACCCCGTTATCGATCAACTCACCATTGCACCGAAGCTTGCCCATGCGGTATAGAACGATGCCATCGCTGATATGTACTGACAATCCTCCAGTTTAGATCCTCTCGCTCTGGTCGCCAATTCGGCGATGGCGCCAACCGTAACAGAAGTCAAATCGATCACGATGTTTTCGAGGGGCTCCCTGTACGACGCTGGACTCGTCAAACTCAGACCGTCTCGCAAGTCCCCAAGGCCGAAGGCACAGAAGCTGTCGTGCAGGGTCCGGGGGGGAAGTCAACCATCCCAGAACACCCAATGCCCCGAGACAGTCACCTGTTGAGTCCCATGAGCAGAGCCCTCCTGCGAGCTGCGCGAGCCGGATGCATCTACATCCGCCAAGCGTCAAAAGACTCCGAAGACGAAGAGAAAGAAGCGACTGATGGAGAGGAACAGCCCCTTATCCAGAGCACCGAACGCAGTTTCGTCACGCGCAAGTGGTCCGCAGTACCGAGACACCTAGAATCATCAGAAGTTGAATTCCTCGCCAAACGACGACCGGGTTTACCATCTCTATACGGTGCTGCTGCTGGGTCTACGGATGGAAATAATGCTCCTGCGCCGATGAGGAGGACCAAGTTCAAGAAGGTCGATCCGGCGACCGGAAATATCTCGATTTATGAAGCCTGGGTACCGGAGGGACACAAGATTGAGGGGGAGATCACTGATGGGTCTCAAGTTTCAGCTGAAAACAGCGCGGTCACTGTGACTCCTGAGGCGCCAGCGCCCGGTACGGTCATTGAGGGAGTTGGGGTTGTCAACGCCGAGGGTGTGGTAGTCGCAGATACAAACTCCGCAGCTGTCATGACTCCTCCGAAAAGACGGCCTCCTCCCCCAAAGCGCAAGGCGAAGGGCTTTGGAAAGGGACGGAGAAAGAAGGTCATGTTTGCTCCTGGCGATGGCGCGGATGCCGCCACGGTCCATGGTTCCAATGGCTCCGGAGTGGATGGCGCTGCAGAATATGCCAAGGACGGGGATGCGTCCCGCATGTCTGGTGACCAGAATGGACAAGAAGAGGACGATGAGGAGGGCGACGAGGGCGATGAGAGCGACGAGGGTGATGAGTCTATGCTAGAGGCGAAGACTCCGGAAACTCCAGTTCAGCGTCCCAGCACTGAGCCGCCGACCGACTCGACGCCTGTGCCCGCACCGGCCCCGGCAACTGAACCAGCTGCCAAAGCTGATTCCACAGAGGCGGCGTTGCCAACCCCTGAGCTTCCTTCAGCTGCTCCAGAACCGGCTCCAGCACCGGCTCCAGAGACAGTTGCAGAGCCAGCTATCCCACCCCCTCAGCCAGATCAACCATCAGTCGCTGCTGAACCTCCTTCACAAGCTGCTGCTATCCAGCCCACACCAGAGGCTCCCGGGCAGACGAGTGAGGCATCAGGACAGAAAGAAGATGTGGAGATGACCGAAGCTTACCCCTCAATACCTGGTCCTGAGGAAAGTGTATCTGCAACCCCTCAGTCAGTTCCAGCTACTCAGCAACAGGAGCCCGCTCCTGGCGCTGAAGATGTTCCGACCTTGCCATCCCAGGAAGCCCCCCAACCTCCCGTTGCGGAAGCATCGTCAGTCGTGCCAACCTCAGAGCAGCCTGTCGATAAAGAGCCTGTAGATGAGCCAGTGCAGCCAGATAAGACAAGTACTGATACTGCTCAGCCGCCGGCACAAGATGACCAGATTATGGATACGACCATGGAGGATGTTGAACCTCTCCAACAAACCGCACAGGATCAAGCGCCGGTGGAACCACCGGCGGAACAACCGGTTCCCGAGCAAGCAGCTCCTCAGACTAGTAATGTTGTTGCAGAGAACAAGGAAGTTGACCTCTTGGGTACTTTGGAAGCGAGTCTGAGCCAGCCGCCGGGCGAGGAACAGGGTGACAACCGAGGGACAGACATTGAGATGGAAATGGATGCACCTTCCCACATTGAGCAGCCTCCTGCTACGGAAACAGCAGAACCCCTTGCGGACAAGCCAGGGGAGCTTGAGACGCAAGCAGCAGAGGATACCACCGTGGCTGCAGAGACTGCCGTTGAACCAGCTGCAGTGCCCGCTGAACCACTCGACGAACAGCATATCGAAAAACCGTCCGAAGCTCCTGCACCGCAGCCTATCGAACAACTCCCCGAAGCTCCAGCAGAGCAAGTGGAAGAGCCGGCAGGCGAGCCGGTCGTGGAACAGCCAGTGAAGTCGGAATCACCTGCTCAGCCAGAGCCACCCACGCAATTAGAGCCACCTGTTCAGCCAGAACAGCCTATGCAGGAAGAGCCTGTACAGGCAGTTGAACCTGTGCAGTCAGAGCAGCCAGAGCAACCTAAGCCACCTGTTCAGCCGGAACAGCCTGTGCAGGCGGAGCCTGTAGAGCCAGCGGAGTCTGCGCAGCCCGAGCAATCGGAGCAACCAGAAGGGACTCAGCAATACGAGCAGCCTGCGCAACCATTGCAGCAAGAGCAAGCCCAAGAGCAAGCCCCATCACAAGCTTCTGAGGAAGTTCCAGCCCAGTCTGCAGAGCCAACACCCCAGACTGCAACCGAGCAGCAGCCCGAGCAGACCGAACAGACACAGACCGAGCAGGCGCCTGCTGAGCTACCATCAGAGCCACAAGCAGATGAACCACCAAAAGCACTAGAGGAGCATGTTCCCGTTAACGCAGAGGAACAAGCCGCTCCCAAGGTAGAAGAACAAGGAACACCCCTCGTCCCACCTCAACAACCAGAGGAACCCCAGCCACCCAAAGAACCTACGCCGCCCGCATTGCCTGCTACAGAGGCACCACAGCAACAGCCAGAGCCAGTACCGGCGCCACAGCCCCCAGCTGAAGAAAAACCAACCGAAGAAGGTCCGGCTGAGGCTGAATCCAAGGAGCCGGAACCTATCTCTGAAGCCGAACCCACCTCAGCCGAAGCGCCCTCTGCACCTCCCATCCCTGCGCCTGAGCCTGAGCCCGAGCCCACCCCCGAGCAACCAGCCCAGGAGACGACCAAACCCGAGGAGGCAGAGCAGCAAGAGCAACAACAACCACCAGCTGATACCAAGACAGCATGAGATGTTCATGCCCATATCCAATAAAATATACAGGCGGACACGCTTAGAAGACATACTCGTCTTTTCTTTCCTTTTCTTCTATTTTCTTAGAACCAGAAATTTCTCTTTAAACCTACAGTTCAGGCGCAAGCTAGGAAACGGTGCTATTGGCGTGCAATCACGGGGACCCGGAATGAATTATTTTATTTATTTATCATAACTGTGAAACTTAACATACACGGTATATGTATGGCCTGGCCATTGGGCCTACTATTCTTATATTTCTTTTTCTCTGTTATTGTATCATAGGAGTATATCTTTTCCCCGCTTCTTCTCTTTTCTTAAAGGAACTTTTACTTTCACGTCTCTTGTTTGGTGTAGCGTATTACAGTACACATGGCATATAGTCTCCGATAGTAGTGTGCGTATGACAGGCAAATCCGCTGGTGTCTACATATCAACAAGTAGTATTCAGTAGAGAATGAAAGAATTCTACACACGATACTAATTGAAGAAGTCTCCACGATTCGCCTGCATTACTACTTACAGCCTACTAGATCTATCCTTCTAACCACTACAAGTATATACGTACAGTAATGAGCTGGATCCAATCCAGTACTTCCATACAGTACTGGTTGATATCAACCGGAAGATGTTTGATTAAGTCACCTTAAATGAGAAGTTCTCAATTGACGTTCCCATCTACTACTATCTACTAGTTACTTACTACTAACTCTCCTGAGCTAACACGGGATGGATCGTGGTAGGCATTCAGCGGACAACTAGCATGATTCTATTGTGTCATGACACTGCCAGGTATACCTGAATATGACATATACAATAATACTAGAATATATTAACTGAACTGCTGGATTAAATAAATTAAGAGTTACACACGTGGTACTATTCAATTTCTCAAGTCTATGGGCAGATGCCTGCGTGATGATGATGGTTTAGTCCCGCCGCATCTACGTGAGATATATTCCAGCAACCAGCGTATGCCGCGTCCACCCTCAACAAGTTCCAAGCAATCAAGAGTAGACTACAAGAGCACGCAACACAATAGCAGTAATCGGGAATGAATGAATATCCTATTCTGATCAAATAAATGAAAAGAAATGCTACTGGAGCTTGAGAACAAAAAGGGAAAACAGGCTAGCTACACAGTCGATCCATACAAGACATAACAAGCAAATCAAAGCCGGGGAAGCACATCCGCGCATCAAACATTTCGTCCTAATCCAGACCTGCTTCGTGAATTGATATGAGTTGGTAGGGAAAAAAGGGAAAAAGGAAACCAGAAACATTACATCAAACATAACACTGGAGATGAGGAAGGATATAACAATAACAAAAGGGGGTGATACAGTTCGAAGAGCGCCATCGTAAGAAGGAAAGAAGAAAAGAAAAAAGAAAAGAGGAAGGAAAAATAAATGAAGAAATTGAACAAATAAAGGCATATGAGGCAATAAGCAAACCGAAGCATCCAGTAAATCCAGCAAGGATCATGAGAAGCATAGTGAAATACCTACCTACCTACCTATCGCATTAGGGCCTAATAAGAGGGAGAAGCTGCCGAAATTATATCTCAAGAAAAGAAATAGAAGAGGAAAGAGAAACGAAAAGAGTCTGCGGGCCAGAAAGCAGGCCCGGAAAAGCCCCAAAGAAGAAAACAAAAAGGGGTAATAAGTTGGAGTAAAAGTAAGGTTAAGCCAGAAGAGATAGATGGAGGATTCGGTTCACTACAGAAAAAAGGTGGTCGTCCAAGATACTGTTCAAGGTTCCTGAAGGACAAAGGCTGTCCTTCCCTATGCTCTTCGAAGTAATGGCGCCATGAAGCAGCCTAGATCGATCACTTTTTACTGCTTTTCGTGGCTGCAGTGCCCGTACGCTTTATCGCACCTTTGGACTTGGGATCCTGTTTGGGTGCTTGCGTTTTCTTCTGAGCCTTATTCGCGGCAGTCTTATGATCTGTCTTCGTATCTTCCTTTTTCGTCGATTTCCTCCGTGGGTTTGCACCTTTGGCCGCAGCGAGGATTTTCGCTTTGGTGGCTGCAGAAGGGCGGCTCAATTTCGACGATGATGGAGCGGCATCCTGAGTCTTGCCTTTCGCGGCCTGGGCTGTCTTCTTGGGCACTGTGGCCCTTGCCTTGACCTTCGTGGCTTTAACCTTAGGGAGCTTGATGTTACTCTTTCCTTTAGGTTCATCCTTCTTCGCTGCTGTCCTCTTCGTCGGTGATTTCGTCGTTTTCGCGGCCTTCGCGGTCTTTTGTTTGACAGGGCTGCCTTTTTCCTTCTTTGCCTGCTTTGTTCGAGAAGCAGTGGATTTAGAGACGGTTGCACGCGCTCGCGAAACCGCCTTCTTGACACCGGACCTGATTGACTTGGCTACCGCAAGTTTCTGTTTCTTGTTGGCGCGCGAAGATGATTCGTCGAGCGCATCACCGGACTTGCGCTTGGTGCCGGCTGCCTTGCCATTTGCCCGTTTGGTGGCAGATTTCTTCGATTTCTCCACCTTCTGCTCTTTCGCACGTTGAACCTTCTCCTTGGGCCTCGGGCCCAGAATGCCACGGCAATTTGATGAGCCACATCTGCATTGCTGGACATTCTTCTGGGAATATGGGCTAGATTCCAAAATTAACATTGCTAATGGCTATAAAATCCGCGGACAGAATAACTCACTCAAAGTTGTAGTCATAGGTCAGCTCCTCACCCGTCATGATGCCACGATCGCCAGCAAAGAGAGCCATGCGCGGTTTCCCAGCGACAGTCCACTTTTCCATCCGACAGTTGGGCTCACATGAGTGATTAACGAAGCGGGCAATGGACCCTCGAGTGGCATCAATGATCATGTTCTGATCAAAGTACATCAGATAGTAGCACTGAAGCGCCGTTAGCGGTTATAGCCGTGGAAGAACCGTGACAAGGACGAACGAACCTCGTTATGCTTATAGATCGTCCGCATTCGTTTCTCACACTCCGTTTGGGTGATAATCTCACCCGTGTACTCCACAATAATCTGGTTGGGCTCAAAGGTGCGGTTGCTCCGAACACCGTACCCACGATCCGCCGTCTTGATGACTTCCACGCCGATATTGTACTTGCCTCCAGCCTTGGTCCTTTGTTTGAGCTCCTCGAAACTGCGGTTACCGCACTCCTCACCCACTCCGCAATTACCTTCATCACACTCGTAGAACATGTAGCGGTTCTGACATTCCTCGTCGCAGCCCGTTTCTGGCGTGCACATGCACTTGGACAGTTCACAGTGCTTGTTTGCCCGCCATATACTGGACGCCTCTCCCACAAAGACGTCTATAGACTGTGTTAGCAATGGCCATCTGATCAGTCATGCTTAGAATACGTACTCTTGTTGGTCTTTCTCCACTCGTCAGGTTTGGGTTGACCAGGAGGCAGCGGCGAGAAGACGTCGAAAGGCAGCTGAAAATCGCGTCCATTCTTCAAGAGTCGGTCGCCTGCGAACATAGGCAACGGCAGCAGTTTCCGCTGAGACTGAGTCTGAGACTGAGGGTGACTCTTCCGCCTACTCCTATTCCTGCTTTGAACTGGCGGAGAGTCGGTATGTTCTTGTCCGGTGTAAAGACCATGCGCCAGCCACAGCTTCCGCTTCAAGCGCGGGACTGGTTCGGCTGGGGCGGATTGCTCCTGCGGCGGCTCCTCTGTAGACTCAACCTTGGACGGGAGATCGCTTTCCGAGACCCGTCTCTTCTTGGGAGCTGGAGCACTCGGGGTAGGCGCGGGGGGTTCTTCCTTGGGAGCGGCAACATTTCGCGGCCGTAGACTGGCACGTCGATCCGGACCACTGCTCTTTTCTACCTTATCACGCGAGCGTTTTCCCAAAACGCTGGTAGCCCGGCCAACAAGGCCAGAAGCCTTGTCAAGTATACTTAACCGGGTTGACCGACGTACTGAATTGCGACGTTCAGGTTTGGCAGGCGCAGAAGCCTTTTCTTGGTCCTTGTTGTCTTCCTGGGTCAACACCTTTTCCACGCGCTTTCGTAACGTCCGTTGTTGTAGAGACACGCCGAGGTCACCGGGCTGCGGTTCCTGAGACGATTTGGAGACGGGGGTATCTGGCGCCATTGGGTGGTCGTCACCATCCTCCTTATTCTGCGGAAGTGTTGTCTCGCTCCATAAGGCAGTTTCCATAACCGCTATGCTGTGCCGGAGGTGGGAGGAGGACTTGGACGACCTCGTCCTCTTCACTTCCGCAGCCTCGACTGCACTGGCCAGGACATCACCGGGGACCGTACGATCATTTTCATCCGCCGGAGAAGGTAATCCATGGTTATCCGCGTCCAGATGGTCACCGAGCTGGACTGCCCCTCGTAAAGAAGCGCGTGTTACACGTGTAGATCGTCGGCGGAGGGTGGGTTTCTCGTCGGTGGACGCGTTATCGTTGTTGCTGGAGGTTTCGGAGCGACTATTTTCGGGAGTGAGGAGTTGTTCGGTATATTCGAAGGCCATTGTGCCTTCGAGGTGCTCGTGCGTGTGCTTCTTGAGGTCCGAAAGGGTTGCGGGAGTCGCGGGAGACGCGCCGGAGGAACCAAGTCGGTCTTCCATCCCCAAGGGCCGCGGGAAAAGGATATGCGGTGAGAACTAGGTTTTGGTACGAGGGGCAGGACCACCAAACAGCTCGGATAAGTTGATGCCTCCAGGGATGGATTGCTGGAATTTAACGCGGGAGGGTGGTGGTTGTCAACTTCCGAGGGGTGTGGCTGACCTGGCGTGCTGCCAATGTTACGGGGGGGAAAAGGGTGGTCAGTGGTTCTCTCCTTAGCCCAGGAGGAGACAGCTATCGGTGGTGAGCCTTATACCTCCTCAAGGTTCATATCTTAACCCCGGAAGCGGGATGGACGGTGTAAAAAAGCCGACACAGAGAACGTGTCTGAATGCTTAACCGGGGTTGAGGAGAGGATCATGGACAAGGGAATGGGGGAGAAGGCAGGGGAGGAAAGAGGAGGAGGAAGAGGAAGCGAAGAGAGAGAGGGAGAGGGAGAGAGGGTGCGGAGAGAGAGAGAAAGACAGAGAGAGAGGGTCGAGGAGGGCCGTAGTAGTATCGTCAGCAACCCCCGACGACGGCGCCGCGGAATGCAGTCAGGACCAAGTGCCAGACAATAAGTAGATCCCCTCGCCTCTTTGCCGAAACCTCCTCGTTTCATCTTCAACCTGTTCCTCTTCTCCGGTTCTGACCAGGATTCCACGGGCGACAAGCCCCAGCTTTGTCCTCTTCCAACCCCCCCACCCGGCCTCGCGCATCTCAGTGACAGGCCGGTCTTCTACACCCCGGACTATTCTTCGCAGCTACTATGAGGCATATAATCGCCAGCCTCGGGTTTTCCGGGCTCACCTCTTCGGGTTCCCACGCTTCTTTGGCGCCAACGGCTATCTATTTTGGATCTTCATGGTCTATCTCTCGTCCAGGATCTGGATATTGTACATAGCCCTAAATCGCCTCCGATATCATGTTTCACCTGTTCTGCCGCAACAGAATCAACAACAGACACCCAATGGACGTACGCGTATATATAGTAGCAAGTGGGGAAAAATATGGGAAAAAAAAAAGGAAAATAATGAATATCGTGAAGAGAACGTAGCCAACGGCTGCTTCATACGTGCAACTCGCTCGAAATCAAGACATGAACAGGAAGTAGGGTGGGGTATGTCAACGTATATCCGGTGAGCCCAATTGGTTCAATGAAAGAATGGCAATGTGGCGGTAACATCCATTAAGATCTTACTATCTTGGAAAATGGGGAAGAAGAAGCAAAGAAGAAAAAATAGCCCCCTCATGGGGCAAGAAGGATATTCATACGAAACGGAGGTGGGATGGAGCAGCGAGGTCAAACAACAACAATCACCACCGTTCACTATTGGGGTTGAGAAGGGGGAGGCACTTGTTGCATCTCAATGTCGTTCTGGGGCTCGACATTGCGAGGGAGATACTTGCGCTTCATCGTGCTCAGGCGCTGGTCCCCTTCCTGATAAGGCTGCTTGAACTGCATATACGTTGGGGGCCGCGGCCGCAGGAAAACGGACAACCAGTTCCGGAAGACATTGCCCTGAGTGAAGGGCCGATGGCGGTCAGCTTTCGCAAACTTGTGCGAGTTCAGATATTCTCGGGTGGTCTCGCCCCGACCGACCAGGAAGAGATGGTAAGCCCATAAAGAGGCCGGGTATGGTGCGGCAACCGCACCGTAGATCACCATAGCCCAGGGAACTCTCCATTTATCAATGGCTGTGCCAAAGCTGACATGCTCTCGTGATTTATACACCAAGATATGCGCGAGACTGGCACCAAGCAAGAACAGAGCAAGGAGGGTGGAGGACGCCACAAAGGTGAAGAAATACCGGTAGTTACGGCGGCCAACGCAATTGTTGAGCCACACGCAGTGATGGTCAAGAGTCTCAACACAGTTGTCGCATACACGGCAATGGTAGCAGCGGGGAGGACGCCAGATACAGCAGGTCTTGCAGTACTTCACAGGCACATCCATGGCTGCAACGTCAGATGTCGCCAGCTTCACCATCACCCAGTCGTTGGTTGGTGGGCCAATCGCCAACGGATCGTCTGCGGGATCCGGAGGTGGCAGCTGATGAAGATTGCGAGGAATAACCTGGAGCGGCCTTGTTAGCAAGGACGCTGCATTGTCTCGCATGAATCTATGTCTTACCCCAGGATCAACGACTGAAGCGTGTATAAAAGATGAGAAGCATAAATAGAATAGATAAGCAAACAATATCGGAAGGGCGGGCGAGATATTGTGCCAGAGCCAAGGACCTCTTATGCAGCGTTAGCGACTCGATCTTACCAAGAGAGAGAGATGAAGTACTTACGAATAAGCGAAGAACAGAGCCGTAGGTACAAGCACGAAGATTGCTGTAGCGATATTGACGGGCTTATCCCTGGCGTTCTGGAGCCTTCCTCCGCCGAAGAAAATGGTGTTGCCGACGAAATATTCGAAGTTTTTGCCCAGACGACCTTTGCTTGTACCGGCCTGAGGGGTCTTTTCGATAGATCCAGGGGTAGAGCCGGCCGACGAAAGCCTCTCATGTGCCCGTACGTCACGGCTACTGTCATGTCCCTGATTCCTGTTCTGCAGAGAGAGGAAAGAAAGCGTCGACCGGTGGGGGCTGACAGGCTCATTTGAGCCATGATAATTTCCCCCAAGGTTGAGATGAGGTTGTTGGATCTTATAAGCCCTCTCCCTGTCGTAAAGAAGTTTGGCGCTCTCGCCTTGACTCCTTCCCGTGGTGTTACCGATAGGACTAGCATTCGAGGTGTTGCGGTCAGGGATGATAGGGTCCGTGAACTCTGTGCCTCTCGAAGGAGGAGCTTCTTGCTCTGTCGGAGGAATGGACCCTTGCGGTATCGTGCTATTCGAAATCAAGCTTTGCCTGTTCTGACTCGTATGGTCGTTCCACTCCTCCGACGTGTCGGTCATGGTCCCCTTTGTCATAGGCCGACCTCGATGAGCCTGGAGTCGCTGAGAAGACATAGGACGGAAGAAACCTTGCGCAGCGAGCGAAGGAATGTGTGACCGGCTCTGCTTGCTACTAGCACTCCCTGGCCTAGTCCATTGACTGGTCGATGTGATAGAGCTCCTGGCAGGCGGGGGTCCTCGTCGAGGAGCCGACGCTCGGGATTGCGGGGGATGCGACGAAACTCCGGTATATGTCTGGGACTGTTCTCCGTCATCTGACGCCATGTCCGTCACCCGGGACGAAATTCCTCCCACAGAAGGGGGTCGCGGGATACCGAGAACATGTTGCGGGGGCGCCGAGGCAGGCGTGTCGCTGGTCTCCGAAATCGCGGAAGATAGAGGCATGTCGTTGAATGTGGATGGAAGATTTCTACTCATATATCACAGCAATCTAACATATTGTGGCCAGACAGGAATGAAGCGATTCGGGTTGAATGGACGGAGCGTCGTCAGTGATCACGGGTGCGCGGTGAGTGAGGTTATCGGTAGGAATAAAGTGAAGGAGTGACGAAGAAATGTAAAAGACGTATATTGAGGTAGACTGGTATTAAGATGAGGAAAAAGAATGTAAGCAACCTATATTGGACAGTGCTCAGTTAGCTTCATCTAAGAGACGGGATCCAGACCGGTTTCTCCCCCTGTCGGCACGCGGGAAGGGAGAGAGTCAAACGACGAACCTTTGGGAGGAAAGTTGCAGTGATTGCAAGACGCGCGAATCACGTCACATCACGGTCGCAAGCCGAAACCCAAGACTTGCGATGGCCGAAGTGAGGATGGAAGACCCCAGACACCTCAGAGCCGGGCAAGTGGATGGCATGCGCAGAGCAAACACGAGGGTTTATCGCAATCGATACCGTATGATGACTGATTGGGGGGGAAGAAGGAAAGCCTAACCAACCAGTCCAGCTTGAGTTTAGTCTCGGAGCTTAACTGGTTAAGTACTAGCTTCAGGCAGTGAGTCAGGCAGTAAGGCATACAGGCCAGCACAATGAAAAAAGTGTCAGGCCAACCACGCGGGCTGAGTCAGCAGCCGACCGGAAGCTGGCCAACGAAATGTCACCTGATGATGCGCCGGCAACATCATACGTCCGACGCCCACCGATTCTCCCACCTCCTCCCTCAAGACCCATTCGAACCACCAACCCCCCACAGTCCTCGCAGACACACGTCCGCTCCTCGCAAACCCATCACAATGTCTTCAATTGCTGCTATGGCCTCCCGCCGGGCCTTCGCCCGCCAGTCCTTCCTTCGCGCTCCCCCGCGCCGCTTCTACAGCTCCTCCAAGGTCGAGGAGGCTGGCCTCGACAAGGGCCCCAAGCGTGACCCCGAGCTCTACGTACGGACCCAATGAACCGGAAGAAATCAATTGCGATCATTCGAATCTAATTGGTGAAATTAAAATTGAACAGGTTCTGCTCGGTGTCATGTCCGGTGCTTTCCTGCTTGCCGGATGGTGAATACTTTTCCCTTTTCCCCGATTTCTTTTCATAGTGTGTCAGCACGACAAGCATACAACGCTCAATTGCGAAAAAAATTTCTCGGCACTACTATTATATTCAACAATTGATCGACTCAAATTAGCTAACAATGAATTTTTTTCCCCCGATGAACAGGTACTTCGGCAGAAAGCCCACCTCCGTCACCTCCGAGAGCAACGTCCGCATTGGCGAGAGTGCCATGCCCTGGGAGCAGGCCGACGAGAGTGGCAAGGTCTACAAGTACCAATACCACCCCCACGGTGACAAGAGCCAGCCCCTGCGCAACGCCCCCAGCGCCTTGAACACTGTCATTGTCCCCAACGTTACCCTGCCCGTGGTATTTACTGCCCCAATCCCCCTGTGGTTGATATTCGCGACCAATATCCGTCAATGCCGACTGAATCACTAACAAACGATTCCCTGTCTTTTTTAGGACCTCCACGAGCGCTACAACAAGTACGGAAAGGAGGAGTGGGACTACTAAATAGTTCCCCATCTGCAATTGCAGACAAGGCTGTGTTGTTGAAATTCTAGGAAGAAAGAAGTTGAGGCAGGTCGGCGCTGATCGCTGTACACTAAAACTTGTGAAGACTAGAGTATGGGGTGAGACCGTTCTTACAAGACCACTGTGCATAGTTTGTTGTTTTGACGAGGTTTATTTGGAAGATTGTTTTCGTTGCGCTTACAACCACGTTCCAATCCGTGATAAGACATGTACAATCAAGTAGGCCGCTAAATCCAGGAACACGTAAGTAATCATGTACAAGAGTCACATTTCGTTAGACCAAAAGTAGTTGGACGAGCAAGAGGGAGGAAAAAGAAGCCAGTTATTGCTAGAAAAAAAGTACAGAAGAAGTAGATGAGAACAGCCAAAGTTTGAAACCAGTACAGCGATCCCTCACAAATGCTTCTAGTCTATTCAAGATTTGGTAGCCTCATTGGCCTCACTGGCCGGCTTGGGGTCAGGCGAGCCGCGCTGCTCCTGGGAGCTTCCTTGCCCGGCTACTGAGGCTGGGCCGTCCTCTACAGCCTGAGGTGGCTGTCTTCCAACAGTTTCAGGGTTCTGACCTTCAACGTCGGGGTGAGGCGGGGCGATTTGACCGTCGATCATGTCGACAATGCGGCCGTTCTCCAGGCGAGTCTTCGTCTCATGACGGCTCTCGAACTGGACCTTACCTTCCTTCTTTAACTGAGCAACAAGTTCTTCGTCCAGCACGTTTCCGTGTTGATCACGGTATTCCACACGGGCCTTGGCAGTGTGCCGAGCCCGGGGCGTGACACCCGGTTCCTGGGCCTCCTCCTGCAGGACTTCCTGGTTCTGTTGCTGGACCTGCTGCGGGACCTGCTGCTGCGGTGGTTGTTCCATCACAACGGGGGGTGCTTGTTGTACCGATGTCTGAGTCGTGGGGATGGCCGCGTGCGTGTCCACAATTTGGGTCACATACTGGTCAAGCTGTAATCATGTCAGCATCTACAACATGCGTATTGGCTGCGGTACCCGGGAGACTTACGCTAGTGTAGAATGTGTGGCAGTCAAAGTCCCAGCTGTCCATGAGCTTTACACTGTTGCAAGCGTCCTGTGTCCAGGGGTTGCCGTAGACCAGAGGCGAGTACAGTGTGAAAGTAAAGATGCTAATCGCAAGGAAGATACCGGCCAACACTTTGCCGATAACAGGGCGAGATGGTATCCCAAGGCTCTTAATACGGTTGGCAAGGAAGTCGAATTCCTGACAGAGGGCGATGATAGCGAAATAGAGGGCAGGGAAATAATGGTGCAGGAAGAGCTGTCGCGCCATGAGGTAGAAGGGGAAGTAGTGGAAAGCCCAGCCAAGTACGCTGGTACCAATTTCGTAGTCGAACCGCTTGAAGTTCACGTTGTGGTAGTCACCACAGCTCCGCTGCCAGCGAAGAACAGAGACTCCCTTGAAAATAATGTAGATAACGATGGCCACGGTTGAAGACCACCAGATGAAGGGGTTGCCCAGGAGGTAGACTTGGCGGTGATCCTTGCCCCAGAAGTTGATGCCACGGAGGAGGGTTGGCCAGGAAGGCGGGCGAGAGTCCCAAGCGTGCGATTCAGTTAGGCCCGCGTTGGTAATCCACATCACCTTCTGCAGCTCCCAGAACTTGCCGAAGAAACCGGGGTTCTTGTAGTTGACCTTTTCAACATCGTCTGCGAGCATAGGGTGGCTGTTCGACTCAATGTACCAGATGCTGTTGGGCAAAGTAGCTCCTCTGGCACAGGTCACCTCTTGCTGGTCGAAACCCCACTCGGGAAGCTTGACTTTGTGGGAAAACAAGACACAGTTAGTCATGATGTGCACCAGACGGAACTTGGTCTGGATAGTCCGCAGTCGCTTCTTCGCCTCCTCACCCTCAGACAGAGACTTCACAATTTCAACACGAAAGAGATCGTTTGCATCTCCCGGGAATCCGTCGTATCCATAGGCAGACACCTCGAATTGCCAATCCACATCTGTGACAGGAGGCCGCTCATCATGCGAGTGAATGCGCCTCCGAGTGATAAGGTGATTCAACCTGATCACAGCTCCGTCTTCGATATACTCTGCGGTGATGTTGTCCCAGGCCAAGGGGCCCTCCACTGTTCCGTAGGGACCAAGAGGCTGAGTCTGGTTCTCAAGGACGAAGATGTTGTTCTCATCCTTGTGGGGGTAGAGCGTTATCTGCTGCTGCTTGCTTCCCGTGGGGTACATGTGATTGTGAGAATGAAGATAGCCTCCTTGGGTGTTGAGGTGACGGATGCTGACGCGGGAACCAAATGCAACATCGGCGGGAACGTCCTGCATCCCCTTGGAGTTCAGGGTTGCTTGGAACTCGGACGACATGAATCCATCTCCATCGCCGGGGTTGACAAGGCACAGGAAGTGGATTCCAAACATGGCGCAGTAGAAGCTGAGGGGAATAACAATCAGGCAGAAGACACGAGCAAAGAAGTGCTTGAACCACAGGCGCTGTATGATAAGAGGTTAGCCCCTGTCTCAAGCAGATCTAGATCGATGATTGGAAGCACATACCGGTGTGACATTCTTCGGATCGCCAAGCAGCACCCACAGTTGGAGAACAGTAAGCGACCCAACCCAAGCAACGGTGAAGAGTCCAACCCATTTGACGCTGAGAGTAGCGCCCAGAGAGAGGCCAGTTGCCACGAGCCAGAACCACCAGGGTCCACGGAAGGAATGAGAAGGTCCCAATTCCTGTTGGTTGGTAAAGCACGTGAAAGACAATGCGGTGAGCGCAGTGAAGAACACCAATGGGGAATCCAAGAGAATTAAACGAGACTGAGTAATGAGACCGTTCTCTGCTTTGAATCAGCTTGTGCAATTGACCAGTCGGAGAGGCGTGGAGGCATACCAAAGATGACGACACCGGCACCTAGCACCGCAGTAATAGTGCGGCATCCCGATGCCCTCAATGTCAGAAACATCAATGGGATCGTGAGAACACCCAAAATCGCCGGAAGCATGCGCATGGCAACATATGGTACGCCCGGTTCGAGGTAATCCTTTCCAATGTCCTTGAAATCGAATTCGCCATCAAAGCCCGCCAGCCAGCCAGCAAGTGTGATGAGCAACTTGGCAAGAGGAGGATGGACATCCATGAAGAAGCGGCCCTTGATGTACTTTGTCGCAAAACCTCCGAAGCTGTCCGCCATGCATTAGAACAAGATTATCTCCGGCATATGCGGGGGCGGAAAAAGGTATGCACACGTACTGGACTTCGTCGAAGACAACGCTAGAAGGCTGGTAGATCCTGAACAACCGGACCACCGCCGCAACAATGGTCACCAGAGCTAGGGTTTTATAGTCGGAGGAGGGAAGATAGAAGATATTGTTGTCCGTAACGCCATCGGATGCATAGCTCGAGGAGGCCGCGGCGGCCTTCTTGCGGCTCTTGGGACCCGGAGAGCGGCTGGGAGAGCGTGAGGATGATTTTGGCGGCGGCGTAACCGCCAAGGTATCTTTGGATTTGGTCGCCATTGTCGAAGGCGTTTCGAATAGGGAATTGAAGAGAGAGAGGAAAAAAGAAAGGAGTGGACAGGAGACTGGCCGGGGGAGGGGTTCAGAAGATCCTAAAAGCACGAAAATAAAGGGCAATTGATCATCAAGAGCTACCGCGGGCAAGCGAAACAATGACGGAGCCCGTTACTGCACAATGCTCCAACTCCAGGGGAGCTTCGGACCACCCCCGCTGAACAGGCACAGATGTAGATGGGATGGGGGTGGGTGTTAAACAAAAAGTGGACAATCAAAAGAGAGTAAGAAGTTATTTCAAAAAAGAAGCGCCATGACAGAGAAGAAGTGGGACAAAAGGGGACCGGGAAAGGCAGAGAGTGAGAGGGAAGATGATGAAGAGCGAGCACAGCACGTGTGGGACGATTAGGGAGGCGGACGAAAGCGTCGGCCGCTTTAAGGCCAGATCGTCGGCCGCAGTTGTGAGAGACTCTTGGTTTTCTGCCCGTCAGCATATGCAAGGCCCCCATGCACGCCGCCAGCATCAGCCTCGTAGGGGCAGATTCATTCTAGCTATCTCTAGTCTACATTGCTCTTCATTCATGTAACACCGTCCAAGCTTTGAGCCATGACAATAACAACAATGATAATAATAATAATCAATTATGGATGTTGCCCCAGCGTTCATCAACGGTCAGTTACTAAGTAGATTGATTGACAACGCCAGGGACTGGCCCATCGTGGTTTAGCCTCGGGCCAGTCCAACCAATCATCAGCTCCCATAGTTATGCGCGCGGGTAGCCTGTCCGCCCGCGCTTAGTCTCCCAGTAGCCGCGCCCAGAAATGAAGTCAACCCGAAAAGGAACATCGCAGGTCGCCGAATCGCCTCAGTCTGGACTCTCTCATCCAATCCCCGCGTCCTCTCCATTTTCATCGGAGTGAGCACCATGGCATCTGCAAGTAACGGAGGCACTCCGCTGCCGGAAGAGGTGAGCAAGCCTCCTGAGGGCGTGGTCTTGCCACCCAAGGATATTCGAGGTAAGTTTGTCCATGCCTCCGAGGCCTGTGATGGCCGAAAGCTGACATTGAAACAGCTATCGTCGAGAAAACGGCTGGCTATGTCGCTCGAAACGGTGTCGTCTTCGAAGGTACGTCACATCCTCGACATGCTAATTTACTATTCGAACCGCGCAGCTCACGCGCAGACTCTTAGATCGCGTTCGTGAAAAGGAACGGAACAACCCCAAATTCTCCTTCCTCAACCCCGGTGACGCCTACGCTCCCTTCTACCAATGGCGTCTCGTCGAGATCAAGGAAGGACGAGGAACCGCAGTGGCAGCAGGCCGACCAGGAGAAGCGACCCCCGCAGCTGAACCAGAGAAGCCCAAGGGCCCCGAAGAACCCCCGGAGTTTCACTTTTCTGCACGGATGCCCATAATCAATGCGCAAGATCTGGAAGTTGTGAAGCTTACAGCTCTCTTCGTCGCCAAGCGTGGAAAATCATTCATGACTGCGCTCTCCCAAAGAGAAACCAGAAACTTCCAGTTCGACTTCCTGCGTCCGCAACACAGTCTCTACCAGTTCTTCACCCGACTCGTCGACCAATACACCATCCTCCTCCGCTCCGAAGGCATCGACGCCGCCACAACAGAGAAGAAGCGTCTCGCCGACCTTGAGCGCAACGTTCAGAACAAATTCCACGTTCTCGACCGCGCCAAGCAACGCGCCGAATGGGTGAAATACCAAGAACAGCAGAAGCAAAAGAAGGAGGAAGAAGAGGAACAAGAGCGTATCGCATACGCCCAGATTGACTGGCACGATTTCGTCGTCGTCGAAACCGTCCTCTTCACCGAAGCAGACGACCAAGTCGACCTCCCTCCCCCAACCTCTCTCAACGACCTCCAATCCGCCTCCCTCGAACAAAAAGCCATGATGTCTCTCAACCCTCTCCGCATCGAAGAAGCCATGCCCACCGAAGAGGAAACTCCCACCTACTACAACGCCTATCCCCAACAACAACCCGAACCCATCATCCCCGCCGGCCCCGCCTACCCCCCTCAAGGCCTGCCCCCTCAACAACCCATCGTTCCCCCACCTATGTCCACCGCCGCCCAAGAAGAAGAGCAATACATCCGGGAACGCATGGAAGCGCGCGAGCAAGCCGCCGCCGCCAAAGCCGCCGCCGTCCAACAACCCCAACAACAACAACAACAACCGATGCGCATCCGCTCCGACTACGTCCCCCGAGCCCAAGCCCGTCGCCAAAACCCCACAGGCGCTACGGCGCTCTGCCCCAACTGCCACCAACAGATTCCTGTCGGCGAACTGGAACAACACATGCGCATCGAGCTGCTCGATCCGCGCTGGAAGGAACAACGCGCCAAGGCCGAATCCCGCAGCGCAACTACCAACCTGTTCACTGTGGACGTGGTCAACAACCTCAAGCGTCTGGCCAGTCAACGAAGCGACGTGTTCGATTCCGCTGCCATGCCTGGGTCTGGGGCTGTAGATCCCGAGGAAGAGGCCCGGCGCAAGAAGATGGCTGTCGAAGGAGCCGTGCCTGGTTCGGGGCCTGTGCCGCCGCCGGTAGTCGGACCTGCCGGCGCGCCTCCTAATCCTCAGAGTATGAATATTGAAGAGCAGATTAGGCGCATTCATGAACGGCAGGCTATGACGAGGAAATAGATATTACGTTCTTCCCGTTTTAACTCTTTCATGATGTGTCTATTTGGGCCTTTCCTTTTTTTTTTTGTTACACTCTTACCTGGCATACTGGGAATTAGGATCTTTCATTATATTGTTCACTCAGGCGTTTTTGCAGTTGATGAAGGAGTATGTATACGTGGTTGATAGGTCTTCTTTGAGGCAAGACGTATGTCGTCTACACTTCAGTTGTAAAATCTTGATAACATTTCATGTTTGATCCGGGTCTTATGCCTATAAGCCAAGGACACTAGTAGACATGGTGTAGGAGTTGCTCATAAGTCTACTCACGTATTATGTGCACCATTTACGTTTACGTTACGATACAAAAGATATCTCGAGTATATCATGAATTTTTGCTTTACCTAATGCTACCATGTGCAGGTAAAGCCACCGCCTTGAATTTCTGCATCTTCCGCCCCATGATCTTGAGATCTCTGCCACCATGTATATCGCGTAAAAAGGAACAATCGCAATTGGATGCACCGGGGGAATAGCAACAGAAAGAAATGTATGCTGCAGAATTGGAAAGGGCCGGAAGGACACTATTCCATGTAACAAAGAAACGCAGAATTCACTGAAATGCGAGGTCGTAGTTCATCCAGGAGTACCTTCGCGCATCGAAAACATTTGCATCCCGATAGCGTTTAGCGAACAAGAGGTGCAAGGAGGTACAAACGCGAAAAGGTAAAGAAACTTGGGGGAAAACGAGATACACAAGAATTGAAATCAAACCCAATAGAAAGGAAAATATGTATACAAAGGAGAAACAAGAAAGAACAAGGTATTAATAATACATACCCCATGCCGCTCTTGACTGATAATATGTCTCGGATGCAAAGGACAGGATCGGTGAGGAATTAAGCAAGCAGGCATGGCTGAATTATACCGGTATATGGGAAGAAGATGAAGTTTGAAAAAGGGTGGGACCGCGCAAATGTAGTCGGAACCCGAAATCGAAACCCAAGTAGAGTGCAAGACAACGGTAGAACGTCCGCGTCATCGAACGATAAGAATCGTGGGTCAAATCAGCATTGATCATATCAGTTATCACCATGTTTTGTGGTGTCGTGGTTGATTGGCGTCTCCTCAACTTGAGTTGGGAGCTTAACGCTATCAGCTTCATCATGTGTAGGTTCAGGAACGACAACCTGCACATCAGGCTGTTCGTGCATGTCATCAACGAGGTCTGTCTTCACGACGGGTGCGCTAGCATCCGTGGGAGAGACCGCCGCGCTGCTGGCTGTAGATTCTGACTCGGAGGGAGCAGACACAAACGGATCGTCAGCCACGGAACCCTCGTCATGGTTGTGCTCGTCAATCTCGTCTAGGTTCTTTGTTTCTATGGTGATATCCTCGGGGACGGTGGAGATGATTGACCGCTGGCAATCATCACGACCATCGGCAACCGGAGCCTCAACATTTTCAGTAGATGTAGGGATATTGCCTTGGAAGCCATTGGCGTGAGCAAACAAAGGGATAATTCCACCTCCGATGCGTGACCAGAACATTCTCTCTCTTAGCCGGATAGTTTCATCCCATGCATCCTTCTCCTCTTCGGCATCGCCAATGCGGACATGGCCGTCAAGGATGAGACGGAGGTATCCAGTGAACTCGCAGCTGGAACGGACTCTCTCTAAACACAGTACACACAGCGGATATCGCTGGGCGGTCTCGCTATCGGACGTCCGGAACCGATGGGTCCTCTCGTTGGTGGGACCGTTTCGGCGCTCGCCACACATTGAACAAGGAAACTCATACTTCTTTGCTGAAGGCGGCATGGGTTCGACCAGGAGAGTTCCATCGCAGATCCCGCTCAATACTGAGCGCCGCGTTAGCCATGAGATCCCGGGCGCAGCATCAAGCCGGAGGGTCGGTTCGATGTCTTCCGAAAGCACGCGCTTGTAGAAGCGGGTCTCCTTGAGAGGAATATGGGAAGTCACGGGCTGTGGGGAAGACACGCTTCCATTAGGAGAATGTGTTTGAGATTTGGCGGGAGATGACGACGCTGAACCAAACCCACTAGCCAAGCTCATGACGTTCAAGCCAGTGTAAGACCCACTTGTGGCCCGACTGGCAGGCTTGGAAGCTCGAGATGTAGTGAAGAGCTCCCGAAAATCCTCGTAAGCTTGAATATCGGTTCGACAGACCGGCTTGATCAGATGGGGGAAACTGGTGGACGGTCCTGGAGTGAGTTCTTCTAGAGTTGGGATCTCCTCTGGTATGTCGGGAATATCAGAATTCTTGCTGATGTGCAAAGGATGCCGCGGCATAGTTGGTGATGATGGAGCTGTCGAGATGATTGTGCGAGTCTCACTATCCTCCTTGGCGATGTTGAGTCCCTGCAAAACGGACTTTAACTCGGCCAATTGTTCTTGATGCGATGCAAGTAGTGCTTCGGTATCTTTGACTTGCGAGCGCAGCTGCTCGTTTTTCTTTTCTACGGCCTCACGCTCAAGCTTGGCCGCTGCGACCATCTGTTCAAAAGGTAATAAGTCAATTGATCGACTCGACCGTACAAACGCCGAGGGAGCTTACCTTGTTGGCCTCTTCAAAAAGCGCGGCAGTTAGTGTTTCTAATTCTTGTTCAATGCCCTTCTTCTCCTTTTCCACAAGGGCGCGCTGAGCCTTCTCTTCAGCCAAGGCAGCTTGTAAGCGCAACATCTCGTAGTCCACGTCGGACTTCTTGATCAAGACTTCCTGATCAATGTCTCGCTGGTACTTTTGGTTTTCCAACTCAAGGACTCGGATCTTGGCTTGTGCCTGCTCCAATTCCTGACGAGTGGCGACTAGGTTGTCATCAAGCGTCGTCTGATTGTTGATCGCCTGGACCAACTTGACGCTCAACGCTGCAACCTCATTGCTCAGATCTGGATGATGCGACTGAGTTGACTCTGGCGTCTCCGAGTCTTCCGAGTGGCTCGCAAGTCTGGGGTCTTTCAAAGTGCTAAAGCTGGTTTCCTGGAAATTGCCGACACTGGACGAGCGGACGCCCGGTGTCGGTTTCGCAGTGGCAGTTCCAGACAAATCATTGGTGGATCTGGCTTTCGTGACGGTCTTGTCGGGGGAGAGAGAGTTGTTCTCGGAGGAATTCGACCGTTTGTGGCTGGTGGGGCGTGGCAGCATCGTAGACGGGGATAGGAAGTTGTGGCGAGAGTAATAAGTATGGAAAGCAATAAAACTGCCACCAATATTAGCAAGCAAACACAGCATAGGCTAACTGCATTGGAGGTGCGTGAATATACATACTCGGCCATGGTGATCGTGAGATGTCGACACGGCAGATGCAGCAGAACAGGGTATCACAGCAGAAGGAGGCGCGTATCACAACCACGTATATAACAGACCGGCAACGCTTCGCATCTGCAAATCCTGGCAGAGACAAGGGCTGGTTGAGGGTATATGCATGAAAGGATTAAAGCAGGGGGGGAAGCAGTAACGTGACGTCCCCGCCAGCGCGCAGACTGGAGAGGAATCAGCCAGTCGGGGAACGAAGCATTGAGTCGCAGAAAAGGAGCGAAATGCAATTCGATAGAGAGCGGAAGCCGCTGAAAGAGGGGGTGGATGAACGAGAGGCTGCGATAAGTAGGGAAGGATAGACCGGAAGGATGACGATTAACTGGAGGCGAGAGCCGGTTGAGGGAGATAAAGGAAGGGAGAGACGTCTTAGCGGGTAATCAGTGGACGTAACCCCTCTTTCGTCAAGGCAGATGATGGAATTTAGTGGGAAGATTAGTGTAAGCTAGTAAAATTAGTTAAAAGTAGATTATAGATAGAAAAAGGTGGTCAGCGACCGGGGGGAAGAACAAATGAGGAGAATAAGAAGAGGTCGACGACGACGACCAGAGAGTAACAGAGACAAGAACAAGAAGAGCACGACTGCAGGCAAGGCCGGAGTTGGTACGGCAAGTGGATTCAGGTCGCAACAGGCAGGCAGTCAGTCAGTAACAGTAACAGAGTAACATTTCCACAGTACGCCTGACTCGGTATCGCCGCTCTGCTGCCGTATTTACGGTTCCGATACCGGGTCCACTCGGCAGAGGGCCAATCATCAACACGGAGGCAAACCACAGGCGCTTAGGGATTACCAAGTCAGGAAGGTCGATCGCCTCCCGGCGCGTCTCCGGTGGTGGACAATCACAAGGGCCGGCTTAAAGCTTGGGGCTGGCTGCCATTCCTTCCTTTGGTTCATTCCTCGGTGTGGATGAAGGGAAAAGGCGGGGAAGTTTCTAAGCAACTACTACTACTGCTAATACTACTATAACCAAGTTTGACTGACTGACCGAGAGCAACGCCAATTGCTAGATTACGTATGGTATGGGTGGTTGTAATTATTTCCCCCATCACTCGCGCCACGTTCTCATCCGGCTTAATGGTTCCCACTAGGTACGATCTCGATACGGAACCCGATCTCGCAAGGGCCTCCGGAGACGGTGACTAGAGCCTCTTGGGAAATTTCAGAGCTCGTTCCAATTCATAAGCTTTCCCTACCTGCAAAAAAACTCTTCACACGCTTTTCAATAGTTTGGGCGCAAAGATCCATTCGGTGCGGTTGGGTGCGACATTGGGGCGTTCTAATTTGGGGACAATCAGCCAATCTTTCGCCCAAAATCAGCCGGATCTTCGGCGGTGGATGGTTTCTTTTGGCTCAAAAAGGCAGCTCCTCCTTGGCACACCTGATGACGACACTTGCAGACAACTTAAGTTACTTAGACAACACTCAACTTAGTTTCTCCTGAAGTTTATAGTCGGGTTTGTTGGCATTGCAGCCTCGGCCTGCAGATTTGACTCTGACCATGTCATCTGCCTGTTTATTGTAGATATTCAGGAATAACATTTGTGTTTGAACATACGTACTATGCATGCAATTGTGCTATGCTGTGTGTAATGAATTGGCCCAAGTGCCCAGCCACCCCAGTTCAAGACTAGTACTGGTCTGCGGACTAATGATTGCCGGATCGGGCCAGGATGCCCGACGGCCTCATGGCGCCCCACTCATGTGCCTGATTGCCTGAGGCTCGCAGGCATCCTAGCAAGTGGGGTTGGAAAGTTCTCCAAGAAGGAATGCATCGAATCATCCAGAGTCTAATCCTGGGATAATCTCCCCGCTTCGGCATCGGCCTGCAATTCAGTCTGTCCGAGTTCCATCCCGTCACTTTTTACCCCGCATCGCTTTCAGAATCCTCCTGGTTCCTCGAATCTTGCATACATAGCACAATCAGCAGCCATGGCCGACGCAGAGCTTGAAGAGGTCAGTATGAACCTTCCCACCTACGTTCAACTTTCCCAGTCTTCCATGGACATTCATGCTTGTTGAATCTCCTTCGGGTCCACACCTTCGACACTTTTCGTATCAAATGCTTAAATGTGGTATAGATCAGACGGGCCCGTCTTGCCCAGCTTCAGCAACAGGGTGGTGGCGCACGTGGTGGCCCTTCGGACGGCAACCAGGAGGAACAGAGAAGGTATGCTTCCCAGATGTTGTTTTTGCTTCTGCGCTTGTAAATCCTTACTGACTTGTCGCTCCACTTTAGGCAAGCTGAAGGTATGCGCAATCTCATAGCCCATTAGAATAGGACATGCTGGAGGAATCTCTCTGCCTACATCGCCCTCTCTCGAACAATTTGCTTATTCTTTCACAAATAGCCGACCGTCGCGCCACTATCCTGAACCAGATCCTCGAGCCCGAAGCCGCCGATCGTTTGGGTCGCATCCGCCTTGTCAAGGAATCCCGCGCTGCTGACGTCGAATCCCGTCTCATCATGCTCGCCCAGTCCGGCCAATTGCGCCAGAAGGTCACCGAGGACCAGCTCAAGCAGCTGCTGAACGCCATGGCCGAGAACCAGCGCAAGGATGAGGAGGAGCACAAGATTGTGATTAACCGACGTGGCGGCTGGGATGATGACGACGACCTGTTGGATCTGTGAGATGTGTTTTTAGCGAAGGGTGTTCGGTTTGTGCTGAATGCTTGCCATTTTCAATGATACCTCCAGCTCTCCGATTGCAGAGCAGCTTTGCGGCGCAGCTGTTCTGCCATGAAAAGTACAGTTTCTCCGTCTCGATAGTCGAGCAGCAGCTCCTAATAATACTTGGCCAAGTAATCATTCAGGAAGTGGCCATTCCTCATCTTATAATACAGAGCCATAGTTCCCTCCAAGGAAATTGGAATAAAAGTATAATACACCCAACAATCACTGCCCCCTCTGCTCCATCAACTCCTTCTCCCTCTTCTTCTGCATCCGAATCATCCGCCTAATCTCCCTCATATCCGGCGGCCTCTCAATGCCCAGCTCCTCTCTTAACTCCCCGACATCCTTCTCCAACACCTTCTCCCAGTAAACATTAATCAACTCCTTACTCCGCAATCCACTCCTCAACGTCCACGGCAGATAAATCGAAAACAACCGTTCCCGCTCCGCCGGCTTCAACCTCACCGATGCAAAAAGACTCAACCCAGTCATAGGAATCAACGTATTCAGAAATTCAAACGCTTTGAGCGCCAGCTCTCCCTCCACAAAAATCGGCAGTCCCGTCACAGCATGGTAGAAGTCATGACACTCCCGGTACCGCTGCATGACATACGCGCATTCCTCGTCATCAATGTACTGCACGTTGTCTCGGGTGTCTGGGGACACGCCCTCGCGGTCCAGCCAGGTAGCGTACGTCCGGCCGACGGTGTTCTCAGGGAGGGAGCGGAGGTACGGTAGTTTGAGGGTCTCGGAGGTGATGCGCGGTCGGTCGCGGAGAATTTGTCGGCCTGTTGGGTCTGAGAGCATGGCGTCACGGAGCCGGTAGATGAAGTAGGGTGTTGCGGTGGCTTCGCCGCAGGCGGCGATTAGGTCTTTTATTTAGTGATATATTAGTTACAACGTTATAACCTGAACCTGAGTGAAGCAAATGTACCAGCTCTTCGGGGATTGAGAAGAGCCCCCACAGCTGACCCGACGGCCAGAGCACCGCGCTCTACAAAGTTCAATGGCACATGGCCGGGATAGTTGGGCGGAGGACGGTTGAAGCCGGAGATCGGCCGTGAGTGGGAGCGGAGCGACAGCGGTGCTGCGCAGGAAAGGAAATTGTTTAGTTCGCGCGCGTGCTGGACGGCGCTGCGCGTCCGGAGGACTGTCATCGTGTGTCGAGTGAAGGGTAACACGTCGCAATGGACATATTCCTTGGGCCGGATGGATGTAGATGAAGGTGTGGTACGATGGAATGCTTTCGGAGCCGGACGACACTAGTGGAGGATGTGCGGTGCCGTAGAGCTGATAAAGATCGATAAGATAATCTTTTTCTTTATCGGCGGATTTTTGGCGCATCTGATCGTCTCTGCTTGGACTGCCATTGAGCGATACATAAGGCATTGGTGTTTGCTGTATATACATATCTTTAGGAATAATCACGCCGGTTCATATAGGGGGTCCTTGTTTGCTCTCAATTCGCCCCCTCACACTCATCCACCTTTTATCCTTTGCTTCCCTCGACACCAACCACTTACCCCTCAATTCTCTGAACCGACTGTCAACATGAAACCCACCTGGTGGCCCGGCGAGCAGCACGAGCTCTTCACAGAATGGGCCAAAACACAAGGCATCGTTATCAATGGAGTCAGCCCAGCGCGATTCCCCGGCCGCGGTCTCGGTATGATAGCAACGCGAAAGATAGAAGTAAGATCCCCATCCTCCCCCACGCTTTACCCCTCAATCATTTACTTACTAACATCTGTATGATATCAACAGAAAGACTCCATCCTCGTCAAAGTCCCTCACTCCGCAATGCTCACGCCCTCCAAACTCCCATCCACATTCACCTCGCGCTTCCCACCAGACACACCAACCCACACCCTCTACGCCGCATACCTCACCAACGCCAGTCCCTCCCACCTAAAACCATGGCGCAACACCTGGCCCACGATGGAAGATTTTACCTCCAGCATGCCGATTCTCTGGTCTCCAACTTCTCCTCTTACACCCAACAGCAAGACCAGCAAAATCCAGGACCTCCTCCCCCCCTCTATCTCCAACACCTGGAGCACCATAACCCCCGGCAAACGAAAACACAAGTACGACACGCGGCATCAAAACCTTCTCAAAGCACAAGAAACCCGTCTCCGCAAAGCATGGGATATCGTTGTCCGGGTATTTCCCGAGACAGATAAAGAGCTGTTCACGTACCACTGGGTGATTGTGAACACGCGAAGCTTCTTTTATCTTCTGCCGGGGGCGGAGATGCCAGAGGATAGGAATGATGCGATGGCATTGGTGCCGTTTGCGGATTATTTTAACCATTCGGATGTAGCGGTACATACCTTCCCTTTCTATCTGTGTAGGTTGACTTGTTGGCTAACATGAGATATTGTGGATGGATAGTGTAATGTCAAGTTCGATGGGGAAGAGTATGTCTTTCGTGCGGCGAAGGAGTATAGTACGTTTTCTACCTCTCTCTTATCATTTTACGAGAGGAAGATAGCGGTATACTTACAAATGATGTACAGACGAAGGCGAGGAAATCTACATGAGCTACGGGCCTCATTCGAACGATTTCCTGTTCACAGAGTGTAAGCCCCCATCCCCTACAATACCACCGCGTCTCTACCATAACCTCATACTAACCCATCTAGACGGCTTCTACCTCGACACCAACGCCTCCGAAACCCTCTACCTCGACGAGATAATCCTGCAAGACCTAAACGCATCAAAACAAGAAGAACTCGAGTTTCACCAGTACTACGGGTACGTTACCTCAACGCTTTCTACCCAAGTCCGTTACATATCTGTCCTCAGGAACACCATTAACGAAGCCATAACCAAACACAGGAACTACCAACTCACATCCGACGGCGTATGCTACCGAACAGAAATCGCCGCCGGGTTAACCTACATGCCATTACGACTTTGGCAGGACTATGTGCTAGGATACTCAACCGAAGGGGTAGACGAGAAGATGTCTGCGGCTGTGATTCGGGGATGGATTGGTGTGTATATCAAGGAAGCGGATGTGGCGATTGCGCGGTTAGAGGATTTGTATATTGCGCAGACGGAGGATCAGGGCGTGGTTAGGATGTTGTTGAAGAGGTGGAGGCAGATTAGGGGGCTTTGTGAGGAGGCGGTGGATCGTGTTTCTTCTTCATGAGCTATTCTTGTGGGGGTGGAAAGGGGGAAAGCGAATAGATTAAGTGGAAATAAGGGGTATATTAAATATCAATCGGTTCAAATATAAGTACACAGATGCTTTGTGCTGGATAGGCTACAGAATGTCGATCGGGATGGCGCTTGCATCTCTTTGCTTCGACGTGTGCTGCTTGCCCAGAACCAGGTGCTTCATCATGTAGTTCACCACGCACTTGATACCGAGCTCTTCGCCTCTGCGCACAATGTAGCCGTTTAGGTATTCAATCTCGGTCGTCTTGCCGGCTCGTACGTCCTGCAGCATGGAGCTGTGGTTCTTTGCTGTCTTGCTGGCAAGCTGAGTAACCATCCAGCGCAGTCGTTCCGGGGAGAATCGGCTCTCGATACCAGGGATGCCCTGTAGTTCGGGAAGGGCGCAGATCACGCTCGAAATCTCATGAAGGAGCAATCGCGTCACGCGCGTGAGACTGTAGTTGTAGAGAAGCTCTCCATTCTCGCAGTTCATCAACGCCGTCAACGGATTAATGACAGCGTTCATCGCCAGCTTCTCAAGCTGGTAGAGCATAAGAGCGGACGGAGTCTCCGCGACAGCAACCAGTGGAGGGGTGAGAGTCATGGTCCGCAGGAGATACTTGGTGCTAGCGGCCCAGTCATCCTCGTTTTCACTGATCGGAGATGTTGAGTTTGAGGGCAAGGCCGGTCCCAGGATGGTCGTGCCGATGCCCGTATGGGCGACTTGGAAGGGTTCTTTCCTGCGAGCCAACCCATGCGAGACAATGCCTTGCATGTAGTTCGGGCGTTTGCGGGGATCAGGGAAGACCTTTTCGTTGAGCTCATCGATGACGCCCATGCCGTTCTGAAGTAGTAGGACCGTAGAGTCGGGTGTCAAACGATGCTTAACAGATTCCAAAGCCATAGCTGTCACTGGCGCCTTGACACTAACGACCAAGCATTCAATGCGCTCCTCATCTTGGACAGACTCGGCCAGGGACCCTTCAACATCGATCTCGTCTGCTCGAGCTATGGCTTCCCCGTTCTTCCCGTTTTTATCCCAGTATGGGAATGCGTGCCATGTTTTGCCATTCAGGACATTGACATCGAAGCCCGTCTTGATATCGTCCAATCCATTCGAGTTAATCGCTAAGCACTTTTTCCTCCCCAGCCATGACTTGTACAGATTGGGGTTATGCAAGAGTAGAGTGACAGGCGGAGGAGACGGACGACTTGCGAGAGAGTGGGCAACGAATGTGCCTACATTCCCAAGGCCTAGGATATGTATGCGTCCAGATAGTCGGCGCTTCCCACTATCTTTCGACGCTTCTTCAGCATTCTGCATCCATGTCGACATGAGTCGACTATATGACTTTGGATGCGAATTACGCCTCGAAATAAGGCATAATTCGCAGACTGCCGTCCGCCGAAGCGGACTGCGACCCAGTATGTATGACACTTTGACGGCTGGAGAGTAAATACAGCGAGTCCAAGTTCAGGCGCCGTCCAAGCTGAGAGGTGATGAGTGAATCACCGTCTCATTATAAGATGGAGCAATTGATAACTACCCCAAGGACTGCCAGTCCTAATGTTATGCAAATAAATGAAAGATATAGATCGAGAGTGAATTCGGCATCGCATGAGGGAGAAGGCGGACAAATAGCTCTTCACCGCCCTGGAGACCGCCCGGAGATAAAAAATCGACATTATCCGCTTCTTTTCAACTCGAACATCATCAATTATTCCCTCAGATATTCGTACACATAATCAGAATGGAGGCAGCAGATCTACTTCCGCTGCTCGAGCAGCTGGATGATAACATCGACGATCTTGAAGAGGCTTTGAAGCCCATCCTGGACAGCTCTGTGGTGGAGACGTCGAAGAAGCTTCCGGTGATGGATAAAGCGAAATTTCACGTCTTGGTGACTTATGCGTTGGAGTCTCTTATCTTCTGTATGTCACTATTGCAGTTAGAAGGAAATCAATTGCTAATTATCTACAGCGTATCTGCGTCTTCATGGCGTTAATGCTAAGGAACACTCCGTGTTTAGAGAATTAACTAGAGTCAAGCAATACTTTGCGAAGATCACCGCGCTCGAAGCGGAGCCGGAAAAGCGTACTCTAACTCTTGACAAGCAGGCTGCCAGTCGCTTCATTAAACATGGTCTTGTGAGTTCCTCCTATCCTATACGGCTTCAATGGGTAGAGGCTAATTTGGTAGGCGGGAAATGACAAAATCGACCTGGCGCGCAAGGAGCAGGAGGCAAAGGAGAGAGCACGCGCACAGCTAAAGGCGTCAATACTGGCTAAGAAAGCAGGTGCTACGTCTCAGCAGTCATCGCAGAATGCGACCAGCAACTCCGAGAGTGAATCCGAGTCCGAGGAGCTTGTGAAGCCCGCTCCCAAGCCGTCGAGCAAGGGTTCTGATGATAAGAAGAAGCGCAAGGACAAGCAGAAGAGGAGGGTCAGCAAGGAAGAGCACAATGAGAACAAGAAGGAGCGAAGGAAGAAGAAGGATGAATTGCGCAAGACGAAGAAATTGAAATGAGGAGGTAGCGATATTATGTCGATTTGCCGGCTGGACCGGTTGAATGGGCTGTCTGTTACTGGGATTGCAGCACTTTGGTGACAAGTGATTTGCGACCATCCCAGTAGCAGGTACTGTCTACAGGCTTGCTACCGCGCCACTACTAAAAGTACACATGGAATGATGATACCCACCACATAGAGGACGGCCTCAATGAAGACTATTGAAAGACGACAGGAATAGTGAGATCCGGGTGCATACCGTGGTGCACAGTAGGTTTGGTGTAGGATTGGATGAAATCTTCCATGGACTACTATACGATTTCATTTAGTCAAAGCAGTGGCAAGTGACTGACAGGAGAGGATGTTCATGCTCAGCCCTGTGGATCATGGCGATGCAGTGAGTCACTGCCGGAGTTAAGCAGACAAGTGCGGATAGCTTCAGATCCACTGCTCTGTAAGACTCGAACATGGTCTCCACTAAGTAGCCCAATATCTCATCCACTAGCAATAGAACCATTCAGATGATAATAATATCCCTCATTACCTACCTTGTTAACTCCTCGGTATTAAAGCAACGATCAACCGTAAGCGCCGGGACCGGCAGCTGACCTAACGTCCGAAACAACCAATCAGCGACGGCAGAATAACCAGGCGATCGGAGTTTTCGAACTTTCTCCGCCCGACTTTCGAGCTTCTTCTTTTCCGACTATAAAACAACTCTCTCTCTCCACCCGCATTCCCAACACTTACCCTTACACCCTTCATACATACAAACAACAACCACCTTTACAACCTTCAAACCCTCTCACAAAACCACACAAAATGCCTCGTCAACGCCGTGGTGCCGCCCCTACTCCCGCGCGCAGCGCTCCCACCCGCCCTACCGCTGCTCCCGCCAGACCTGCTGCCGCCCCTTCCTACGGGCAGCAACAGCCTCACTCCACCGCTGCTCACCCCCAGCAGCATCACGCTCCCCCTCCGGCTGCTGCCCCCGCTGCCACTCCCGCCGCTGCTCCCGTCCAGCAAAGCCAGGGCCCCGGTCTCTTCGGCCAGATGGCCTCGACTGCTGCGTACGTTGCCACACATATACCCTCATACAAACCAGCACAAAAACTAACACATGTATAAA
This sequence comes from Aspergillus welwitschiae, assembly GCF_003344945.1. Taxonomy (NCBI): domain Eukaryota; kingdom Fungi; phylum Ascomycota; class Eurotiomycetes; order Eurotiales; family Aspergillaceae; genus Aspergillus; species Aspergillus welwitschiae. Next base: position 309,277 of record NW_020798718.1, read on the forward strand.
ATAATATAGTGGTGTCGCCGTCGGCTCCTCCATCGGCCATGCCATCGGCGGAATGTTCTTCGGCGGTGGTGGCGGCTCCAGTGCCCCCGCTGAGGCTCCCCAGCAGGCTGCGCCGGCTCCGGCTCAGGCCATGGACAACGGTCTCTGGGCTGGAAACGCTACCAACAGCTCTTGGGAGGCGCCGGCTTGTGCTACGGATGCGCAAAACTTCCGCAAGTGCATGGATGAGAACAAGGGTGATTTGACGATTTGTGGGTGGTACTTGGATCAGTTGGTACGTTTTCCTTCTTCCCTTCTGTCTTTCTTTCTTTCTTGGTGGGAGAGACGTATTGGGTGATTGTGGATGATTGCTAATGGCTATTGTTTGTGTGTGTGTAGAAAGCTTGCCAGGCTGCTGCTAAGCAGTACTAGAGTGGTTTTTTGGTGATTGATGGATGGTGGACGAGATGAATGATTTTTTATGGATGGGCATATATGCATAGTGGTGGATTAGCCCGTTATTCTCTCTTATTTTATTATTATCTATTACCCTTGTATAACATATACCACTTTGGAAGTTACTACCCTTATTTTATGGGGTTGGCTATGTCTGTGATGGGCATGCATGGACAGGAACTGAAAATATAGATAAAAAAGGATCATTCCACTCTTCATGTGCTTCTGTTTTATTGCTTATGGTAGACTAGTAGATGACAGATGATAAGACAGACTTGGCATCATTCTCATAGAGGTACATACATGCTTCGCTACAAGCAGAGGAAGTGGGAGTTTGATACATACATAGCACTAAAGAACCCAAGTATATTCGCACTACATTACGGCTCATCGTCTGTCTCCATCATTTCGAGGCTGGAAGTTCAACTAGATAACAACTGCATCAGTATATCATTAATTATCGTCAACAGTAGAGTACTCACCTGATTCCCATTATAGAACTGCCGATCATCCCCCTCATTCTGCGCATCCCTCAACGTCCGAATAATCGGTCCTCTGGACGCATTCACCCGCCTGCGTCCCGCATCGTTCGACCCCGAAGAAGCCGTGCCAGGAGCCGGCGCAGCCTCATTACCCGATGACTGCGTCGTTCCATACCCAAAGAATGATCCCACAAGCCCTGTCGCAGTACCAACCGCCGACGACACCAGTCCGTAGGCAGACGACACCGCTCGGACCGGCAAGCTCGCACCCGCGCCGGAATATGCCTCTGTATAGGACTGGATCGGGACCATAACCAGGTTGGCGGAGCTGCCGAGTCCCAGCTCAGCTAGGGTTTGCTCCTCGTCGGCGATGGTGAGGGTGCGATTCGGGAGAGGCGTCAGAATATGTTTGAGGTTGTAGGGGCTCCGCTCTTCCATTTGACTGTCAAGCCAGGGACGGACGTCGTTGCGGATGGTCTGGGTGGGAGTGAAGCTGGAGCGCACGGAGCTGCCGTCGAAGAGACGTACTTGGAGACGGTATTGCTTCGGAGGGGAGGGCTGGCGCCGCTCAGCGGGTTCGGTGGTGGGTTCCTTGGGCGCGGCAGGGGCAGATGGCTTCTCTTTGGGGGTGGGCTTGGGCTTAGGCTTGCTCTCTTGTGTGGCTGGTCGGGGAGTTGGCTTAGGTGCTGGCTCTTGCTTCTGTTGTTGGAGTTTCTTCGTCGGGGACGGACGGTGTTGCTCGACTCGCGCATCATCTACTCGTCTCTTCCCTTCGCGGATAGTCGCATCGCGGGGTTGCTCTGGCTCGGTTGTGGAGGGCTGGGGTGCAGGCTGAGCTGGAGCTGGTGTAGGAGCTGGCTCTGCGACAGGCGCTGGTGCCGGTACAGGTGCAGAAGACACAGGTGCCGGCGCAGGAGCATCAGAAGCCACAGGAGCAGACACCGTCTCGTCCCCAGCAGCACCTGCACTCCCTACATCCTGCTGAACCGGCGCGCGACTCTCATCCAGCTTCGCAAGTAGGCGATCGCGAAAGTCCTCTTTGGAAATGTCCGGCACGAAGTAATCGCACATCATACCATTCCTGCGACGATCAGCAACGCCCAGAACCCAAGTACTATTGCACATACTTTATCACGACGACGGTGGGAAACTTGACGATGGGACAAAAGGAGGCCAGAAAGCCCGCTTCCTGACTACCTTTGGTGAAGCGCAAGAGGACAGCTCTCGATTGGAGCAGTTGCGCTAACTGCGTGGCGTTAGCAGATGCAGAAATATGTGTATCGAATGTGCTGCAGACCTCCTCATCAAATGTAAAGTAGCTCTCCTCCCATTCCGTACTCGCCTGCTCGTCATCTAAGTAGCCGTGTCAGTACTGCGGAGTATCGCCGAGCTCCAGCATCCCTCCATTTCCAATGGCCGTAGATGAACGAACCTCTAACAAAGCAAACAACAGCCTTGCTTTCAGCAACCGCTGCAGCAATACCCTCCTGTAAGCTCCCGGAGTAGAACATATTGCGTCTCGCGTTCTGCGTAAGTGAAGTAAACAAATGACAACCTGAAGCTAGTGGTTACGGAGCTACAGACTGACACCCGCAATCGATAAGCCGACAATCCGCATCGGCGGAAAAGACCCCGTCCCGACCCGCACTCTCTCTTCATTCTTCCACTGGCACTTCATTCACCAACTGACTCCAACTCAATCAATTACACCGGAAACTAAATCAACACAGCGCAAAATGCGCTCCCTCCTCTCCGTCCTCTCCCGGACGGGCTCAAGAACCACTCCCCTACGCCCCACATCCTCAATCCTGCGCACCGCTCTCAACAGAACAGGAACAGCAGCAGGACCGGACTCCCTTTGCACGCGCTGCCTCCGCCGCACCAACAACACCACCCAGCTTCGCTTCTACAACAACAACCAATTTACCGACGACCAGCGCTGGCTCTCCGTCGTCGATGCCCCCTCCCAAGTCGTCCGCACAGGCCGGAAACATGGTCCGGGACTGATCATTCTCGGTGCGCCATAACCCCATCCATTCCAACCTCATAACCATAGACTAACATACAATGATGAAATACAGCACTAATCCCCATAATCTCCTTCGCCCTCGGAACATGGCAAATTCAACGCCTAGATTGGAAAACGAACCTAATTGCCAAATTCGAAGACCGGCTAATCAAGCCCCCGCTGCCTCTACCCCCGCGGGTCGACCCGTCCGCGATCTCCGAGTTCGATTACCGCCGTGTCGTCGCGACGGGGACGCTGCGACATGATCAGGAGATGCTGGTGGGTCCGCGCATGCGGGAGGGCCAGGATGGGTTCTTTGTGGTGACGCCGCTGGAGCGCGAGGGTGGGAGTACGGTGTTGGTGAATCGGGGGTGGATTAGTCGGAAGATGAAGGAGAAGAGGGATAGATTGAGACAGGGGGAAGGGAGGGCGCTGCCGGATGGAGAGGTCGTGGTGGAGGGATTGTTGAGGGAACCGTGGAAGAAGAATATGTTTACGCCGGATAATGTGCCGGCTGAGGGAAAGTTTTATTTCCCTGATATTGAGCAGATGGCGGAGTTGACGGGGAGTCAGCCCGTTTGGATTGAGGAGACTATGGGTATGTTATTCTTCCTGCTTCACTTTGTCCTTTCGGCTTGGTTTGGCTTCGGCTATGTATTGGGATGAAGAAGCTAATCTAGGATGCTGGATCAGTCCCCGATATGGTCGAGGCTATGGATCGCGAGGCCAAGGGTATTCCTATTGGCCGTGCTGCTGAAGTCAACCTCAAGAACAACCACAGCCAGTATATCTTTACTTGGTAAGTTTCCCTTCGTTCCTCACCGGATGCTGCATGGTTGCATGGCTGCATGGATCCTGGCTAACGGCTGCGCAGGTACGGCTTGTCGCTGGCAACCTCCATCATGCTGTGGATGATCATCCGCAAGCGTCCCAACGAGGCTACTCGGCGTGTGCGTCAGAACCGGAACTGGTAGTGGCTCATGCCCCGCATGCTGGACGGCGTCTGGACTTGTATCTATAGGAATTGTATATCTATACCATCATGGTGGCATGGCCAATCTCATATCTTGCAGCAACTCCTTGGGCAGGTGCTTTTGCGCCAGCGAGAAGACCGTGGTGGACTGGTTAACGTGCCGTTGCCTACTGAATTAGTATACCATGTAGAAGAATGGCAGAATGGCTTAACTTACCGCCGCATCAAGGTTGCCACATCGCTCTCGTCGATGGTCTTGCGCCCCGCGTGCTTGGAATACGCAGCCAGATCTTCACTCGCCTGCTCAAAGAACCACGATGAGGCCTGCTCAATCGCGGCTAGTGTCTCCTTGCTGATTTTGGCCTTTGACCCGTTCCGCGCCCGCGCAAACCGGGTGGCCAGCTTCTTCACGACTCCGACGGGAAGGTTGGGCACGGGAATGCCATGTCGGGAGAGCTTCTTCTGTTTCGCGCCGGATATGTAGCGGTCCTCGTCCCGCAGACCCCCTCCCGCAATCCCTGGACTCTGGCTCTCACTTAGTGCCACCGGAGCGGGCGGCGGCGATTGTAGTTCCATGCCAAAGTCGCCAGCAGCGATGGACACGCTGTCGGCATCATCGGACACTGCACCAGTGTCCAATGGCATGTCCATGGAAAGCTCGAAGCCTTCATCGTCGTGGATGGGCTCATCCTGGTCCAATTCCGCACCAGGAGCAGGCGGCGATGGGAAATTAAATTCAAAGTTGAACCGTCCGAGATCTTCCGTTTCTCCTCTGTATGGTCGTTAGCAGACGGATCGCCCCCAATGTGCATAGTACTCACCCTCCATCAAAATCCCCTTGTGTAAGAACGGTATCTTCGCCTCCATAATCACCACCATGTACAATCCCGGTATCATCCCCTTCATCACTCTCACTCTCTAACCCAGTCGCCGCCCCAATCTCACTCATGCGAGGGCCGCCCACGCTCATCATCGACAATCTATTCCGATCATACTCGCTCGTAGCCCGTCGAGGATACTCTACCGTAATATCCTCTTCCTCGAACGCCAACGATAACCGCGGTGGCCGCATCTCCGGCTCCTCATCTACATCTTCCACCTCATCCAGCGGCAGCGACAACCGGGGGCGCTCAATCTCAGGCTCATTATCCAGCTCCTCAAACTCGTCTCTCTCCGCTTCTGGTTCTGGCGATGGCTCTACTGGCTCCTGCGGCGAGGATTGTATAGGCTGGGTCGTCGGAGCAAGAGCTTTCCCCAGGTTCCGGAGGATGTCGAATGTCGTTTCGCGCTGGATCCGCCCGCTTCGTCTACGATCGCGTCCGGGCGTGTTCGCGGCGCGTCGCTGCAGCGCCTGCACTCGATACGGCGTGGAGGGCGCGCCGGCGCCCCTGTTTCGCGGGGTGTATCGGTTCGCGGAGGGGGTGGTGGATGCGAATCGGCTGGGGGTCAGGGGATATTTAGTGTGAGCGGGAAGGCGTTGTAGCTGGGACCGAGTTAGCAGGCATATTTTAGATGGAGAGAGCAGCTTACCCCTGTGAGTGTGGTGTCTCCTACTGGAGTCAATGCCTCCGAGGCATCAGACACTCGGGGTGACCGGCGACGCGGCTTTGGTGTGGTCGCCATTGGCTAGCCGGGATGCGGATTTATCGCATCAATCAGATTATTGAGTAGCAATTATCAGCGCTCAGTAAAAATGCCAGCCGTTCATGATAATAGAAGCCAATATTGGCGATATATGAAGAGGGGTTGAATGGCTGAAGTGATAACTGGAGCGCGTCTCGGAGACGAGCAGCAGCGGAACAGAAGGGAAGGCGGTCAACTAATCCCAGTTAGACCCACTGATTGGTGCTGTTTCTTATCGATAAGGAGAGAAAAAGTTGCACGGCCAGCGACATCATACGCTTGTCACAGCTAATCCTGTGCCATTGAAGACTACATCTCGGCCGTACCTCTGAAATACTGTCCAGCGATCGCAAAAACATGTCTGACGGAACTCCCAAGCCGTCCGCCCTCGCCGCCAAGGTGGACAAGAAGCGCAAGCGCCAGGCCGAAGACTCCAAGCCGAACGACGCAAAGCCGACTGGCAGCACCAGCGAAGGCCCGAACAAGAAGCGCAAGGGCGGCAAGAACTTCAATGACCGGAAGAACAAGGGCAAGGGCAAGGGCAAGAAAGATGACAAGGGCAAGTCGGATCAGAAGCCCGCTAAGAAGGAGCCTGCCGATACCAAGGTGACGGAGACCAAGGGCGGCATCGATGAAGCGATTGGAAAGATGGACGGCCGGTTGTTGGCCGATCACTTCGTGCAGAAGGCTAGGCGCCATAACAAGGAGCTGAGTGCGGTTGAGCTAAGTGATCTGTCTGTGCCGGGTAAGTTTGGTGTCTCTGATACTGGAGATTGGAGTACTGATAGGAATAGATTCCGCGTTCCTGGATACGTCGTCGTTCGAGCAGACCCGATCTCTGGAGCAGCTTCCTGCGTTCCTGAAGGCGTTCAGCCCGAATAAGGGAGCTGACCTTGCGAAGGCATCGGAGGAGAAGGGTACCCCGCACACTTTGGTTATTTCTGGTGCTGCGCTCAGAGCCGCCGACGTTGTTCGGTAAGTCATGAAGACTGGTAGGGAGGAGTGCTAGGCAGTGCTAATATTTCTGAAGGGCTCTCCGTTCGTTCCAGACTAAAGAAGCTATTGTCGGAAAGCTGTTCGCCAAGCATATCAAGCTGGAGGAGGCCAAGCAGTTCCTGGAGCGCGCACGGTACGTTTTCCTTGTATGATTTATGACCATCGCTAATGATCAATAGCACGGGCATTGGAGCCGGTACCCCTGCTCGTATCTCGGACCTTATTGAAGCAGGTATGTTGAAGCCGAACTATTGATATCTGAAGCAGGTCTAATAGTTACAGGCTCCCTCAAATTGGGTGAACTAGAGCGCATTGTCATTGACGGATCCTACGTGGATCAGAAGCAACGAGGCATCTTCGACATGAAGGAAACGCACCTCCCGTTGTTGCAGCTTCTCACACGGCCAGAGTTCCGGGAGCGGTACGGCGCAGCAGAGAAGAAGATTAAGATCTTGGTCTTTTAGCGGTTGGGTATATCATATGGCGTTACGAACGGGCTGGCATCGTTTTATTTGCTCATGTATAAACCTGGGAGTTGTTCATAGAAGACAAAAGTGACATTCACACTGATTATTCTTGAAGCTAAAGACCTTGAGACTATACGGTTGAAACAAAAGTAATATTATAAGCTAGAGTCCCGCGGGTTTCTAGGAGGTTGGTCTGTAATTATAAGAAAGAATTGTGAGAAGAAGATGAAAGATGGTTATGGTACCTTAAATAGATCAAACACAGCAGTGAAGCCATAGAAAGAAGGACTACAGTGTAGGGCTTTCAATACCGTGGTATTAAACTTCAGCATAGAGCTGGCATCCATTATCAACATAGGGAAGTGGAGCTTTCAGTCTAGGCAGTAAGACCCGCAGGCGCTCCGCTACATTAGTGCACTTATGCTGCAGACAGGCTTGCTCGTTGGGACATATCTTTCTCTCAAGCCCTCAGCATCTTCAGTATCAGGAAGATGCCTGATTGTTACTACTGCTGACACTCTCAGCAGTCTCCTGTGCAGGACCTTTGTCATTGCCATCATTAAAAAGAGCTTCCTGATGTTTGTCTCTATTCCCGATCTCCATTTCATTGTCTTCTAAGCCGTCGGCATCTCCAGGATTTTGAAACATAGCGACAAGAGACAGATCCTCCGCTGGGAAGACACATGATAAAAAAGAAAGACATACAAGCAGAACGCTTTCAGACGGGTTTGAACACGCAAGGTTCGGGGGAAAAACCTAGATGGGATCCTGGTTTTTGTTTTTGGGGACGTCATCCTGTTACCAGAGTTCCCAGTTCTCCCCAAGGTATATCATGATATACCTATCACCTTTTCTCACTACATGCATGCAGAACGCTTTAAGGCGAGTTCGAATGCGCAAATTTCTAAAATAACATTTGTAGGGGACTTGGTTTCAATTGACGCAGTCATTAGTTGTTCCCAGTTGAGCCAACATGACCCGGAAATCCCGTACGTCATAATTTCCAAGCTGAATATAGTACTTTTTTCCTTGAAACCAACCTATGTCAACATTCTTCGCCTGTATGTAGGTTACTCGACTTTGAACACCCTTATTGCTGGCAGGAGTCATTGCCACGTTAAGTTTTCTGTACCACTATCTGACGGGATATTGGGACAAAAGATGTATATGGTGGCCACCGGGTGTCTTAGATGGTAATCACTGCTTTACTATTTTACTGTGAGTTATCTTCAGCTTAACATAAGTATATTATCAGTATCCTGAGCAGATCCCTTTGATATATATGTTATTGCAAGTCGTTAGTTTGCTCAGAAGTATAGCAACGACTCCAATCTAACTCTTCCCGACACTTAGATCATACAACGTGAGATCAAAGCATACTGGAAGACATGTCATCTACAACACTAATATGCACGTCTCACCTCCAGCACAAAAAGAACTACTAGAAATAATGTCCACGTAAATTAAATCTCAGTTTCCCCAGTATATCCCCGATATCTGGGCCCTCGTATGTGTAAGTGTAAGGTCGACTCGAGCGGTCGATACCACACTGTTGGAGGGTGAACGAGTTCAACCTGGGCATATAGCCTTTCATGAGCCAAAGTAAGGATTCCCAGCGCACTGGAATGTGGCACCAACAATCGAAGAAGCCCACGGAGACCAGGTACCGACCGTTGACTCTCAACAATCTGAGGAGGTCCACAGAATGGACGGCAACAGAATGAAGCTCTAGATGTTTCAATCGAGGGAAAGGACCGGCCTTACTGAGAGGTGACAGGGAGTTCCTATTCCGTACAGGAGTTTTGCAACTCTCGCTGAAGATGAGGCGCTCCAGACACGGCGCCTCCTTGAGGATCTGGCAGACAGCGGGTTCCACAGCTTCACCACAGCGAATGGCTTCGTCGTCGACAATTTTCAGGGTGTGTAGGTTTGTCCAGCCGCGAATCATGTCGCAAGGCTCTTTAATATGAAAGAATGATCTGGCATTACTAGAGCTAGCGCCAACTAAGATTTTGGCTCGATCTGGCGGAACAGAAAAGGTAAGCTGCTCCGGATTAATGTCGGCTTCGGCAAGAATTTGAAGCAAGATGTTGATGTATTCACTCTCGGCCTGTATCTGGGTCACTGTTGCCTCTATGCAGATCTCAAAGCTGCGACAGTTGGTGAGAGAGTACTTGAGGTCGTTCATCAGGGTATGGATCTCTGGTAATTTCAAGGAAAGTTGCATGAACTCGCTTTTGGCGCTGAGTTTTTCACCAGGGCAGAGATAGCGCCATGGATACACGACTCGCATGGCTCGTGGGATGTGGCAGAGCTCAGAGTTCGAGGCGATTGTATGGATTTTTTGAATGCTCGAGCGAGTTAGCTTTGTATGGAGTGTCGGTAGACGCGGCAGGATGAGTTTGAAAGCGAGGGTGAATATCTTCCTCTCCATCTCTTTGGAGATCAGCCGAAGGGCAAGCATTTCGTTTGTCGGGAGGTAGGTGACTACTTCCCACCAGAGCTCGGGCAGGAGCTTTTCGAATGGGGCCTCTCCTTTTGCATAAACGAAAGGTTTCTTAGGCTTTTTGGGGCCAAAATGCTTCCGTACTGGCAGGAAACAGAACTCCATGATTTAGTGTCACAGATGGCACAGGATGAATTGGTGGATGGGATTCGAGTTGTATGTATGTTGACGCAGACGCAAATATAGCAGTGATGGGGAGTAGGAATACACTAGAACAGGCCATCCATTTCATTTATGTTCGGTAGTGTAGTTGTCGAGCAGGTTGTTTGACGCTGTTGTGGCTTGCAGATAAAGCACTTTTGGACGGGAAATCACCCGGTCTCGTTACAGTGAATGATGCATCAACCATACTAGAGTTTAATCGCAGAAAATTTCCTCTTGAACTACGTAATATGGGAAAGATCCGGTCATCTCTTTCCCAAAACACATACATACTATTAAGCAACTCCAGCCTGTTAGGGCTCTGTTGCTATGCCAGCCGTGGACATGAAGATACTCAAATACAATAGCAATAGTTCAATGCCATCCAGACTTAATATTGGCAGACTATCTGGTAGGCCTTCTATACCAGTAATAGTTCAGAAAAAAGGAGTCAGCAAAGATCCAGCCTTGCGGGCTGATAATGCCGGTTCGACGAAGACAATCTCCGGCATTCAGATTAGTTATCCCAACTACGAGAGGTTCTAAACATACAACACAAGGAAACATCCATCCAATCCTAGTTTGAGATGTAAAATCCTACCGGTTTTTGGTTCTAGACAACGCAGAATGATCAGATGCAGCAGTGTAGCACAAACCATAAAGATGCAAAAATGTGAAACCGCATAAAGTTAAGATATCAGATGTAAGATGCTGAGATATGAGATACAAACGCTATTGATTATTACCATTGCAAATTCACCACTGGCATGGGGAATGCTTGCCGACACTAGGTTCAGCTGTTTCTGCTCTAGTGGACAGGAGTGGCGGTAGAAATATAAAGTCAACACTCGGGGTATTCCAGTCGACAACGGGATCAGACATTTTGGCAGATCGTCTCCAGCAATCCGTCCCTCTCTGTTTGAAACAAGTCCCCAGATCTCGTATCTCCAGCCAATTTTGCAGACACTAACTTCGTTACAACAGTGTCAAAGGACTCACCGCGTTCACTATTTTTTTCCTGACGAAGTTAAAGCCGTCATAATGGCGAAGCATATTCTACACAGCAGCTGGCATTGTAAGCAGCAGCAAGAACAATTTCGAATTGAAAACACCCTCAATCTTGATGTCTTTTATATCCTGCGGAATCAATGTTGACAACCATTGTGTCCACTGTTTAACGCCTGTCACAATGGATTTTCCTGCTGCTTGTAGAGGCAGATTGGTCTCAAGATAGTAAGCCACAATGAGACTTGAATGTTTTTGTTGCTAGCCAGGATTGCAACTCCTGGAAAGCTGCTTCCAACGCGTCGGACAGTAAGGACGCTTCGTCAACGTTATTTGAATATAATCCAACTGCTGCGTTAGCAGCGTTTACCATAACGCTTGCCGATTCATGTGTTCTATATCAAAAGCCGAGGTCTGAAGACTTTTGCCGCTTTACTAACATTGTCATGGCACCAAGATTGCTATCCAGTTCGGCGGCTGCTTCTATAGTATTTAACACTGATTTAATTAAGTCGGACGTTGGTGTAGACCCTCTGGGGAAGAATATAACTTCTGCAGGGTATCGATAAGCCCTAGCCGACTAGACTCAGGATTGATCTCTCGTAGAACGCATTGAACCGTTCAGTATTAGTCGACATTCTATCTTCGTCAGCAGTGAGCAAGAGATACAAAGGCATCGCGGCGCAGAACAACCATGGGTAGCTGTAATTGAACGATAGAACCACGCAGTGCAAATATACTAAGTTCCTTGAGTTACTGACTTTGGCCATTTGTCATCAGCTCATAACAGTGGATTTGAGACCTCGCATGCTCAAGTATTGCATATATCGGTCGATCACCCATTTGAGGAGACAGCCATAGTTTAAGGCTTATTGTTTCCAACCAGGCACCATTCTCTTCCTTGAAAACAGCTGACTTGGGAGGCTAGACAAAAGGAAAGCTGACGGCAGACAGGCTAGGTCATACTTGAACTTCAAGAAGTCCCCAAAGCAAAAGGGTCAGATAATCAGTCTGCCCACAGTAAAGGCGAGGCAACCCCCTCATATGATTTGTTGAACTAGAGGCCATTCGGGGGCAGATCTTACCCAATGGAATGGATCATGGCAGCGTCGAAGCTGTATACCACCCGAAATGCGTTTGACCACCGGACCAAGTTTATTTTAGGTTAAACGATGGCCATGTCTACTGATCACCTGTTCAGTCGGGCAAAAGCAGTGTAGAATGTTCTCCACTCTCCAGGGACACATGACGACAAGAAACATACATACTATGATATCATGCGAAGAGATGCTATGTTCGCAGATTGAGGATGAACAAAGCCCCAATATATGTCATAATTAATATCTCGGACCAATGGCCCATGGTGGAGACCGAATGTATATTAAAGGACATATATTGCTGTTCTGCATCGTATTGAAAGACACATATGTCCTCAACTTTGCAAAACTTGAGGCCAGCCACATAGTAAAATGATTGTTCAGAGTGATAAGAAACTGACTCGAAGCATGCTTCAAATAATGGGTTACGCCAATGATAGCGTACGTGCTCATACCGTGGTGCTGAGGAAACACCGCGATGCTTGCTTCCCTTGTTACGAGGAGTTTTGGGCAATAGTTGCCCACATTGGCTAGTTGTTGTCTTGGGCCCAAGCTGGCGCATTTGGCATTTGTTCCCTGTCTTGGTGGGCATTGGTTGAAGGGACCATGGGTGGTACATCCGCACGAGTATACAATATTCTGGTATTTGATCAGGTAAGAGAACGTGCGGTGATATTAATCTTTGCTCCACTTACATATCTTGAGAGAGAATAACTCTAGAGAGTAAATTTCAATTGTGCTGTTTATTCGACTATGGTATGATCAGTTCCACAAGGCACTTGTGCTAAGAATCGTAAGCCTTCAGACGTTGTGTTTATGGAGCTTGGCGAGATCCAATCCCACAAAGCTGCGTCTCTATCCGTCTTGTAATTTGGTCGACGATATATATAGTAGTGACATTGCCGCACCCCAGGAATAAAAGAGCCAGTGACTGGCGAGGTACGCATTAAAAGCCCCGGGTACACGATATACGATATCCGTTTGTACCTCGCGCGTGCCTGCTTATATCGCAGGTTTGTAGTATTGATGCCAATAGAGCCATCAGGGGAGTTGAACAATATAAAGTAGTATCACTGGAGTATTTTCAAGCATGGGAGTTTTCTACAGGTGTAGTAATCGTCGCATCTATTCAGCACTACTCCATATTTAGTAGCTGTTTGGAATTGTAGTTGTTGCATCACTCTGGAGGATCTATCAACCCGTGGATAGTATGTAGAGTTTAGTAGTGATTGTTAAGCTCGGATCGTATGTAATTGAAAGAAGATACCAGTCTATGCTAGGCTAATATCCAGTAAATACATAGTAGATTACTACTACTAGTAGTAAGTGTAAGAGTATCTTGCTTCGTTCGACCATCCAGAGAATGGCAGACGATGGAGTGTAGAGATGGAGAAAGAAGAAAGAAGAGGAAGAAGCTGGGAGCAGAAAAGATGAATACATATACCCTTTAGTCCTGTATTCAGGAGATTAGGCCTGAATAGAAACCAGACATTGAATAGACATGAATAGAATCAATTAAATGAATGGAATAATGCAATGCACTTATCAATCATATAAATATCAATAAGCCTTACCATAAACAGGTGAATACAAATAATCGCCCTATACTAAGTTAATGCCTAAGGCACAAACTACATCCCCCTTCTGAATACCAGGCACCAAAACCATAATCAGGCACCACAACATCCCCCCACTCACCGCTTCCCAACTCCGCCCGGCAAAAAAAGGAAATTTCCAATACCGCCGATCAATCTACTCTTGTTGCGATCTCTTTCCCACACTTTTATTCTATACCAGTTTCTCATATATTTACTTTTATTCCCTCTAATTAAATACCTCTAATTCACAATGGGCGACAAGAAGCGCAAGCTCGCCGAGGAGGCCACCTCCCCCGAAGTGAAGAAGGCCAAGCGCGAAGACAAGAAGGAGAAGAAGGAGAAGAAGGAGCGCAAGACAAAGGAAGTTGTCGAGGAGGTTCCTGTTGTTGAGAAGGAGGAGAAGAAGGAGAAGAAGGAAAAGAAGGAGAAGAAGGACAAAAAGGACAAGAAGGACAAGAAGGAGAAGAAAGAGAAGAAAGAAAAGAAGGAAAAGAAGTCCGAGCCCGAGCCCGAAGCCATGGACGTCGACGAGACCCCCGCCGAGAAAGAGAACCAGGAGCCCGAGGCCGAGCCCGAGGTGACCAAGGAAGAGAAGAAGAAGGAAAAGAAGGAGAAGAAGGATAAGAAGGACAAGAAATCCAAGAAGGAGAAGAAGCAGCAGCAGGAGGGAGAAACAAATACCGAGGCTCAGCCTACCAGCGAACAGACCGAAGAGCCTGCTGAGCAGGAGGAACAGCAGAATAAGAAGAATGTGCGGTTTATCTGCTTTGTCGGTACGTATCCAACTCTTTCCCGATGCCCCTATAGACTCGACACGATACTAATATGAATTCGTGTAGGAAACCTCCCCTACTCCGCCGACAAAGAGTCCCTCACCAAGCACTTCGAGAAGATCGCCCCCGTTTCCGTCCGCGTAGCCACCCAGGTCGACAAGCCGACCAAGTGCCGCGGCTTCGGCTTCATCGAGTTCGACAACTACGACCGCATGAAGACCTGTCTCAAGCTGTACCATCACTCCATGTTCAACGATGGAAAGTACCCGCCGCGACGGATTAATGTAGAGTTGACGTGAGTTCTACATACCCACTATTATATTCAGCAGCAAACTGACATATATGCTATGTAGTGCCGGCGGTGGCGGTAACTCCAAGGACCGGAAAGACAAGATCGAGGCCAAGAACAAGAAGCTTTTCGAAGAGAGACAGCGCAACGCCAAGGAAATCCAGAAGGAGAAGAAGCGGTTAGAGCAGGTCGAGGAGACGGGTGTGGATGACTATGCTCATATTCATCCTAGTCGGAGGCCCCGGATGGCTTAGACGTAGCGGATGATTGTTGCTGCTGCTGTTGTTTGTTGTCTTTTTGAACTCATTGGATTAAAAAGTATCTTGTCTTTGCTTGTTTGCTTAAGAGATATCCTCTTCCGTTTCTCTTCCTGTTTCTGATGTGCATATTTTGGATGGTGATGAGAAGTCAGGCACGGAATATAACATAGATCTGGATGATTACCCTACAACCGAAGATTTCATATAGTAAGTAGCCAACCAACCGTGAAAGTAAGATCTGTAAAACCCCAGAAACCCGTAAGTCACGTTCATTGAGTGGTATTGTATGGCATGTTACATCTTTATACTGCATTAAAGGGAGGCGAGGGGGACAATGAGAGGTAAGGTTATCCTGAACCCGAAGAAAATAGAGAACAACATCAGGATCATGGCACCAAAAATGGACGAGGAACGGGGCACACAAGGCAAAAAGAGAAGAAAAAAAAAGGATCATCAAGATGGGGCCGGCACAGGCCCCGTAACCCAGACGCCGTATTAGTTGTTTATATTATTGGGAAGTCGAACATGTCCCTTTGGGACGATCTACAGAATCACGCATTTCTTGTTCTTCGGTTTGGCCGCAGGCCGGGGATTGAGCACAGCGCTATGAGAACGTTAGTCCCCCAATTCCAGTAGTATATGGGTTTGTTCGAACATACCGAATCGCCTCGTCGAATACACTCTTCAGGTTGCGCTGCGTCAGGGCCGAACATTCGAGGTACTTGTGTGCCCGGATTTCCTTGGCCACGGCCAGAGCTTGTTCGTAGGAGACGGGCTCCATCTTCCGCTGTCGGAGAGCATCTATGGTACCACGGTCGTCTCGAAGGTCGAGCTTGGTGCCGACCAAGATAATGGGGACGTTGGGGGCATGGTGTTCAATCTCCGGGAACCACTACATCCGTCAGGGTCAGTAAGCGGGTCTCCGGTCGGTAGGGATGGTGAAGGAAGCACCTTGGCTTTAACGTTGTCAAAGGACGGCGGGCTAACGATGGAGAAGCAGATCAGGAAGACGTCGGTTTGCGGGTAGGACAATGGGCGAAGACGGTCGTAATCTTCCTGTCCAGCAGTATCCCAGAGTCCCAAGCTAATCGGTCGGCCATCTACCATGACACTAGCGGTGTAGTTGTCAAATCTGGGGGAATCCGGTCAACACACGAGGTTCGCATCAGACGAGGAGTATCAGGGACCAAGGGGGTACGGACACGGTAGGGATATATTCGCCGGGGAAAGCGTTGGTCGTGTACGAAATCAGGAGACATGTCTATTGTTCGATTAGCAACAGCGATAACGAAATCGACCGATCTAGGAAGCGAGAGGGGGGAGGGAGGGGGAGAGAGAGGTCGAGCTGGTTGAAAGGGGAGCAACATACTTTTCCTACCGCACCATCACCCGTCACCACACACTGTGTGCACCAGCGCTCCGTTAGCCGCAATCTGACAGACGGACACGCAGGTGGATGATGCTGACCTTGAGGGATTGAGTTGCTGGACCAGTGGCCATGGTCACGTCGAATTGAGGCGAGGGATGGGGAAGTAGCCCTCGATAATATATAGGTACAGTAGTAGCGACACGGGCGAGAGGGACGAAGAGGGTATTGGATTTATCGCAGGGAGCTTAAAGCGACGGGGGGGGGGGGGGTGTTATTGGGCGAGTGTTTACTGAATAGTGGCTTGACGGGCGGAGAGAGAGAGGGACAACTCGAAAGCGGGTATCTGCGAAAGGGCAAGGCTAATGGTTGAACCGGTCAGGAGAATTCGCAACCCAGGCGGAGATAGACACGGAAGAATATCGACACGAATGATAACCTCGAACCGCGCTGATGGAGCAGGAGGGAGTCACGAAGAAAAAATAGTATAATAAGAAATGAATAAAGAAATAAAAAGGGCAGACTGCACGCAGCACTGAATCACACACAGACAGGGAGGAAAAGACGAATGGAAGGTGAGCTTGGGGGAGAGGGGTTAAAGGAGGAGGAAGAGGAAGAAGGTGAGAAAGTAGTTGGTTAGTTAGTGAGTTAGTGGAGTGGATAAGGGAAAGAGAAGAGGGAGGGAGAGAGAGAGAAGAAGAAGAAGACAGAGAGTAGCAGACTAGGAGGGGGGCAAGTTGAATGGAAATGGATCAATCAGTTCCAGTTCGGCTTTTGGTGGAGAATCTTGGTTGGGGATGGAGAACAAGAAGAAGAACAACCACAATAATGACTATGAGGATGGGTGGATGAAGAGATAGTTACTGGATAGCTCACCTTGCTGGAAAGATAGCCACTGGACAGGTATCACGGATTATCACCAATCATGGACTGAAGCAAAAGAAAGGGAAAAGAAATGGGGGGAGTCTTGGTCGGTCTCCTTAGTGTTGCTGCTGCTGCTCACTGACGCTCTTTAGTCCTGACTAGTGAGTAACTTAGTAGTAGTCGTGGTAGTAGTAGTAAGTAGTAGAGAAGGAGAGAGGAGCATGGCTGGGAGTATCCCCGACCTGCCACCAATCACTCCAGCTCAACCAATCCCTCGTTTCTATCCTACTAACTAATGAGATATACTAATTATAATCATCATCATCATAACCACCAACCCTTTATCTTGATTTCCCCCATCCCATCCCAGCCAGAGGGAAGATAGATCTCCGGAAAGGCAGAGAAAGAGAGAGAGAGGGTTGGGTGATCGACCGCTGGGAGCCAAGGGACGGCGCTTGCAGAGCTGCTGGTTCAGGGGGAAAGAAACGCATCCATTGGCGATGCTGCCATAGATACCAACCGCACAGTTCATGACTCTGGATCCAATCGTCTAGTACTGTTTAACTCCTAACCCACGGACCACATCCCATCCCCATCCCATATCTCATCCCATCCCGTTACCTTCTATCCCAACTAGTTAAGACGTCTGACCGCCACCACCACCACCACTAAACCAACCAACCAAGCACAGACAGTAAGTAAGTAGTAAGTACAGTAGTACTTTCTAATATTAGAAATAAAAAACACACCCCCCAGCCTACACCACTTAGAGATGCGTCCTACCTACAGTAGTCTACATGTTACTTGCTGTAACCGCAGATAGGATGGGCGCCCCGGTCACCCTTCCGATCGAATGGCAGTCCGTCCTGGAGGTCGCCTATTCTGGGCATCTGCAAGCCTTGGGTTTCATCACCCGATTTGTCGCGTGGCATGAAGGCATTATTTTCCCTGATCTTTTCCTGGAAGAGAATTAGTCTAGTAAGTATGGTACTTTGAAGCATGGTACTTTGGGATTTGGTCTCGTGACGAGAGAGAAGAAGATGATGGTGCTTATACTTGTGGTACTACCCTGGATCGGGTCGGGCCTATCCCGACAGTAGTACTGACTTAAAAGTATCTTTCTCTCACCACCACCACCATCATCATCGTCGTCGTTGCATGGTGGCAGATCTATCTACTGATCAAGTCAAAGTTGGTGATCGGATGAGAGTTGTCATTATCGCAGTAGCTCTACAATAATCCTTCTTTGTAGTTAACTCTGTCTCCATCGGCCTGTCAATGTATGAAAGAAAACCTGAAGAGAGGAAGATAGGCCACTAGGGTGGGGTTACTAGTCTAACTTATTGGGTGACACAATTACTACTCCGATCCGTGAACTCTCTAGCATCCTGTCTAGTCAATTTTAACGCTATCAATTCTCAATGGTATCTAGTGGGAACGTCATAAGCATGAACATATGTACAGAACAGCGTACAAGGTATCCACAGAAATATAAATGCCTTTCCTTTTCATCCTCTTGTCCATTTTATCACCCGGTTTTAGCTTTTTCTTTTTGTGTGTACACTGCTGTCAATCCGCACGAAACAGAAACTCCCACCGACGCCTGAGATGCAATGCGTGACTTGGCCTACATGACTGGGGGGGCAACAAACGTGTCCGGAATTCCATCAAAGACCCAGTTGAGCGAATCGAAGACCTCCGAAAACCCGGCTTCGCTGATAAAGGCCCCTTGGTCGAAGTTCGGTGGGTAGATCAATCCCGGGTCCGCCAGCGCCTCTTCCTGCTGCTGCCGAGTCATAGGACCGGCCGTCGCGGAAACACTAGGGTTCGCCATAGTAGCTATACCAAGTTAGTGGATACTATCCTCATCGGGACTATGATGTACATACCTTGCGGATCCTCAATGCTCTTCATAGGGCGGAATCGTTGGCGCCAACGCCAGACAGTATCATAGACATGGCTCATGCTCATCCGGCAGCGCACTTTCAGCTGCAGGGCATCCTCTCCTGCTGGGCCCTCGGGGCTACCAGCATTCCACATTTGCGCCAGAATGTCAGCCAGGCGCACTGGACGGTCGTGGTCCATGACACTAATTCTCCTGATAGCCGAGATGGCTCCATTGAACAACAGTTTCCCATGTTCAAAGTCAATGTGGCGTCGAAATTCACTCTTCAGCAGCTTCATAAGGGCAAATGCGGCGGAAACAATCATCTGCAGAATGTAGTTGGTGGCATGCCCGATAAGCTCTCCAGGTAAGGTTTCCAGGTCGAGCACACGACCGAGGAACGATGTGGTAGCGATGAATAGCTTCGTCAGATCATCACTTCGTGCACTAGAGCCTAGGAATACAAAATATCGTAGATGCAGCTCAGCTGCTCGTAGATGGATCATATTAATGTCTGCAGGGCAAATTAGTATCTGCCAAACCATATCAAAGCATGCGGATAACTAACTGGAAATATCGCGGCCAAATTCAACCTCCATGTCCCGAAGCTCATTCTCCAAGAGCTGTACAATCAGCAGTTTCTCTGAGCTAATGAACTCCACCGGGTCCGGCTTGCTGCTGTATAGTGCTTTAGTCACACGGTCGCAGAACTTCTCGATACGCAGTCGAGTCTTGAGGTCTTCGGAAGGGTGATAGTCTGCATCTCGAAGCGATGCGGGCTCGAGTGCCCAGTCGTAGATGGTTGATGGAGGTTGTCCGTAGCCGGTGGCGACGCTGTTACAGTTAGCATGTGCCAGCGATAGAGATCAGCAGACTTACTTCTGAGCCACAATGTTACAAATGACCCACGTCTGCAGACGATCCTTGACGGCCTCGCCTTGAACCTCCATCCGGAAAGTGGTGAACTCCTCCGCTTGGACTGGACGGTGCAACCCAAGCTGCATGGAAATCTGCATCATTAGCCCGCTCAGCATAAAGGTAGCATCAGTCCTCTGGCTGGTAGTGGGCAATGGCCAGGTGCAGAGAAGGCAAAGAGCCTTGACCACACGGTAGTCTTGGGGAACTCCGGTAATGGTAGACCAAAGCAGTCTGCTGAAAGGCCCCGAGAGCGCGCTGAGGAGACCGGGTTCCGAGGGCGCTCGTCGGCTAGCGACACAGATGATAGACCAAGCCTGCAAAGGACAGCGGCGCAGATACTCATCCGGAGGCTTCTGCGGATTCAACAGGGGAAGAAACGGGTGATAGTACTTGAAGAACCTGGATGCCTGTAAGCTACAGTAGCATGGAAAGGTGGGGCAGGTATATTACTGTTCAAACAGACGGGCAACCCTTGTCCTGGACAGCGAGACATCTTCCAGCCTCCATGGGTTATCATCTTGGGAAAGAATAGACCCATCTCTGTGCATGGTCAAAGGGGTAGCCATAGGCTGAGGCTCCAACGGCGCCGACAGCGGCCGCGCTCTGCTCGCAACTGCCGCATCAGGACAGAATACATCCTCGGAACACTGGGAGAGCTCGTCGCTGCCATTGGCTTCTACAGACTGCGACTGATCACCAGTAGCAAGCCGCCGCCGGAGCTCTGCGATCTCCCGTTCCATTTCAGCATTACGCCTGCATATATGACTGGTCAGGCACAACGAGGTCCAATAGGGAGAGGGAACAAAAGGTTGAGAGGCTACCTTCGTTTCGAGATGCGTTTAAAAGTGGGCTCGACTTTGCATTCTATTTGAAGCCGGCGGCAGCGCGAACAAGCGTCCGCGGGAGTCTGCACAATGTCGCATCGAAGCTATGAAATCGACAAGGTCCATGTTCAGCCAGTCGTATAGATGAGATAAGATGGGGCGAGGTGGAGGAGGAGGGAAGCTAAGCATCGATAGTGATATGCATAGATCCTCTCATCCGAGACACATGGTAGAAAGTATAGCGAAGGCCGGGAACAGAATTAGCTTACCTTTTGCTGTTTACACTCATTACAGGCCTTTCTACAGCCACCCCTCCGCTTGCCCGTGATGGCGGGGATCTTCTCCATGCCGCAAGAGTCTAAATTTTTGGACGCGAAGTCGAAGCCTGTCACCGGCCGGGGCAGCCTCGGGGTGCTCCGAAGGTCGCTAGAGGAGGCCGGGGGTGTTATCAGATTGGCATGCGTCGCCAACCCAGTCGGTGCGAGGACACCCCGGAACTCCAGATCCATCAGTATAAATCAAGAAACAACCGACGGTCTTGGAACCGCGGGACCCGTTAACACATGCAAAATGATGAGCGCAGCAGATAGGAACCAGCGTGCAGGTGCCGGAAATCGGCAGAAAACTTTGGGTGGGTTTTGGTGGGCGACGGAGGAAATCTCTCGCGAATCTCGGCGGTTGCAGCTGAGTCAGCTGGGGCTGCCTGGATTTGAAGTCAACCAACTAACTATATAAAGATGGGAAGACGGAACGAGTTAGCATTCTTTCGATCCAGCAATCAGTTTTAGAACTGAGGAAAGCTTATCCAAGTACCCATGGTAAGTACATTCCATACTCCACTCTTGATACACAAAAAATAGGTTTAGATACCTGGAAGAGATATGGTCTGGAACGAAGCACCGTAGGACAGATCATTGGTATCTGACATTCCAGACAAATGACGTAGGTGTGTATCGATACTGCACATGTTAAATAATCGTCTGATATGCAGTGAGTCCAATAATTAGATAACAATCTCTGCAATAAAGATGGAAACCAAATGATGCAAGTGATATCACTACTATCCATCAAGTAAGTAGATCGATGCCCCAAAGTAGACTACGGTAAGGAACACAAACGCATCATCAGGAACCAGTCACTGACTTTGGAGTGCCTCAGCCACACACACCACCTCAGCCTCCCCCACGGCAGCCTTACCCGGAATAGCAACTCTCCAGCTGTCGGGAGTTCGTAGGCTTCCGCAATAACCCCCGAGCTTCTTACTATCCACCACTATCAAACTATATACCCACTCCCACTCCCACTCCTTCCCCCTCAACCTACCCGTTCAGTACATCTGTGCTTCTTCTATCTTTTCGCTCATTAGTCGCCTTGACGCCTTTCCCGCACAACCCCCCATGGCAGACTCCGCTTTACACGATAGTCCAGCGCATGACCCCGATGCGCCACCGTCCAGTGCCGGGTCTACCGGCCACCCCGGAGCTCTAGAGCCCCGTCCCGGTCCAGCCCCTATGTCGGAAGAATTGAAGGGTCGTCTGGACAAGGTCGTCTATTCTGATGTGCGTGATGTCCATGGCATGCTTACGAGATAGACCGTGACGTACTGATACGAAAGATCCCCTCATATATAGATCGGTGTCACCACTCTCCTGACCCGACTGAAGCAAAGTGTCTCCTCGGCCAAGGTTCGTTTCAGGTTCCACCCCCACTGCTGTCAGGGTAACAAAGAAAGCACACGGACGCTAACCGACGACGTCAATGGCTATAGGATTTCTCTACTTTCCTCAAGAAACGATCATCTCTGGAGGAAGAGCATGCGCAAGGCTTGCGCAAGCTCTCTCGTTCCCTTCACGACTCCGCTT
This sequence comes from Aspergillus welwitschiae, assembly GCF_003344945.1. Classification (NCBI taxonomy): domain Eukaryota; kingdom Fungi; phylum Ascomycota; class Eurotiomycetes; order Eurotiales; family Aspergillaceae; genus Aspergillus; species Aspergillus welwitschiae. Next base: position 331,649 of record NW_020798718.1, read on the forward strand.
ATCGCAACGAGAACCGCCAAGGTACTTACAGTCAGAATTACAATGAACTCAATCGTTTCCACGACCGCATGGCGGACCACGGACTTCAGTTTTCCGTGTCTCTGCAGCAGATGGCTGATGATCTTAATGAACTCGCGTCCAATATTGAGCGGGGCCGTAAGCAATGGAAGCAGACCGGACTGAGTGCGGAGAAAAGGGTCCTGGAAGCGGAGACTTCTGCGGAGAAGGCAAAAGCAAAATACGAATCGCTTGCTGAACAATACGACCGGGTCAAGACTGGCGATAAGCAGGGTGGGAAGTTTGGCTTGAAGGGTCACAAGTCGGCTGCGCAGCATGAAGAAGAGCTGCTGCGCAAGGTTCAGAACGCTGACTCTGACTATGCTTCCAAGGTCCAGGCTGCACAGTCGGCGCGACAGGAGCTGGTGTCAACCCTTCGACCTCAGGCTGTACAAAATATCCAGAAACTGATCGCGGAATGCGATTCTGGTCTTACACTGCAGTTGCAGAAATTCGGTGCGCTCGAAGCCCACACTTTGTTGTAAGATATTATGCTAACGGTATCATAGCAACTTTCAACGAGAAGCTGCTACTTGGACAAGGCTTGGCCATCAGCCCGTTGAAGGATGGTTCGGCAAATCCGGCTCTTGCTCCAAAGAGCTTGTATGAAGTCGTGTCTCAAATCGATAATGAGAAGGACTTCAACGAATACGTTCTCAGCCATGAGCGGAACCCTGCTGCTGTGACTTCAGACCAGATTCAGTACAAACGTCATCCGGTGAGTCCTGCATGTACCGATGCCCGGGATGTTCTTAGCTAAGTCCTGAATTCCAGACGCTTGGGGGATCTTCTGGGCCCGTTGTGCCTGCTTCGCAACCGAGCACGCAGAATAAGCGCCAGTCAATGTTCTTGCCCCAATCATTCTCGCAATCAAACCTCCTTTCTTCTACTCCAGCATCGTCACAACCCTCCGCACCAGCACCAGTGTCCGCTCCCGCTCCGGCCCCCGCTCCTGCGCCGGCACTTGCATCTCCCCCGGCCACTGAGTCATTGCCATATCCACAAAACCCCGATTCTTACTCGTCTCCGCCTTTCCAGCCTCCCTACCCAACGTCGAGTTCTGAGCAACATCATCTAAATCAAGCTCCTGCGCTACCGGCAAAGACGCCGCTAGGTCCAGCCGGGAATGGCTTCCAGCCTAGCCCTAATCTTCCTCCTTTGAAGCCGGTGTTTGGCGTATCTTTGGATGACCTATATACCCGTGATGGGACAGCCGTGCCCATGATTGTATACCAGTGCTTCCAGGCTATTGAGCTTTTTGGATTGGACATGGAGGGTATTTATCGACTCTCTGGTAGCGCAACTCATATCAGCCACATGAAGGCGCTGTTTGATAATGGTGCGTTTTGATCACCCTACTTATTACTTTTATATTGAGCCCTAGCTAATGAGTGGTAGATTCTTCGCAAGTCGATTTTACCAACCCAGAGAACTTTTATCATGATGTTAACAGTGTAGCTGGACTCTTGAAGCAATTCTTCAGAGACCTGCCGGACCCGCTGTTCACATCACATTTCTACACTGACTTCATTAACGCCGCCCGTAAGCAACTCAAATCAAAGTTGTTTGACCACGAACTAACCACTTTTATGCAGGCATCGACGATGACATCCAGCGCCGTGACTCACTTCACGCGTTGGTCAACAACCTTCCAGATGCTCATTACGCTACACTGAGGGCCTTGGTATTGGTATGTCCACTAATTCAGCCCTACCCTTTTCGAAGACCTCTCAACTAACACATCGAAGCACCTCAACAAAATCCAAGAGCATTACACACAAAATCGGATGAATGCAGGAAACATTGCCATTTGTTTCGGGTAAGTCATGACACTCTCGACCTCTCTATCTCTTGCCGACTAACAATTTCTAGACCCACCCTTATGGGTGCCAACTCCGGCGGTAACATCGCAGATGCCGGCTGGCAGGTCCGAGTCATCGAGACTATCCTTGTCAACACGTTCCAAATCTTCGACGACGACTAGATCTATCGTCCTTGACCAACGACACGCAAGTTACTGGATAAAGTCCAACGTTGCCATCCTTCTTGCCTACCTTAATATTACGCGAATACCACGTTTCCCATTTTTGCTACGATCTAACCCGCTCCATTCTTGTTCTTCTATTTATTGTCCTTGTCAATCCCTGCTATTACTACAAGTGTACATAGTATTCCCCTTGGGATGGGTGGGCTGCTGTGATTACTGGTTTTCCCAAGACTTCGATACCAGGATACGAAACAGTACCTAATTAAGTTTTCTAAACTTACTAGAACCGGTACTGCAAGTCTTTAGAGGTAATTTGAAGTGTAGATAATTACAAGACTCAAATTGGTGAGATAATAGCCAATCAGATATAGTACAGAATCGCAGCGAAATGATATGCTATGAGCCCCAATATTGCCCGTCTGTCGTCAAAGACGAGAAATGAATGATAAACACAAAGCATAGGAATCAATCGACTGCATGGTATCGGGTAGTTCTCAATAACACATGATAAGAATCGAATTGGATGCGAAGCAGTGATTCCGCAGCCAACGGCAGATGCAAGAGGATGGGGGAGGGGGGAGAGATGATGTGTAGTAGTAGTAGCAGATAACAAGCTAACAGATGAACACTTTTTTGTGCTTCGTCACTGCGTATCATACAATGCAATGCGGGCCTTGGAAACCACGGCCCCCTTGTTTGCTGGTCCAAGGAGCGGCCCCGAAGTGGAAGAGGCTTGGGTAGCACTCAGGTCTTGTTACAATTGTTGGGTTGAGTTCACGATAACGGAGATCGGATGTGACTTGAATGACTGGCTTATTTCTTTCCAGTCATCGTCTCCCTCATAGCCTCCATACGGTCCGCCAGGCTCATGCCGCGGGCGAAGAAGGGACTCTCCAGGTCCTCCACAGTCGTGGGGGTAGCGTGACCCCAGACGCGCCATTGGTCTTCCTCGCCGGCCCAGCGGAATTGCTGAATGACAAGGTATTCGGTGCAGTCCTGCTGCTTAGTGTTGTTGGCCACGGCCGTGCTATCGGCTGGGGCACCGTTGGGAGACGCCTTCGTCGTGCCCTTCGACTGGCGGCTGGTGATGCGCAGGACGACCTGGCGAACTCCGGAGTTGGGGATTTCGGGAATCTGAGTCGCACGATCCGACATAACGCGAACACCGGTGAAGTAGGTGCCCGGAGAGCGAATGTAACTGTCCAGGTTCCAAGTGACACGCTCACCCTTGGGACGAGCAGCGATGCGGGTGCTCAGCTGGTTGGCAAGGCCGGTGCAACACACCTTGCGTAGGGTAGCAATATCGCCGCTGTCTCGCGAGAAGCGTTAACGACTTGTATGGGGAGGCAAAGGTAGTGGAACCAATGGACTGGACACTTACGCGGCAAATGCAGTGTACATCTTCTTGTGGTATTCGGCAGCAATCTGTCGGCGCTCTTTCAGTCTAAGTGCAAGTCCCTTGTTGAGCCATTTGCAGTAGGCGAGGACTCTGTCGTCTTGTTAGCAGCCCGAACGTCGGCAGCCATTGAACGGCGGTCCAAGAGAGATGGGAACCCACCCAATGAAGTTCTGGAAAGCCGACTTGATCCACAGCCATTCCATATGTAAACGCTCCGAGGGTTGCTGGAAGATGGAGGGCATATCTCTCCAAAGCGGCCGGATGAAGGTTCCCGGCAGAAGTCCGATGTCCTGGGGGAGATCCGTCCTAGGCATACCCCTACCCCGGGTCCGCATACTAGGTTGAGCGGGAGCTGGCATGGAGATGTTCTGAGGCATGCCGCGGAGGCCAGCACTGCGCTGAGAGGATTGAGAAAGGTATCGGCGTTGGCATGGTGTAGCAATGGCCGGTCCGGAGTAGAAGGCAGAGAAGGGAGCGTTGCTGGATCGAATGGCCGAGAAGGGGCCCTTGGACAGCGAGGACGCCATGACGAGAGTAGCGGCCAGAGGGAAAACCTCGACAGACGGAACAGAGCAAGACGCAGAGGCCGGGGAAGAGCTGGACGCAAGAGATGAAGCGCGTAAAACGAAGCCAAAGAAATTCCGCCGAGCGGCCCCGGGTCACGTGGCGGGTGGTTCTCCGCGAGACTCGCTTTTTGGCTGATTTGGCTTCCCTTTCTTTTGATGAAGTTTCTCTCCATGCACTTTCCCGCCTGTCGTGCGCCTCCCCAGCTTCATTCCTCGGCCTTCTCTCTCGAACGACAGGAAGAGCGTGTGCTCATTGATTCGGACTTGGCCTCCGTTGCGTTTCCCCATCATCACCGACCGCCGCGGACACAAGCACCGCCTACCTGATTGTTTCGTGGAGTTTCGCCGTACACCAACAGAGAGAATCTATACCGCTTAGGGGTCCGATCAGAGACAATTTAGCTCTGGACCTACCACCAACGACTCTCATTCTTCGGATCTGTCTGCCGCTTGTTCGGGTAATATCTGCGTGACGGCCGCATATGCCGGGATTTAAGGCTGGCTCCTCCTTATCGTGATGCTGCTTCTCCATCCTTCTCGTCTCATGCCCGGTCGTCTTCTCCTGAACCTGACTTGATTGCTTCGCTGTCGGATTCCATTCCCACGACCCCCAACTCACCATTTTATACTACTCTGGCTTCCATACTCTCAAAAGTGGATTCCAACGATAAAGCCGTGGCCCCCTCCTCCGCCCCTTCGACTGTCGTCCCGCCCTCCCCGGCCTCCTCCGCGTCCCCCACTCCTAGTATCAACGATGCTGGTCATTCGGCCCCTTCTGCCCTTCATCCCCGGGTGGCCGTCATTCTAGGAGTTGATCGGAAATGGTATTTGCCTTTACTGATCTGTCGCGCACTGAGCACTGTGCCTGCCGCGTGGTGGGGGCTCCGATGTGCCTTCACCTTCCTGGCCGAACTGCTGCATATTCGACCAGGCGTGGGACATGAGGGGTGGGCGGCGGCGATTGTCGGGAGTGTTAGTCAAGACTGGGATGTTGAAAGACGATTCCGGGTAACAGAGGTGGCCTTGGCTATTATGTGGGTATGTGAATGCCCTATCTCCTTTTCTTTGCACATGCTCGTCTGCGAACAGGTCTAACTATGATTATAGTGCAGTGCATCCGCGTATCTTTCTTACTTTTTTGCTGATTGTATGATGTCTCGATGGTACGCTTTCGCTGATCCTCTAAAATGACGAGATTATCACTAACATGCCCAGGCTTTTGAACTATACCCCACCAGCTGTTGTTATTCGTCTCCTTACTACAAACGGTTTGATTGCTTATATCACTTCTTGGGTCCTTTACCTCTCTGGAGCTTCGTCCGACCCCCGTCTTCTTTTACCAGCCTGGATATCCATTACCACTGTAAGCTTCCCGGATTCCCCTCAATGCATAATTACCCTCGATGATCGGAAAATCTGAAACTAACTTGCCCCCTTTCTTCCACATTAGACCCTTACCTTCCTTTACCATGCCACCCAGAACCATGCTACAATCAAGCGTGAAACTGCAGCTGCGCTTCTCGTCGTGGCCGTGGCCAGTTTCGTCAGCATGTCATCGCTTCTCCTCCAATTGCATCTGACCCGTGAAAATGAGCCCGAAGTGCCCGTGTTTGTCATTACTCGCAAGCTCTGGGATTGGGCTGTGGCTATCTTCCTTCGTATGCGAGTGTCAGACGAGCGAGCTGCAGTCGGCGAATTGTAAGCTAGGACGGACTCGACTTGATGTTCACGGCTCTGTTTCCATAGACTAGCTAGTAGCTATCATTCCAACTGTGTAACCTTTTGCCCATAAGAGACGCGCTACGTAAATTATATCAGGTTTTCTTTGTAGGATGCTTGAAATCCACGATAGCTACGGAATTTAGAGTAAGAGGAAAGATTGAACCGAAAAGTATTTCACCATAACCATTCCACCGGGAATGAAAGTTTCATTCTTGAGCATGGACACGGTAATGACAGTGAAGGCGGTAATGCAACACACCAACGATTAGAACATTTAGAGATAACGAGTGATCGAGACCAATCCTCCCCATCCTTTATTCAACCCTTGCAATAAAGCAGGCCGAAACTGTCCTTTCACGTACTGGTGGCCACACGAAGCCAAGCAAAGACACGACACAGAAGAAGTAGAAAACAGAAGAAGTAAATCATCTATGAAGATATTGGGTATCTACCAACGCCTCGTTCCTTCATTATCCCATTCCAGATGTAGCAGTCGAGTCGGGGAAGCCAGACCCACTGGGCCTCTTTCCATCGCCTAGTCGCGAATGGAAAGATGACCAACTTGATAGTGCATCAATTCGACAAAAGGCCCAAGTCCAGTATTCCGGGTAGAAAGCGGTAATAGCAGCAGACAATATATTAGACCGAACAACCCCTCGTGGCAGTGGCGGGAACCGCAATGCCACATCAGGAGGGCAGGTGGGCACATACTGTCCCCTACCGCACCGCTCTGAGGGAAACGTAGACTGGGAAGAAGGGACCGGAACGGGGGCGTGGCGTCTGGCTTAGAAACCGTGGACCTTGATGGTCTTGGCGTCCAGCTCGAGACCCTCCTTCTTGTCGGTCAAGAACTCCTGAACATCTTTACGCTGGTCTCCCTGCAGCTGAATCACCTCGCCCATCTCAGTGTCGTTGACAATGGTGCCATTGCAGGCTGACAAGGGAAGTTAGTGACATGGCGAAGCACGTAGGTAGTAGGCGACAACATACCGAACTTCTTCTTAATGACCTTCAAGATCTTCTTCTGATCGAACTTCTTAGGAAGACCCTGGACGGTAGTCAAGGTCTTACGACCATTGCGCTCTGTAGACAGATACATGTTAGTCATAGGTGCATGACAAGACAGCGTGGCGCCACCAGCGACGATGACAGGGGTCAAGGCACCACGTGGAGGGGACGACAATAGAACGTACGTTGAATCCGTATATGGATGTAATTTTGAGACTGTTTAGTCTCGCCGGTGTCTTCGTCAGCTTCGGCGAAGGGGTCTGTGGAAGAGCACGTGTCAGCCTCAGGCTCTCATGACCAAGTATTACCCCGCCAACTTGTGACGCAGTTGGATCAAAAGGGACAACCCTGGCTACACAGCCAAGCCTTAGCAAGAAGAGCCAACTTCGCAATGATCTTTTGGAAGACCATCGCTAGGAAGACCAACATCTGCTGCAGGCAGTACTGCGGGCCTGGTGACGATGTCCACAGAAGGGGGGAGGGGAGGTGGCGAAGCGACTCACCGAAGGTCTTGAGGTTTTCGATGGACATAAACTCGGCCTTTCGTCGTAAACGGCCCTTAAAAGCGGTGTATAGGAAGTGAGCGAGGGGAGAGAATTAGATCTCTGTGGAAATCGGAGTGATCGTAGAGTCTTGGGAGACTTGGAGCTGGAGGTTCAAAAGTGGATGAGGTGGTGATCGGGAAGGAAGCAGGAAGAAGAACAGAAGAGCCTTTTGAGGGGCGCGGCGTTGCCTTAGCGCCCTTGTGGGGGAAGGCGGTGTATCTGTGACTAAGCCCTCTTTCCCCCCCTTCCAGCGCGCTGATCTGGTACGTTCCATCCATGACTGGACCGTCTTTTAGGCTCAAGGTTCATTCTGATTGCTACCCTTTGCCTCTGGTGGGCTGAGGAGGCGCCGGGCTTCTAGACAAAATGCTATAATTGGGTTTCCAAACCGGGGTGCTGATTGGATATCGGTGGCAAGCCAAGGGCTCTCCCCTCTCTCCGTTTTTCCCGGGCTCCTCTCATACATACGTCGTTTCTACGCATTTGGGTGCTGCACATCGCTTTTGACTGTATGATTTACATTAGAAAATCCGTCATGTCGAGTTCATCCTCACACATATTCACATGGGAGTGTTGAACAGTGTTTTGGATGACATCCAAAGCTCGCCACAACAACCCGGGCAATCAAACTAAATGATAGATAAAAATGATATTATGACAATTGAAGTATTATATTGTTCATACAGCATCACAGTCTCGCCCTGTACAAAAAAGTAGAAGACAGATGACCAAAGGGCTTTGAACTAACAGATCGTGTCTCTCCTCATTTGACCACCGTCAAACCCAACTTCCCAACCCTATTCTCTTTTTATGCGAACTGAAAGACTTGGTGGTATTATATTGTATCGAAACTCGTCGGCAATGGTATCACAGAATCGGTTGTCGCTTAAGGGGAAGGAGTAGTGGATGCAGTAGCGCCCGGGGCAGCGCGCGCATTCTGGGGAGGCAGGAAGATGGGGAAGTAGGTCTATAGAATGCAAATTAGAGAGGATGGTATCGTTCGTCAGGATTGTCCGGGAACATACAACCACCAAAGCCATCACTATGAGCACAACCAGCAGTTAGTTCATGAATCCCTTGTAACAGGAGCAGAATGTATACACGTACAGGACATCAAGACGGACATGTAGGCCGGAGTCGAAGCTGTTCTCTTCTGGTCTGGAGTCTCACCAAGCCAGGACTGAAGCGAGAAAACGAAGGAGACCCTGAATTGACCAACATTAGCCAGCTGCTCGAACGTTGAGACATTGGCGACTTACCATCCGATCATTCTGCGCGCGCGAGCTTGGTTAGAATATATCCACACAGCCGATTGAAGTGTTAGATCTTGCGCTCACCTATTCCTGGTGAACATCTGCCGCAAGTGTTAGCGCGTCTGAAGCATGAATAGGCACAAGATCTTCAGATTGGGGCTCGCGACTTACCGCAGCCATAGGCATGGTGCTGGACATGGCGCCTGAACCGGGCAATCAGCATATTATCCTTGCTATCCCATCCATAATGAGATTGTATAATTCAATCATCACATACTAGACATGTCGGGCTCATCTTTGTTCTTGGGAGGGTCGATGTAGGGGATGGCTAGTTATCGGCGGCGACGTCAGTAATGATACGCTCAAATTCCAGAACAAGATATTTCCGACAGTAGAAGCAGAAAACTTACCGAGGTCCAACCTCCGCATGTCCTTCTTGGATGCCATCTTGTCGCTTGATACTCCGAGGCTACTGCACAGGCCGTGAAAGAGGTACCTTCGTTCAGGTTGAGAGGCAGGCGAACAGGCCAACCAGGCGATGCGTGACGCCAAGACCAAAGCGGAAAGGCTGCCCGGATCCGAGGTTTATCTCCCCCGGATGATAAGTTGTCCATTATATTATCCCATTATGAGTGCACAAAGCCATTGGCGAACGAAAGACGATCGCAATCATAGCTAGCCTCTAGCTATCTATAAACCGATGCTACGTATTATGTTGACTACTGGACTAGCGGATGATTGTCGAGTAAACCACACTCAAAAAGCGTGACTGTTTAGCTCCGACGCCGGGCACCTTAGATTAGCGTAGTTAGTCCCTTCGGAGGACAGGCTGTGTGTGTGTCAACAAGTGATGAGGGACCAGACAGAGATCCCTTCGGAGATCACCCATCTTCGGGTTGAGCCGTATCAGACACTCAGGTCAGCCTGCTCTGTACTTCTGATCAACTAAGTTTAAGCGATAGGGGCGATCAGCAGTGATACGGTCGGCGATTGGAATCAAGATCAGCTCAGGTGTCGCAAACACCACCGGGCGGGCGACGCAAGATACACACGCATGCACTGTGCTTTCTGGAAAATACACCAATTGATAAGGAGATGGACGGACTCCCGACCTCTCTATCCCAAGAACAAGGCGTATAATTGATTATCTCCATTTGATTGTTCCATTTGCATAAGGGGCGTTGGGCTGGGCTTCCGACGGAGGACCCATTCCGTGGCTTTTCAGAACCGAGCAGCCCCTTTCGCAAACCCCGATTTTGATCCGGACCATGCTTGTGTACCTATCCGCTCCATCTCACCGTGGCCATTTGCGAGCTGGAACAGCCAGGGTTGCACTGCATCCTGCGGCTAGAATGGTGTTACTGAAAGGCTGCTCCGTGGCCAGTATCTGGTACCAGCCGTAGTGCGCCAGTCTGTGCGCTCGGAGTTTCCGGGATGATCCAGTGCGTTCAGCACATGGATCCTTGTTCCCCGTATTTAAAACAGGAGATCTTTGCTGAGCAGACGCCCAGCAGCACAGGGCAGACGGAGGTGCTCTAGCGCGTAAAAGGGCTGGGGGAAATGTGGCGACCTGAAAGCAATCAAAACACCATATTTATCTATCTACAGGCTGATAGGTCATCGAAGATCTACAGCGATGTGCCATTTAAGATGCGGAGAAGCGTGAAATCAGACGGCATAGTCATACGGTACTCACAGTCTCCCACGCAGTGTCATGCCACTGTGGAGAGGGTGCATCCCGTAGCCGGACGTTTGAGGATGGCAGATGGCAGATGGCAGCGATGGGGATGATGAAGAAGAATAATATCATGACACATGTCTAACATCCTTCGGCAATGGATCTTCCCGACGGGGCTCGGGGCGCTTAGGCAGGAGAAGACTGGAGGAATCCGAGAGAATGGGATCCCCTTGATCCAACGGCCCACAGGGTGATGGAGAGTGGGTTCAAGGCGAAAAAAGAGAAAAATGTCTTGGAGAAGGAAGACGCGGAAAGTGTGCTTTAGGCAAAGTTCTAATAGTCTCCATCTAGGATCGGTTTCAGTCGGGATACTGAATCGGATAGTCGAAAAGTGTTCACCGTATGTTTGAATGTGACAGCCAGGGAAAATTCATATCCCTCCCCCTCCTTCTCCAGGGAGATCGCACACGTATCACCTTGTGTGTGCTACAGGTAAAGTCAATGGAACATGACAAGATTCTATTACCCTTGCAAACGTCGTACAGATTGCGCATCGTAGATTAATCCCCGGGAGGGTCACTACTGTAAGGCGACGCAAACAAGTTGGGATTCAATCCCAAAGTACTGTCTGTCGAGCAGGGATCGCCCTTAAAACGGGCCGATCTGCGGAGTTTAAGATGGCTGTGGTTGGGTTAGGCACGGAGAGTCGCCTCGCCATGGTCCCTATCTCTTGATCCAAGTGGCTCTTGGGAATTTTTCATTTTCCATCCGATCCTAGCCTGCTAGCCACTGGCGGAAGAATGGGGCGATATGCCGCGATATCATCAGGTAATTGCGTCGAGTTGCAGGTGTAGAATCGTCCGAATGAAGGGAACCCCATCATCTGATGCCAAGATGATCGATTCAGGATTGGTTGATAGATTTACCGAATAGCGTGATCACTTGTCGTGGACTAGGCCATCCGACAGACCAAACAAAGTTCTGGTTAGTTAGTCAGTTCTTCATGGATTGAGTCAGTCGGGGTCAGTTGCTGAATGCGGAGAGGGAAGCCTTGGGGGTGAGAGTAGATCAGGCAAGATTGCACAGAGAAGAAGAAAAGAAACATGTACAGTAAGTCAGTAAATCAGTAAGTAATTAGTTAGTTTGGTTTCAGTCTAGATATTCAGCAGCAGGAACACCGTGGATACTCCGGGCCTTTTTCTTATTTTTTTACTAGAAGTGCTCCATAGTCTAGCAGATTATGTACAATGTAGGTACTCCGTGGGTATTATTAGCCCCAACCATCAGGGATACTACTATCAGCCCTCGGATCAGCCTATGGATAAGCTGGCTCCGATCACCCACCAAGAGGATCCATCAAATGTAAATACGGATCCCCTCCCCCCCAAAGCCGGTAATACGGCGGTATTGCACCACGCGGATTGGCAGCCGTCAGCCGGATAATTTACCGTCTCAACCCGGTAATCCCTGCCCCCTCTCGGGCTACTGCGACTTCCTTCTTGGGTAGGTCGGTCATACAGGTGCCAGTTGGTCCTCCTTACGTTATCTCCAGATTCGCTTTCTTCGGCCACCGTCTTCGGCTTTTTCCTGGTCTCTATCTCCTTCTCTTCTACTTTTATTTCTTCTTTCTTCCTTCTCGGTCTTCTATCTGCATTCCTTCCTGTACTATCTCCCTTCCGCTGGGTTTCTTCTCTTCCCATCTCTTCCGCCATCGGATCCATTGACCTTTCCCGCCTTGCCCCCCCGAAACTCAGTTCCGCGACGGTTACCGGGGTTTAACCTCCGTCTCCTCCACCCCCCATAGCCGCTCCACCCTGCTCGTCGATTCGTTTAACCCGCACCAGATTCAATTTGAAAGGATCGAATGTGCAGCATACCGGTCCTGGTCCTATCAGGCATATCACCAGTCCATTCCACAAGCGTCCGGTGACCATCCCTGAGGAGAGTTGTATAGCCGTCGTGACGGCGCGGTGTCAATGATTAGATCCCGACGCTTGGATACACCATGAAGCTGACATGATACCTCATTCTTCCGCCGGCGTCCAGCCATGGGGCCGTTCCCTGCGCGCCCTCAATAACGGCTCAGGACGCGTTGATGCTTCCCAAGCTCTGGTTCAGTCCGACCCGCAGCTGGAGAAGCTGTCAATGTCCATGCCGCAACCGCTACCCCGACAGCCGGCAGTGATCGACCTTACCGCGAATGCCAGCGACTCTCAGGACCGGGAGCCCCCTGCGAAAAGACTCAAGTTGGATGCGCCTCCGGGATCATGTCCACCTGAGGGAAGTCCAGCTCCGGGAAGTGGAGGAGAAGCGAGAAGCACCCCAGGGACCGCAAGCTCGAAACCAAATCCGCTTGCCTGGCGCGGTCGACCAGTGTGGTCGTTCCAGGCCCTGATCTCGGAGACGACTGGAGCTGTGGAAGCGAAGGAAGATGATACCACTTCTCAAGGGAAGAACCCTGCATCGCCGCCACCTTTACCTCTCGTCCCTTGGAAGCACACTCCGCAGGAAGCCTCCGGAAGCAACAGCGCGAAAGCAAATGTCGCATCTACAAAGGAAGTGCAAACAACTCCCTATCGTATTGTCGTACCCCCTGTTGCGCCAAAGCTGAAAGGGGAGAGTAAGTCGACCCGCACGATAACTCGTATGGAAGAATTCGGCTAATTGCATAATCGCGGTTTAGGAGTCGCGGACTTTTCCCCTTGGACGGGCAACCACCCGGAAGATACACTTAATGACCATACTGCCAAACAAGGCCATTACGACCGTACGCAGGTCTCGCAGAACGAGTCTAATACAGCCCGCCCATCTCTGTACGCGCAGCTGAAGCATCGATCCGGCCTTCAGATGCTCTCCTCTGTTTTCGCCGCTGCTCTTGAGAAACGTCAATCCCATAGTACGATCGCCACTCCGTCGAGCTTCAAACCTCCCCCGCGCGTCACTTTGACAGATAACAAACGCGAGGCTTGGCTTCGGGATCTCGCCAATCCATCCGTCCCGTTGCGCAGACTAAGTCGGACAATACCCCATGGTATTCGAGGCAAGGTGCTGCTCGATCAATGTCTGGGCAAAGGCATCCCGGTTCCGCGAGCTATATGGTTGGCCCGATGTGTCGGGGCCAACGAAATTCGTGCCTTTAAGCGAAAAGGCACGAGCGGGACCCTCGCTCTGGGCCTCGAGACCAAATGGGTCCGCGATTGGACATCAACTGTCCAGCAGTTCCTTGAAAGTGTAATAGGTACTTGCGGATCTTCAGACTGGAAGACGAAGATGACATATGCGTAAGCCATTCCTTTCGCTTCCCGGTGCAGGGATACTTATTCTTCATAGTGTCAGCTTAACATCGCGTTTATTCTTCGAGCGATTGCTGGACCACGACCAGTATCTCAGTTGGTTTTTGGCATCTTTAGAGGCTGCGCCACTAAACACCGTGCCTGTGTGGCTCTTAATGCTCGGTATATACTGGAATAATATTATGCGCTATCGAAAGCGTGGTCGACGATTGGCTGAGGTTTTACTGGAGAAGCTGCGCTTGGTACGCTTCCTCAAGTTTGTGTTATCTTTCATAGCTAATTGGCGTGACAGATCAAGCAGCCCGGACAACCTACAGCCTTGGAACCGTTAGTTGAACGTTTATCTCGATGCATCAGGAGATTAGTACTCGAGCATACGTCCTCTGTTATACTCCCGAAATCCTGGGATAAATACAAGGACTTGATTGCTTCATGCCTGAACCTGAAGGAATCGCCTGACAAGACAACACTGCAGAACCTTGCGGAGCGTAACGTACGAGTCCAGCTGCCTACTAACCACCAAGTGACGACTCAGCAATTGCCTCAGCAACATGTCATCCACTTGTTCGAATCCATACAATCTGCACATGATGTCTTGTCCACGTCCTCGGCCTGCTTGGCTGCCGTGGAAGACAAGGCTACTCTGGTCGCCAAGCTACTTGAATGGGCAGCGACTCCGTTTCGCCATGGGTCCCGCCGCGTGTATACCAGTGTTCGTCTGCTTCGGAAATGGAAGATGTCGGGAATGGATGTTGAATCCCATATTCTCGCTTTCCTTGCCAACATTCAGATAACCAGTCGCGTCAATATGGACAATGTCTATCATATAATTGCGGAACTTGTCCGGTCTCAGACATTCTCTGTGGGCAGGTACCTACAGTGGCTGATGGCGAAAGGGGTAGCAAACGATCCTTTGCCCGATCAACATAAGGTCAGATGCCTCTCCTAGGATCAGTAGGCGATAATATTGACTAAGCTAACAGGCTATTTCGGACGACCTACGCCTTCTTATACAACTTCCATTGGCCCGTTTGCCAGAATATGTCCGTAACCTCCGCAACACGCTGTTGAGTCGTGCCGGAATTACTGCTTCAGACGAAGAATCAACCATTGCAACCGTCAAAGCGTCTATCGCTCAACGGCTTCCGAAAATCTTTGGGCCACAGGCAAGTGATGCAATGTTGACCGACCAGCCATTGTCGAGTTTGACATGGGCAGTCAAATCTGAGATTGGCCTGTGGATCCGCCGTGGAGTATCTGGACACTGTCGTGAGCCAGTCAGGTACCCAGTCTTCAGTCCCTTCAAGTATGTCCTAGTCTAACAGCTGCTAGGAAATATGCACATATACCCATGCTTGCTGATTCCGGTGTTTCTGCACTCACACCTGTCGAGTTTTACAACATCCGCGACGTACTGGAAAGCTTTGGAGATATCTCGATGCTGGCCGACGTGCTCAAGCAGGCGACAAACTGCGATGACAGTGTCGTTCTGGCCTCCGTTGCTGATACCATCAATTATCATTTCGATTCTTTGAGTATTATTGGTGCTGCGACGGATCTCTTCAAAGGGCTTGTTGAATCCTATGCTCGTCTCAAGAGACTTGGAGCGCCCAGTTTAGACCTCATCTTCTCACTGATCGAATTGGGGCTACGGATGCCCAGCGAGTTTAATACTGTTGCTCTTCTGCGTCAAGACCTGTCGCGTATTGAGAACAAGTCCGCCCTAGCTGCGCCATCTCCGCTGTCGGACAATCTCTCCACGGCCTTCAACGACGCCGACTCTTCGTTCCAGGAGAAGTTAGATCAGATTTTGCTCTCTGGAGGAGGGATGGATGAGTCCACTATGGACTCTATATTCAATTCACTGACTGCGGCGTTGGCAAACGAGAATGGTCACCTCAAATTGTCGGCGAATGACATATGCAGGTACCTGGCTTACCTGAGGTCTTTCCATCCAAAACGATTCGATGCAAGGCTGGTTCGCTGGGTATGTGGGGTTCTGAAGTCACCATCTCGGATTGCAATGGTCCGTATCCTACCTCCTCTTATTGGAGTCGGTTGCGTCACCATACACGCTTTTGTGATGCTTGTGAAGAAGCTTTTACAATCGGAAAGGGTAGCCTTGGTAGTCCCTAAAGTCACGGATCTGCAGCTGGATCTTCTTGAACTCCTAGTCTCACAGGAGTCGAGCGGGAGCCGTTACACAGATATGGTATGCTTTATCGCTTTGCTTCGAGCTATGCACCCTCATTCCCTTTCCGCTAGTCCTGAAGCTTGCGCTTGAGTTACATTGTCTAATCCTGCTGTCTAGGTCACGTATCGCTACTATTTAGCACAACAAGAGTTCATTGACAAGCATCCCGAGGAGTGCCTCAATATCATTCGTGCTGCTGTGCCACTGATCAACATGAGGCAGACAGAAAGTGCGAGTGAATCGAACCCGGCAGACCTTACAAAGTGCGCCATGGTCTTGCTCCAAACCTTACTCACGCAGAAACCAGAACGCATGGTAAAATGTTGTACGCAAAAGTTAGTTGGCCAAGACCCGGCGTCCACAATGATCCTACAAAAGGCTCTTGATGCTCTACTCGGCTTCAATTCACAAGGTTTGTTTGCAGTTCCCTGACTGTTGGGGTCTAGGTTAACACGATTTCAGATCCCCAGACTATGTCTGAGGCTGAGAGAGTCATTGGCATGAACAATGACTTCTCGCTCCCTATCTGTCAGTTGAAGCTCCAGCTCTTATTTAATGCAGAGGCTGGGAATGGAGTCGACAATGGTATCGTAGATGTGATGTTCAAGGCAGCGATGGCTGATGCTCGCTCAAAGCGTTCCCACTGGTACGGTTTGGTGAGTCTGATGAACCAGGATGCGGTACGACAGGTATGAGGATAGCCAAAACCCTTCCCTATTGTTTCACCTTCGCTGACTGTTGCAGATCCGCGAGCGAGCTGAAAAGGGCTTCTTTTCTATTCCTATCCTGGAAGAACCTATTGGCGATCCCACCGTGGCAGACAAGTCAAACTCCATTGAAACCGCTCGGCTTTATCTGGCAATTATTGAAAAGCTAGCATATAGCATTCCTGAAACGGGCGTGCCATCAGTTGCGCCTATGTTGGTGGAGAAAATGGAGTTGCTTCTCCAGAAATTCATCACCATGCAGCCAAATTCGTCTGCTCCCGCAGAGTCGTGTCAGATAGCTCAGGCGCGCTCGAATTTCGAAAGAAGCCTTGCATTTTGGTTCTCGGCCCTGCTCAGACTTGTTGTCCTCCATCGGTCAGCATTCAACACGCCGGCATTAACACCTAAGCCGATCGGTCTCCAAGAACAAGCTCGCATGCTGATTTCCATTTTCTGCATCACTCTCGCACGTCTCCCGGACCGGGTCATTCGTCTCTATCCGTCAGCGAATTATTTCCCTCATCCTGTGCAGTCGGAAGGCTACCGCCCATGTCCCGGAATCCTGCTACAGACCCACGCTTTGGACGTTGCAGCAGCACTGATTGATACGTTCCCGGATGAAGCACGACAACAATGTGCCCGTTTCCTCAAGGAGAAATGCCCTCCTTTTCTTCAGTTCCAAAACGATTCCCGGTTCCTCTATCTTCTCGGGCCCGTGATGGACACATCAACGCTCAACTCGTCTCAACCCGCATCTCTACCATCTCCTGCGGCCGGTGGCTCAACCCCGACACCGACTGGTAATCTCGCTGGCGGGCCACCCAATTCACAACAAAACCTCTCTTCAGCGTCGGGCCTACCGGCTGGGCTATCTGAAGGTGTCAATTGCATTGCAAGCCACCTTCGTTTGCAGTACCGTGGCCGGGGTCTTGGCGCCTATCCGGTTCGCCCCTGGGAACTTCTCGAAGACGCTGCTCCAATTGTCGGAATGAACGACACCGCTGTGAGTCTGAAGTACTTTGATGCCCGACGCGTCAGAGCCTAGGCAATCAGCAGCTCACCCTCGTATATAATGTCTGCTGCTTTCTCTCTATGATTTGAGCCTTATATGTGCTTGTGCTTGCCTTTTTGCTCGATACCATACCTATATTTTTGCATATATTGTCCACCTCATGTTGCTTTACCTATAGGATCTCTTACATCCTTCTCCCATTCACTCATTTGGTTGTTTTTCTTTCGTTCATTTGTCATCATTCTGACCGCGGGTATCATGTCGGCGAGCAAGGGTGCACTGGTTATTGCCGTTTCTGGGGGTGCGTGCTTTTGGTTACTTTCTTTGAGGGCATTTGGGGGTTGTATATAATATAGAGACGGGCGTTTGGATGGGTCGGATGGCTCATATTGATATAGCATTTACGATTGGCATAGTATTTGAAACTGGCACTTGAATATTTCGATTAGGGCATGATTTTGTGCATAAGCGGATGGTAATATACTATCTATCTCTTCAGTGACGTTGGAGAACACTTGGGCATGATGCATGCATACATAGTAATAACTCGAGAATATCCAGTCTACTACTAACCAACTAGTAGTACCACATAAGTAGAGTAATTATGTAGTAGTACGTATGTCTGAGCTAGTTAGTAGTCAAGATTATCACCAGCATATACTAATATGGATAAACTATTAAAGCAACTTTAGATTTCACCAAGAAAAGCCCATTGATTCAGTCAAAGTCTTCTTCAGCTTTAAAGACTAGTATATGCCCCATGTGTCCAAATATAGTAACGAAAAGGGGGTTTTTTAAATCCCAACATATTCCTCCCGTTTGCTCTTGCAACTCATCAATTTATTCATCCGTCGAGTTGATCTAGTGACCTAACTCTACTACCACCACCTCCTCCTCTTTCTTCAATTCTTTCTCTTCTCTTGTACTCAGTCCATCGACTCCGACTCAGTATGAAGACCTTCGCCATTCCCCTTCCCAATCGTCACGGCCTCAAGCCTCGCTGTCTCTTCATCCGTCTGTCCCGATAATACCACCCTTCAGTGCCGCAGTCTCAGTGCCCAAGGGATATTTCTTTCGGACTGTGGAGATCATAAGTGTCTGCTTGCTGTATTAGTACATATATATTTGACTAACAAGGTATCACCTTCATGTTCTAGGTCAACATTACTACCAGCACTGCCGAGTTTCAGTCCAGATGTAGAGTGCTGGGTTACGAGGCTCGGTGCTGTGCTGAAACTAAGACATTTATGCAGCCCCGCTGTTATGATGGGATTGATGATTAGTTAGTATTGAGGTTGGAGATAAATTGGGCCTGCATTGCATTGCACTATTGGGGAGCGGAGGTTAGGTTGGGTTTGTGTTGGTAGAGCGTCTACTTATGTATGAAAATGGGTGGTCTATTGATTCCTTGTCATGTTAGATCATTTACTTGGATCTTGTTCTCGGAATATTTGTCGAATACTGATTTGATCAATTTGAAGTAGTATGGAGATGTATACTATTCAGTAGATTAAGTTAAGGCATCTTATAGGGTATGGTATATTTGTTTGATGGCTTTGTCTTTTTTTTTTTTTTTTTTTTTTTTTTTTTTTTTTTTTTTTTTTTTTTTTTTTTTTTTTTTTTTTTTTTTTTTTTTTTTTTTTTTTTTTTTTTT